>NC_081541.1:8174554-8232054 GCF_901000735.1 Corylus avellana
ATGTCAAATTGTGTTTTAACCAAAATAGGGAAAAAAAAAAAAAAAAAGTTGAAAATTTGGGACTTCAACAAACTTTTTTGTAATATTAAGATTGATAAAATAAAAATTTAAAATTTTAAAAAAAAAAATTAAAAAAAATAAAGGGCAAAAACATACTTTCCTCCCTAAATTTACATCTCTTTAGTGCTTATACTTCTAATTTTTTTAGAAGTGATATTTGACCTCCTTCAATTGCCACTATCACGATTAACACCCTCAGTCAATATTTTTCACTAAACTGTGATAAACTTAAAAAAAATCAATTTCGTATAAAACAACCTTTGTCACCTTAAAATAAAATTAAGTATGGTGCACTAAGCCTACATTGATACATTTTAGATTAAATAATTTATATGTTGTTAAAATTTAAAATATAAATAGAATGTGGTAAACATGAATCGGTTTGTGGGTTTGTGGGGTTACTTAATTGACACCTTCCACTATGCATATATCCTCAACTTCATACAATATTCTGAAGGCACTTGATACCCATGACCGTCAAAATCTTCGACAGGTAATAAAATAGTTGAGACATAAGTGATCAATTATGTAGAATGCCAATAATTGGTGGAAACTCCATGAAACCTCAACATGCTTATATTTTTATTTTGTAGATTGAGGGTATTGGCACAATGGCATTATTTGTCCCTAGATAAAGAATACGACAGATGTGATGCACTCCCGGTGTTATGTTAGGGTGGTCGGTCGCCCATATGTTAGGGTGGTCGGTCACCCATAATGAGATTTTTTTTTTTTTTTTCAAATTTTGAGTGTCAAAAAAGGCTCAAGTATTTTAAAAAACTTGAGGCAGAGATTTACTTTTCCTCAAAAGATACACCAAAATGCACTTTTTTCATTCATCCATTCATTTCCCCAAACCCAAAACCAACTTCATTGGTTTTATGCGATTTGTGTTGCTCATGCCTCTATGTTGCAACAGTCATAAACATGGGAGGATCCATGTTTGGGAACTTTCATGCCGAATCCATGTTTTATCAAATGATGAGTTCTATCTAACGAGGTTATGAGCTGTAGTATTACTTGTAAGGTCTTATGGAAGAAGTCCAGTCAAATAGATTTTTTTTTTTTTATTATTATTCAACCGTACTTCCTCATAATAACGTTAAAAAAAAAAAAAAAAAAAAAATCTATTTGTAGAATAGAAGTAATAATTATTACAAAAATTAAGGACCCAAAATGGAATCCGAAGCACAAAACTAAATATATATATATATATATATATAAAGACAAACAAACAGACTATTAGTATTTAGCATTCTCCGCTTGCAAACACAATTTCCAAAATCGAATCAAAATTAATACTAATTTAATAAAAAATAATTGACCTTTTCATATATTTTTCTCGGTTCTAATGAAATTCATATATATAGGAAGTAGTCATGTCAATTAGATATTTCTTTCTTTCGACCATCGTGCGTATATATAACGTAAAAGAAACTACTTCTACAACAAAAGTAAATAATACTATAAAAATTAAAACAAAAATTAGAGACAAAACAATGAAATCAAAAGCACAAAACCACCAAAAAATAAAAAATAAATAGACTATTTATCATTCTCTTCGAACACGCCCCTACAAACACAATTTCCATAACCAAAACATTTATAAAAAATAATAAAATAATAAAATAATAAAATAAATAAATAAATAACATATTTCATCAAATAAACTAATTACAAAATTAATTAACAACGATTAAAATCGATCCTCAATATCTATCGATCAAGGAGAGAGATCCATAACTAATTGTGTGATACCTATTATATCTCAATACAAATAAAATTCATAAATTATGAGCATTTTTTTATAAAAAAAAACAAGAGCAAATTAAACATAAACAAATAATTTAACTCAACATTTAACGTAATCAAATAAATCATCTCCCCTGAGGTTCAATGCTTCATTATGTCTTTAGTTTTTCGAAAGAGTTTATTTCTTTTACGTACAAACAATCAATATTTTGCTCTTAAAAAGATAATATATATATATATATATATATATATATATATATATATATATATATCAAAAAATGCACGGAAATCCAAGTAAATCACATAAAACATTCAAATGAATTAAAATATAAGATATATTATATTTCAATATAAATAAAACTCATATAATTTTGAACATTCGAAATGACAGAGCAAAATAAACAAAACATTTTTTTAATAAATATAAAATAAAACATAATCTTTAGATGAACGAAATCTAAAAAATTATAAATAAATTTAAATAAATAAAAAAAGAAAAACAAAAAAGGAAAACAAAAAGTTACATCCACATGGAATTAACATGCGTTGCAATCTTGATTAGAAATTTATATATTCATAATATATGCTCTATTGGTGTTAGAGCGGTTGTAATAAATAAATCGAAAATAAATTTAGTAGGCTAGATAACACTTCGATTCCTAAAGATGATATTCTAATAATTATAAATATTTAAAATTATAAATAATAATACTGCATTTCATAACCTTGTTGGAGGAACTCATCTTTTTTTTCGCAACTTATCTCAAAGATTGTTTAGAGTATAGAGTATTTTCATTAAGGTATTCACGATTTTGGTTGTTAAAGGGAAAAATACACTTAAACTCCTTGAACTATCAACTCATTTGTACTTTAAACCCTAATGTTTAAAAAAGTGATACTTTATCTCCCAAAAGTATCTAATGTTGACACTTGACCCCCATAAAGTACACGTTACTCTTGGAGTATTTTGAATTAACACTTTACCCCCCCGAAGTAACTAAGTTTTGGGGGATAAAGTGTGATGCTTTTGATAAGGTTTACTTAACAAGGTAAATCCATATGAGATGGATGCCTTTGTTTTCCTTTTTCCCAATAAGAAAGATGGTGGCATCCTCATAATCACATTCTAACGTGGCGTATAAAATCTAAACAAATAATATCAAATTAAGTATTCCTTTTAGAGAGAATGAGAACCAAAATGCAAAGTATCATTTTGTAGGGGCGTGGAAACAATTTAAATTGCAAAAAATAAAGAACAGTAAATGAAATTATTGACAATTAAAGAACCCGAAAGATGGTAGTCAGTGTATTGATCAACCTTCTCTTCTCCTCCTTTCCTTGAATGGCACTATACAAACAAAATTTCTGAACACCAATTGAACATAAATAAAATAATCAATAATGACAAATGACAATGATAATGATTTCAATGATGTTTAGCCTTTTATGAGAAATATCAGGCAAAGAATGCCACTAAATCTGTCATAGAGTTCAATTTTCTCAAATAACAAATGACAAAAATTGATATACGAAGGCCAAAATCCATGAAATTGAAAATTAATAACAGAATTCAGTGATTGATGGTGACAGCGACACTATTAAAAGAGTTGCAGAGAATAGTTAAACTAACTATTTTCACTACCAAAAATAGTTAATTTGGTAATAGCCTCGACAATTCTCTTTTTTTAAAAAAAAATTTATTATTTATTTTTATGGATTCCACCGTTTACTGAATTCTCAAAGCCCATGTCTAATTACCGTAACCAAGATGCAACACAGCACAGCAATGGCACTAAAAAATGGCACTAAGAGCAGAATGGGCGAGAAGAAAAAGAAAAGGGAGAGGCGAGGGCCTCTGGCCAGCGTGCGTGAGTACGTTGTTTTGAAAGTTTGCACCGGATGGAATTGTGGAAATGGTTATACACATGATTTATTTTGAAAAGAGACATGTGGCAAAGATATGTAATCCTATTAGATATTAGATAATGTGGGGATAAACAATGTTTGATGGCCGTTGAGATTGAGAAAGAAAGCAATTTGAAAAAAACACGTGTTTTGATTTTAAAATTTTAACGCTCACTTGTCAAATAAATTGAACGCCACGTGTCATGATATTAGCCTCTTCTACTTAAAACTTAAAAAAAAAAAATTAAAAATAAATTAAAAATAAAAAGTCAAACACAAAGTTTCATTTTTTTTTTTTTGAAAAAAACTTGTTGCATTATTATTGATAAAAGATCAGAAAGGTGGAGAAAAAACTCCAACAACAATCAAGAAGATAGAGCTAATTGATCTATCAAAACAATATCACTGATACAATCTGGAATTTCATCTCTTCATATTCTATCACTAGCATGTAAGATAGTCATCTTCGCCAAATGGTGCCACCTCATTAGCTTCACAATTTACAAATGCACATGTCCATCTTGATATCACCTGCAATATATTTTGTGCGCGCAAAGTTTAATTTAATATAATTATTTGTCAAATAAATAGAACGCCACATGTCAAGCTCTTAATTAGCCTCTCATGTCTAAAGCTCTCAGCCTCTCGGTCATTTATACATCCACTAATTTTTATTTATTTTTTCGTCCTGTAATTTTTAAAAATAACCCGAGCATTGCATGGGTACAAGCTTGTTCCCATAATATTACAGTATATTCTAACAGTAAAAAGCATTGTTTATTTTCTAAGTTCCTTAGAATATGATAAAATTGGGTAAAGAGATTTTTTTTTTTTTTTTTTGGGCTATTACCTTAAGGCCACTTTTTTTTAAAAATAAATAAATGTAAGTTTTAAAGGCCACACTTGGCAAGTAATGTATAACCATGGGCTCTAACCGTAGGTTCAAGACGTTCATATTTTGTTGGTAGAGTTGTATATGCAAGGTGGTTATTAATTGTAATTAATCACTATTAACCGTTATCCACATATGCAGATGTTGATGCAGTTAACAAAAATTACTAATCGCATAAGTAAATGTAATAGTAGTTTGAAGGTAGGCAGATGCTGTTAATAATTACATAAGCATACCCTTATACATATAATATATATTATATTTTGATAATTTATGGGTTTTTTTTTAAAAAAAAAATGTTTGTTGGATTTGTAATGTAACTAATGTTGTTGTAGTTACATTTGAAAAAACAACCTTTGTAATTTGTATGTTTGTATTTTTTGGATGAACCCATCATGGGGTATTAATTTGTATTTTCCTTTTTTTTTTTAAAAAAAAAAAGCTGGAATGTGGAACCAATATATGGATTTCATCTAAAACACTAGGGCTTAAAAAAAAAAACAAAAAAACAAAACAAAAGAAAATCATGCCTAAAACATTTTTAAATTGAGTAATGCTACATTTCACACCAATTTTAGCACACCACACACACACTAGCTATGTGGCATGACGTGAATGGAGGTAGAAATTTTTTGAAAAAAGTCTATATACGTCTCTCAAGCTACCATTTAATTGACAATAGTTTTTCAAACTTTAAATTACGACAGTATCCCAAAAACTACAAAAAATTGTCATTGTGCTCCAATAACAAAAATATCTAATAAATGAAATTCTAAAAAATGAAAGAAAAATCTAGAAATTAGCCGAGCCACTCCATTTGTCTAATGGGGTAGCTGAGCCGCCCCCAACTAGCCAAATAAATAAATAAAATTGAGCCCCTAGGGCCATTTTGGGGGTGGCCGAACCACCCCCATTTGACCTATAAAGTTCGTGAAACATTTTCAATTAGATAATAGTACGAAGAAACTATATAAACCAATTTCAAAGTATAGTATTTTTTAGTGGTCATTCAACTAATGTAATAAAATGAGATGAGCGCGAAATGAGATGAAATGAGCGCGAAGAACAGAATTGTTCTTCCAATTTTATTTAAGAACAAAATTCCGGTTCCGTGACATAAGAAAAAAATATTTTATTAATTCGCTCGAAGGAAAAATGCAGCTCTGCCACTGCCATTGAGAGATCGAAGCCAATGACGAAGACGAGAAGAAACTGTGGCTTTCCAACGCCTCCCAACCCAAAAGCATCGCCCAAACCGATAACCCCAACCTCCAACACCACAATCGTCTCCTCTTCACTCTACAAATCTGTACATATTTTGCCTTTTTTTTTTTTTTTTCCTTATCTTTTTTTGTTTAATTTTGATGATAAATTTTTTTGCAGGTTTCACTGCATGATTGGTGGCTGGTGAAGGCTTCCAACGGGAAGCGTTTAGCTGTAGGAGGGTTTGCTTCATTAGAGTAAGAGGCTTTCGTCTTTACACATTTTTTCTTTATCTTCTTTTTTTGTTTTGTGATATGTGGATTTAGTTGTATAGTTCTTGAAGCAAATATCAAGAATTTAAGATAAATTAGGTGAACCCAAGAAGGTTAATTGGAGGTTGTTTAGGTTTTAGTGTAAGTTTTAGTCCAATGAGGACTTCTATTAAGAAGAAGAAAAAAGAAAAGTAAAGTTCACATTTTGCACCCTTTTAGCATTTAGCCGTGCCATTGCATAAATGTTGGTTAATCAGGCTTAGTTGCTCAATTAACGTCATTCTTTGAGGTTGCTGTATAGATGATTCATTGTTTTCTTCTTAAATTCTGTTTGTTCCTTGACAGGAGACTAGGAGTAAGAGTTTTTTCCTCTGCTGCAATTTCCAAGAGACACGATGCCACCACTCTTGAGACAACGGATGGCATCAACATCACAATCAGTGGCTTCATAAATAGGTCTCGGTCGTGTCAAAATGGTTTTCCATCTGAGGTATGTGTTTCCGTTGGTCTCGTTTTTTCATTCATACTTGTTGTGTACCTGGGAGCGCGCTTTTAATGATATCTCAATTATTTATTAAAATAAAAATATGAGTTTCCTTTTTGTTTAGTTGTCTCGTTTAATTCCAATGTAGAGTTCACTACTACATTAGCTGCATGATAACATTTTGGGTGTTATATTTGGCTGAGGAATGAGCTTGACTCAAGTGAGCTAAGCCTTCTTGAAAACTACTTGGTGTAGTGTGATGGGCTGGTATCACAGGTTTTGTATAAGTAAATGCAGAAGCATGCCATTGAAAATGACACAGTAATTAACATGAGGAGCAATGGAATGGTAATCTTTCTGTTCTTCATAGCGAACCATTGACATTGATGTGGTGTTAGCCTAGCCCACCCTTTTTTTTGTTGCCATCTAAATTACTAAATACTATGGATGCTTTCCAGTAAAAAACTGTTCTTTTGACTGAAGTTAAGATTCTAACTCCTGATTTTAAAGGTATGCAATCACTTCCTGCTTGGATTTCCCTGGAACTGGGAGGAGTATGCTATTGGTTGTTCTGGTGAAAAATCTACTGGTAGAGGTATTCCGACAAGGATTTCTGCTTCTGACGAGTCCAACGTCTCTTCGGGTGACAATGAAGATAAAAAATTTCCATTTTCTTTACATGATTTCCCAGTGACTACGGTACGTGATCTTTTAATATCCACTTTTGAAGATCCAGATTATTGTTTGTTGGCAAAGAGCATTTACAAGGATATATTGGGAAAGTCTATGGGGAATAGTCCAATGAAAAATGTGCAATCTGGACTAAATGAGACTCCAGTTAATCAAAAGGAGACTAAGGTTGACCATAAGCACGACAATGAGGATACTTTCTTCAATTCAAGGGATATAACAACAGAAGAAAACCAGAATGTCCTCGCCCCAACTATAGGTGTTTTGACAAGAAGCATGACTAGATTGAAGAATTTTAGAATGGAACAAGAAGAGAGACTTTCACCAAACTCAAAAATTAAGCAGACTTTTTATACTACAGCTTTGGAAGCTTTGAACAATGTAGGGTTGAGTGAACCTGTAAAGGGTTTAGAAGATGCAGCTTGTGATTTGTCAAAGGATTTACATTTGGTGGGTGCTTCCGCTTCAAAGGAAGAGATGTTTTTGCCAAGTGGTTCTAAATGCTGGTCACCCTCTGGTGCTCCCAGTGCTGTTCCCAATGGCAATGGCTTGAGGAAGACTATGGCTAAAAAGTATCTTCCACGAAGAAAAGTTTCAGCCATCCGAGACTTCCCTCCCTTGTGTGTAAGGAGCGCTCCAAATCTTAGTAAGGTAGAGAGTGTGAAAGTGCTTACTTCTCTAAAGAATAGGAGTTTGGGTCAAGAGAAGTCTGATATGGGTGACAGGCCACTGGTAGAGAATGAAAAAGCTGACATGAAGCGAATGGGAGAGGATTCTCAAAATACAGATGCACAGAAGAGCAAATTTCAGGGGATTGTTTCTGTGATAAATGCAGACAAAGTTGGAGCTGAATCTGATGGGCATGCTACTAAAAAAATCAGGAACCAAGATGGATTTGGAACGTCTTCTGAGATGAACGTGCACCAGGAGCCTATGTTGGACAGGATCGTGGTTCTAGGTCTGATGGCTGCTCCAAATTGTCCTTGGAGGCGTGGGAAAGGGGCCTGTAAACCATACCCAACTGGCATTGCAAGTGAAGGTAAAGAAAAGAAATATCGTTTTCTAGAGCTTGGAAAACATAAATCTGCTGTCAGGACAAAGGATGAAGCAAAAGTTTTTGGAGTAAAGCCTAAAAAAGAGAACTAATCTATTTCAAGAAACACTGCTAATCAAGGTATGAGTCAAATTGTTGTTGTTAGGGACAAGGAGGATTCTCCTAAGAATGATGATGAATATTTAGACTTTCACATGCCTCCAGAACCATGTAGTTTTGGTGTAAACCTTCCACCCATTGGAATGAGTATAAGTGGTCAAAGTCACAACAGTGATGCAATTACCAGAAACAAAGTGAGGGAGACACTGCGGCTGTTCCAAGCTGTCTGTAGGAAGCTTTTACAGGAAGAAGAAGCAAAGTCAAAGGAACGAAGAAAACCTAATAGGAGGGTTGATAAAAAACAATCAAAGATTCTCAAGAAGAAAGGTAAAGATGTTAACACTGGTGAAAAAATCTTGGGTTCTGTCCCAGGAGTTGAAGTTGGTGATGAGTTTCATTACAGGATGGAGCTTAATATTATTGGCCTTCATCCCCCAAGTCAGGCTTTAATAGATTTTATGAAGCATGATGGGGAGATCCTTGCAATTAGCATTGTGTCGTCTGGGGGCTATTTTGATGATTTGGATAATTCAGATTGCTTGACATATACGGGCCAGGGAGGAAATGTGATGAATACTGATAAAGAACCCAAAGATCAGAAACTTGAACGGGGAAACCTTGCTTTGAAGAATAGCATGCATAAAAGGAATCCTGTTAGGGTGATCCGTGGCTCTGAGTCCTCAAATGGAAAAGCATATATCTATGATGGGCTATATCAGGTGGAGAAATGTTGGCAGGATTTGGGGCCACGTGGTAAGCTGGTTTTCAAGTTTCAGTTGCACAGAATTCCAGGTCAACCAGAGCTTGCTCGGAAAGAAGTCAAAAAGTCCAAGAAATTCAAAATAAGGGAGGGTCTCTGTGTGGATGATATCTCACAAGGGAAAGAGTCGACGCCCATTTGTGTTGTGAACACCATAGATGATGAGAAACCTGCATCATTTAAATGCGTTACCAGCATGATATATCCTCATTGGTGCCACCCTCTCCCTCCTAAGGGTTGTAACTGTATTAATGGATTCTCAGATTCTGAGAAATGTTCTTGTGCAGTCAAGAACGAAGGAGAAATCCCATTTAACTATAATGGGGCTATAGTTGAAGCAAAGTCCCTCGTCTATGAGTTTGGTCCTTCTTGCAAGTGCCCTTCTTCTTGCCATAATAGAGTCAGCCAGCGTGGTATCAAATTTCAGCTTGAAATTTTTAAAACCAAATCGAGGGAATGGGGTGTGAGATCCCTTAATTCGATTCCTTCAGGAAGTTTTATTTGTGAGTATATAGGAGAGCTCCTTGTAGATAAGGAGGCTGAACGAAGAACCGGTAATGATGAATATTTGTTTGATATTGGGAATGACTTCAATGACAGTTCTCTTTGGGAAGGACTCTGGTCCCTTATATGCCTGATGTGCATCCAACTTCTTGTGAAGTTGTGGAGGATGGTGGCTTCACTATTGATGCAGCGGAGTATGGCAATGTGGGGAGATTCATCAACCACAGTTTTTCTCCCAATTGTATGCGCAAAATGTCCTATACGATTATGAAGACAAAATAATTCCTCACATAATGCTTTTTGCCGCTGAAAACATTCCTCCGTTGCAAGAGCTGACTTACCATTACAATTACATGATAGATCAGGTTCGTGATTCAAATGGCAATATAAAAAAGAAGAGTTGCTTTTGTGGTTCTGTAGAGTGCACCGGCAGGATGTATTGATGCAGTGTAAGAAGATAAGGTCGGATTTATGGTGCAGAGGTAATTTTATTGCTTTTTATATTTGTAAAATATGTAATGTTTTTATTGTTATTTCTATTCTTGCTCAAATTATCGTGTAGATACAAACACGCCATTTATATGTAGATACAAACACACCATTTAAGTATGAAGTTCAAAATTGAGTCTCAAATTTGAAGGCTTTCCTACCTCGCCGGTTCTTCTCTCTCACCCATTTGACAATGTTCTCATATTGGGAACATTGTTTTGCCACTGTTTACCACTTACGGGCTGTATCCCCCCTTCACTTGTATTGAATTGTTAAATAAGAGGAAACTTTCAAAAGGGCTAATGGTCATCCCGTATATATGTTTATGCAGTACTGCATAAGCACTTGCACTTCTTTGAGGATTCGGGATAACTCCTTTCTTTTCATTGTATTGCTTTCTCATCCATCTTGTGGGATTTGTTTGAACCCAGGAATTGATTTATTAAGTTACCTTCTATAGCTGCTTCCATTTAGGTATTACTTTGCAATAATTCTAGCAAGTTACTTGATAGATATTTATTATCAATCTTGGCTTCAAAATTTTTCCACTAGTTTAGAGGTATAATTGATATTTATTATCAAGTTACTTGATCTGAGCAGTAATTCACATTCCAGTAAAGGGATTTGGTGGAGAGCATGTTTGGTGGCCTAAGGGTACCTTGGTTCGAGGTACAAAAGGAATTGCAGAAGAAGAAGTTAAGAAGAAATTGTCAGAATCAGAAACCATGTATGTACCATTGCACTGTGCTTGCGTGGCTGTCTCATTCTTCAGAGGTTAATGATCCAGAATTGTTTGTAATATATATGTTTTTTTTTTTTTTTTTTTTTTTTTGACACCGAGGCAGGGCTCCTTCAGCCTATACCTGGAAAGTAAACTCCAGATACACGACCGAGAATTGTTAGTAGTATGTATACCGAGAATTGTTGGTAGTATGTATACAGTACCGAGGTACTAGCCGCTTGAGCAATTTTGATGGAACTTTTGTGTAACTCGACTCTAGCTCATTCGGTTTTTACGTATATCCGTTGGATGATGATTAAGTTGTCATATCAAGATGGCTATTTAGCTATGGTATTTCACTATTGATATCAGGAAAGCAGGTAATAGCTGGCATAGAAGAGCCAGATGGCCACTTCTCGATATGGAAAGTAGAAAAATTATTTGTTTGATATAATTTTTGGAAGTTGTTTTTGATTGTGTTTGGAAAAGTTTTTTTGAAAAAGTGAAAAGTGTTGTGTGCGATTATATTTGGAGAAAGTGTTGCTTAATAATTGAAAAAAAAAATTTGAAAAGCGTTTATGAAGTGTTTTCACTTATTCTGAAAATATTATTTGTTTGTACAAAATGTTGAAGGTAGAGAGTGTTTCAAAGGTTTTCATTATCAACAGGAGACGTATCTACTCCCAACATAATATGTCAAATTGTGTTTTAATCAAAATTGGGAAAAAAAAAGAGCAAATTATGTTGAAAATTTGTGACTTCAACAAACCTTTTTGTAGTACTACTAGAAAAAAAAGAAGGCGGCAAAAGTATACTTTCCTGCCTAAATGTACATCTCTTTAGTACTTATACTTCTAATTTTTCAAAAAGAGATATTAGACCTCCTTCAATTACCACTATCACGATTAACACCCTCAGTCAATATTTTTCATTAAACTGTGATAAATAAAATGTAGTAAACATGAATCGATTTGTGGGGTTACTTAATTGACACCTTCCACTATGCATATATCCTCAACTTCATACAATATTGTGAAGGCACTTGATATCCATGATCGTCAAAATCTTCAACAGATAATAAAATAGTCAAGACATAAGTGATCAATTATATAGAATCCCAATAATTGGTGATAAGTTCATGAAACCTCAACATGCTTATATTTTTATTTTGTAGATTGAGGATATTGGCACAATGGCATTAGTCTAGTCTTGAACAAGTACAAATAGTTTATTTTTTTGGTGAGTGAAAGAAAAAGAAAAGAAAAGCAATGCTTTTTTTTTTTTTTTTTTTTTTTTCTAATTGAATAAGGGAAAAAAGGCTACAGAGAAGGATCTTTACCACTCTTGATCCGAATGGAAGAAAGAATGGGAGATCCTATGGGAATGCTTCCAAAAACAAGATTGGAAGCGGCCCATTTAGCTAAATCATGTGCACGGTAATTGGCACATCTAGATACTTTCAAAGCAAACCAACTTTGAAAGGATGATAAATTCAGCCTAATATCAGAAACAATAGAAGCAAAGTTCCAAGACTCAAAAAGTGAAGGATTGTTAATAGCCAAGGTAACCAAAAGAGCGTCCCCCTCAAGATGGAATCTGTCACAACCTGAAAAAATGGCCAATCTAGTAGCAAGAAGGGCTGCAGTAGCTTCACCTTGTAAGACATCCAAATTAGAAAGCTTCTTAGAAGCTGCAAAGACAATATTACCAGAGGAGTCACTAATGGTTGCAGCTGCCACAGCAAAAGTGTCCTTTATGGCCACATCAAAATTGCCCTTAAGACAACCAGGCTTTGGAGGAGCCCAAAGAGAAGATAGGGCAGAATCTTGCCATGCAGAGAGATGAAGATTTAAGGAAGAGAGAACAAGCTTGATCACTTTGGCTGGAACAGGTTGTAAAGCTTCATGAACCAATTTATTCCTGGAAAACCAAATATGATCCAAAGTGAGTGCAGCAAATAATTGAAAACTTCTAACTTCATCCTTAACCAGCCAATCAATTGGATAAATGATACCAAGAATCCAATCTAAAATAGGCCTAGAAGAAAAAACAGCAGTGTTAAGAGGCCACGGAGAGGATCTCCATAAAATCCTTGCCAAGTCACAATCCAAAAAAATGTGGGACAAGGTCTCTTGGGGACCTTTACAAAAGGGACAAACCCAAGCATCCACAGCAGCCATGGTCACAAAACGACCAATATTGCCCCGAGAAGGCAGAATATTCCAAGCAATCTTCCATAGAAGATGCTTCAGTCTAGCTTGCAGCTTCAAACCCCAAAGGGCATGCCAAGCTTCTGAAGATAAAGGGGACAACCTACCACCAGAAGAAAAAGAGAGCTCATGGGCAGATTTAACAGAGAAGAGCCCAGCTGAGGAAGGAGCCCAAATCCACTTATCAAAAGAGTTGATCTGCGGCAAATGAATGGAGAGAATGTTTTGAACAGAAGCCGAGTCAAAAAGATCCTGCAGAAGATGTCTGTTCCAAGACCTTTCTTCAGAGGAAATCAAATCTGCAACATAAAAATCAGGAAGCTCAACCAAGTTAGGATTCGGTTTGGGCTTAAAACCAGGCTGCAAAGGAATCCATGGCGAGTCCCAAATGCCAACATTCCCACCATTGGTAATAGAAATACAAGCGCCTTTTGAAACCAGCTCCCTATTTTTCAGCAACCCTTTCCAAAGCCAAGAAGACAAAGGATTAGAAGGGGCATTTAAAAAGGAAATACCATTAGCAAGATACTTGCCCCGGAGGGCTTCAACCCAAAGAAGAGGTTGATTAATAGTCATCTTCCAACCCAATCTAGCCAGCAATGAATTATTCATAAACTCCATAGAGCGAATCCCAAGCCCACCCAGAGCCTTAGGATCTTCTTAGGAAACACCCCGTCCCTCTCCGCGCCCTAGCTTCTGCTCCGGCGTTCCTCCACCTCCTTGTGAGGCATAACCACCTCCTAGTGAGGCTTATCCATCTTATTCTGAGATTAATTTTTGGGTTTCTCTCTTGTTACCTAGTCTCTAAACCTTCTCTTTGTAGCTCTGTTTTTCGCTGATTTGGTATTCTATCTGGTTTTCTTCTTGGCTTTCTGGTTCTTTACAATCACTCCTCCGTGGGCTTCTTTTCCCCAAGAATCTTCTGGATTGTTGTATGGCCAGCTGGATTTTCCTGTTTTCTTCTACGATGCGTGTGGGTGAGATGGCTGGTTTGTGTGATTACGGGGGTTGCAATCATCCTGTGAGAGGTTTTTTCTTTTTCTGATGGTGTTCCTAATCTACCCCCACCACCTCAATGAAAGTCTTGGCCTGGAATAGTCGCGGGTTAGCTCGTGCGCCGACCATTCGTGCTCTACGGGCGTTGATCAGGACTCATAGACCTGATCTTATTTTTCTGTCGGAGACTAAAGTTGCTTCTGCAAGATTCCAGCCCTCTCTTTTTCATTTGGGTTTCTCCGGTTGGTTAGAAATCCCTCCGGTCGGATTAAAAGGTGGGCTTTTTGTAACTTGGAAGCATGGTATTGAGATTGAGCCTGTTAGGCTTGATAGAAGTTGTATTTCCTGTTTGGTATTCTCTGATCCCTCTCATTGCCCTTGGTTATTCTCCTTTATTTATGCACCTCATATTGCTGAAAGGCAGTTAGTTTTTTGGTCTGAGTTGACGAACTTGGGGAACTCCTTTGGTGGGGCTTGGCTGTTATTGGGTGATTTCAACTCGGTGCTTTCTCCTTCAGAGAAGAGTGGAGGCCGTGGTTTTGGCTCCTCTTCTCAAAATGATTTTTTGGATTTTGTTCAATCGAATGCATTGATTGACCTGGGTTTTGTAGGCAATAAGTTCACTTGGAGTAATCACCGTTCTGGGTTGGCTAATATTCGAGAGAGACTTGACAGAGGTTTAGCTAATCAAGAGTGGGTGCATCTATTTCCCAATGCTCTCATCAATCACTTTCCTGCCACCAATTCAGATCACTGTCCGATTTTGTTATCTACCACTGGGTCGTATCAAAATCTGCCTAAGCCCTTTAGATTTGAAGCTTTCTGGACAAGGGATAAATCCAGTTACTCAGTTGTTGCTGGTGCTTGGCTAGAAGAGGTGGAAGGCTCTCCAGCTTTCTCTTTAAGCAGGAAGTGGAAGTCTACTAAAAGTGCATTGAAGGTCTAGAATCAGCATCATTTTGGACACATTCAGTCTAGGATTAAATCTTTAATGTCTGAGATTAGTCTAATTCAATCTAATCCTCATTCCCCTGTCAATGCTGCGAGAGAGGTGGTTCTTCAAGAGTCTCTTCAAGAGCATCTTTTGAGAGAGGAAGTATTGTGGAAACAGAAGTCTAGGGAATTATGGTTAACTTGTACTGATCTCAACACCAAATTCTTCCATGCCTCAACTGTTTGCCGTCGCAGGTATAATTCTATCTCTAGTTTGAAAGCTTCTGATGGTACTAGGCTATGTGGTAGAGATAATATTGGCTCATTCCTGGTGAATCATTTTAGTACTCTGTTTTCCTCTACCAATCCTAATTTTGATGATAGTCTTTCTGAGCTGGTGGAAGAAGTTATTACTGAGGAAGAGAATGTTTTGTTGTGTTTAATCCTGGATGAATTTGAGATTTTCTCTGCTATCACTGATCTTGGTCTCAATAAGGCACCGGGTCCAGATGAAATGACTGGGCTTTTCTATAAGTCTTACTGGCCGATTGTGAAATTGAGTGTGATCTCTTCGGTCCAATCCTTTTTTAGGGGTGGTTATATGCTTAAAGAATTCAATCATACTAACATTGCTCTCATCCCTAAGGTTGATAATCCATCCTTGGTGAACCATTTCAGGCCTATTAGTCTCACCAACTTTAACTACAAGATTATCTCTAAAATCTTGTCCAATAGACTCAAATCTCTCTTACACAAGATTGTGTCTTCTACTCAGTCAGCTTTTCTCAAGGGAAGGTCCATTCATGATAATACTATTTTAGCTCATGAGTTATTTCATACTATGAAGAAGAAGCAGGGGAATGGTGGTCTGATGACTTTGAAATTAGATATGGAGAAAGCTTTTGATTCGATGGAATGGAAATTCTTGCTGAAAATCCTTTCCTTACTTGGGTTTCACACTACATGGATCCACTGGATTAGACAATGTATTACCACTTCCTCATTCTCTATTCTTTTGGATGGTGCGCCTTATGAAAAATTCTTTCCCTCCCGTGGCTTAAGGCAAGGAGATCCCATCTCTCCTTTTCTCTTTATATTGGGCTCTGAAATTCTTTCTAGGTTAATTTTACGGGAAGAGCAATTGGGTCACTTACATGGTATCAAAATGACTAGATTGAGCCCTCCTATTTCACATCTTTTGTTTGCGGATGATGTGATGATCTTTTCTCAAGCCAATGTTCGCGAAACTAATGTGATTCTTAAATGCTTCTTGAAAACGAGGAAGCAGCATTTTTTTTTTGGCTAAAATGTGAGCCCAAAAATTTGATTGGAGCCATTCCCCAGTCTGACGTTAAGTTCTGGTGGAGTAAGCATGGACTCAAATTCGCCTTCAAAAATTACTTTGTCCAGCCCAAACAACGAAGCATTCTGGAAGGCAAGAAGAGCTGCAAGATAATTGCACAATTATCCTCTGCTAATTGAACTTCGATAAGCTACCAAAGTTAAACACTACATGATAATTGGAAAAAGAATGGAGTAAATACGAGGACAATGTTTATTTACTTATTTTGGAGAAAATTATGCGATATAAACTGTCCAGATATACAATATAACCATGTAAGACTAATTGAAAAGAATTTATAGTTCAACTTGTTGCTACAACGTTCTTTTCACTTCTAGTCGTTTTACTGTAAATCGCCAACACCTTCTGGAGAGGGCATCTACAAGGCAAAAAGGTGAAAAAATATATATATCAGAAAATCCCATGACAAAATAAACGCAATAAAATAAGCTGCATCTGAGGAAATGACATTCAACAATTCCATCTAGAGCACTTCCTCAATAATACGCATCTCCAAATAATCCAACTCGCTTCAAGTTTATTTTCTTCACTGTGATAATATTTTGTCCCCAGATAAGGAATACGACAGATGTGATGCACCCCCGGTGTTATGTTGGGGTGGCCGGCCACCCATAATGTGATTTTTTATTTTCAAATTTTGAGTGTCAAACAAGGCTCAAGTATTTTAAGAAACTTGAGGCAGAGATTTCCTTCTCCTTAAATGATACACCAAAATGCACTTGTTTCATTCATCCATTCGTTTCCCCAACCCCAAAACCAACTTCATTGGTTTTATGCTATTTGTGTTGCTCATGCCTCTATGTTGCAACAGTCATAAACATGGTTGGTCAAATAATTTCAGTTATAATAATAAACAAAAAGCATAACAAATGTTCCAGTAATTTAGCATTTTCTATTTGGCAAGAAAGAGAAATATAAGGACGCACCAAACCCAGAGCTTCTGTTGCACTTCTATGACTCTCTTCACTGCAAACACCAGCAAACATACTCAACAGCAATTCCCTCTGTTCTACTTTCAAGTGTTTCTCAAGGCCTCGAGCAACCATCTCCATCTCAGGCTGCAGAAACACATCCATCATGAATGACATAGAAACCTAGAGGTAATTCGTCACAAAAGTATTGCATCCACAAATTAAATGAATCGTAATTCGTAAAGCATGCATATTAGGATTACTACACATACATTTTGTGAATATTGTTATATAAGGATTGGTCATAACTCATAAACCATAAACAAACATAATTTCCACTCAAAAAACTATATATTTGATTCTAGAAAGATGAGCCAAAGTCCATATAAAATGGAGCCAGAAGAACCATTGAATGGATGCAAAAACTATTTATTAAAGTACCCCCCATCACCCTTTTTTAAGTCCAGCAGTAACAGCCATGAATAATGAAGAACACGACCATTTTATATGCCCAGTATTTGATTTGCCAATAGTATGGCACAGCAAGCTTAGAGATCATTATGTAGCTCACTCAACAACCTGCACATATGACCAAGATTTTTAAAAACGTAAAGTTTGTTAAGCTTCTATGCCATAATAAGAACCTTCAGGCTTGACCAATTAAAGACCAACAGGTCAAAGTTGCTCCTATAGCTTCCACACCTCTGGGGAAGCTTATGAATGGGCTTGCTTGAATCATTCCAAGCTACCCAACTGTGCAAGGAAATAGGTACAAGAGACTGCAACAGGTGTAGGACAGAAGACCAGTTAGTATGATCTTATTATTTGCATAGAAAACCTGCAACCGAAGTACTAAGAAGACTGCTAGCACCAAGGCCAGATAAACAGCTAGAAGAGAAATAAAGATGAGCTATAGCTAATTGGAAACTGAGCAGAATTGGGAGTATGTGCACTCCTAAGTACCAGTGAAGTCAGATACAATGGCAACTCTGTAAAAAAATACGAGAACAATGCTTTTTAGTTTTTACTACCATCATCAAAGGTAAATTCCACAAAAATATTTAAAAAGAACGATTATAAAGTGAAATTTCTAAACTTTGCACAGTAAATATCAGAAAGCTAAAACACATACGGAGAACTCCTCAGGAGGAAATGTCCGATGAATAAGGCATATCTTTGACAATTCCAATTTTGCTTCCACATGTTTTCCTTGCATTTCCAAAGCCTGAGGTCAAAACACAAATTTAACCACGTAACAAAAGTACTAGAAATGTTTTTGTTTGGGTAAATTACACCAACCTTCTTTGACGTTTGGAGAAATGTCAGGGCTTACCTCTTATTTTCAGAAACGTCAATCTGTTCCTTGAGATTTGTGATCCATATAACAGATACACCCCTACGACCACTCATGTGCCATTACAAACTGTGACAAAATTCTTCTTTCAAATTAAATTCCCATCCAAAGTAAACTCAGCTAATGGTCACTAAACCAGATTGATTAGATGACAGGAAAAACAGAAAGGCAGCCTCCAAGGGGCAGTATCATTTCTTAAAATAGGAGTTAATCTCTGATATTTTCCCAAAACTCAAGGAAGGCAAGTGTAATTTACCCTTCTTTTTATTAGCACATAATCCATTAATAGAAAGACAAAATAGCAATAGACAATTAAGGCACACATGAACTTTACTAAAGCATGAAATATTGCATTAAGAAGAGATTATACATCCTAGTGAAGCCACCACAAATATTTGTAAGATACAGAAGAACTATCGATATTTAGGTTTTTGAACTATAACAGTCACCTCTTAGGCAATACTCTAATCACTATAATTCATAAATGACAGGATATTAAAAATAAAAATAAAAATCCAAATCACTCTTCTCTGGTCCCAAGATTTGTCAAACCTACGTTCTTCTGTACCCAAGATTTTACATACAATAATAATTACTGTACAAAAGAGTTCAAAGAGCCATTGAATCATATAAAGAAATTCAAATAAAATATTGATAAATTAAATCATTTCATTCTTTCTAGTTCAGTAAATCCCCGTAAGAACTTATCAATGGTTGTGGTTATGACAAAAAGGGAGCAGGTGCTCAATTCAATTCAACTCAAATATCAATCCAAATTAAAAATTGGGTCGACTCTATAGGTCTTCATCAGCTAATAAGGGTCAGACACGTCTTTTTTTTTTGTCTGTCATTCAATCAGATCTAAAACCATCTTCTCTATCGCCTCTGAATTCAACATATCATTTTTGACTACTTCTACACATTATCTCATGCCTCCCTCTTCCTTAATTTATTCCACCACTTTAATTAAATTACTATGTCTCAGTAGTACACTACGCGATACCCGTTGCACATGATCAAACCATCTTACATGACTCTCATATTTTCCTCAATGGGAGCCACCCTTAACTTTGAACGGATGACTTTATGTAATATCTCATCATACATTCCATTTACCAGTCTCATTTTAGTTGCACTCATTTCATTAGTGGTCCTATAATTTTTTTCTTCAACTAAATAGGTATTTTAAGATCACCTAATACTCCCAAAGCTCTTCTCCACTTCATCCACCCTACTCTATTTCATGAGTCACATCCTGCTCAATCTCCCATCCTTTTGAATTATCGATCCAAGTATCGAAAATGATCACTCTTCAGTATCTCTTGAACATAAATTTTTATTATCCCTCTCAGTTTTACTTTCACTAAAATTGCACTCCATATGCTCAGTTTAAGTTATACTTCACCTCAAACCCTTAGATTATAAAGCATCCCGCCAGATTCCCAACTTAGGGTTAAGTCCAACATTAACTAACATAGTATCATCTGTAAGAAGAGGAAGTGTTACGCAAACTAAACAGAGAGAGAGCTCTCTTGGAACAAAGAATGTCATAACACCTGGACAAAAGTGGATCTAACAAATTCCAGCATCTGAAGAAAAAGAGAAATTTCAAAAACAGAAATCCTATGATTCCTAAAATACTAGCCATGAGGTCCCCTAAACAATCAGAACTTTAAAAATGTTCCGAAAGTACAATGGGATCTAGAGAGTTCCCAGAAGTGCAATGTTATAGTGTATCTTGCACACCCTAACAAATAGTCTGGATTTTGTGCAGGATAATGCTGGAAACCCTGCAACATCTGGAAATAGTAAAAAATCTATAGATTTTACCACAATATAATCTTATTAGAAATGCTTACACCCATAAGAAGCTAAACTGTTTGATCCAAATGCTACCAAACAGGTTATCGATTCATAAGAATAAGAGAAGAAGAATTACCCATGCCTGTAAAAAGCATGAACGTGTACGTGCAGCAACAGCTGCCGACACAATTCTGGCAGCATGAATTTTTTCCAGCCCAATGTTTTCAGCAAGCCCAGCAACAAATTGTGGAGCAACTTCACCATCAATCTCAACAGAGGTGATATGACTTGGTGCCCTGCCATTTCCTAAACATGTTACAACACTAGGAAAACATGCACAGATAAAAACTGGAGGTAGCAACTACCTATGGTGTTTGATTTATGCAGACCTAACAACATACCAGCTGCAAACATTTAATACCAAGTCAACGGAAGCACGATAGAAGTAGTCACGAGTATTTTTTGTGTCAATAGAGACCCCTACTCCAGATGTCCTGCATAATTGACGTAACTGCTCACCATACAGGCAAAGAGGAGTCCAATGCATTATGGAAATGTCAGTTAATGAAACAAAATATTGTAACTAAATGATAAAATACTTGCAAAAAAAGTTATTCCTGTACTGGTTGGAATTCCACCATATAATTATTTTCAAATTTTGTAAAATGAGTTCAATAGAAGCACAGACAGAGAAGAGAGAACTGTTTAGATGGTTTTGCAAGTAGAAAAATAAGAATCATATACTCAGATACAAAGGATTCCTCTTTATGTATAAGTATATACTCAGATACAAAGGCTGAAATATAAGGCATCCAATATATAAACTAATTCTCTTTTATATGCATTTTGGTTTGTTGGGAACATCTAAGATTCAACAAGAACTAAATAGCCATTGTTTACAACAAACATTTAACTGAATTAACTACTAACTGTGAAATTTTAATTTGTTTGCCATATTGGCTATATGTATTCTAAATAATAGCTTCTCTACTCACATTGGACATCCTACACAAATGTGATCTCTACCAACTTTTTCAGACTAAAAGTCAAAATCCGTCCTATGACTCGCTCTGAAATATCAGAACATAATTCAAAACTGGCTACTCATGTGATGACCTTTTTTACCATCCCAAATCTAACCCAAGCCCACATAGATCAATGAGCATTTTTAACTTTAAGTTGAAACGAAGGACCTTTGTTCAAGATGAAAGGTTCTCACATAAGATGTAAAAAACCGGAGTCATCCCTACTCTGAGAAGAGGGTTACACTAACCACTCACCCAACCATATACACAACATTTGTTCTGCATGCATATTTACTTTCCACATGGTGTAACATGAATAGGCAAGATTGCATAGAGGAGCACTTCTATTGCGAGAAAAAGGCTATTTTTGGCAACGGTTTCAAAAGTCTCCTCTTTTCAAACTAAAAACACACTTTTCTCACAACATTTAACAAAAAAAATCACTTTTCAAAACACAAAAAACAAATCACAACAAACTTTGGAAAACTTGCCGCACCTTCTTATAGGAATAATCTGAGAAAACAAGTGCTTAATTTTTCAGGTGTAGGGGCTAACTTATTATTTCTTGAAAGATTTTTTTTAAGAGAGAGAGAGAGAGAGAGAGAGAGAGGCACCACTCCGCACAACCACCTTTGTCCTTGTCAGAGGTGACCCACATGGCCCCCTCAACAAGATAGGGGCGGTTGCGCCACCACCCATCCCCTTCGCTGAGGGGGGGCCACACAATCTCTCTCTCTCTCTAATTTTTTATAAATAAGAAATAAGCTCCAGACCTGCTTGTATTTTTCCAAAATAAGCATATTCAATATTCATTTCTTTGAAAACACAAAACACTTTTCAACAAGTTTACCAAAACATTTTCTTAAGTGGATCCCACAGAAAACATTTTTCAAATGTGGACCCCACCAAAAACAATTCTCAACTTTATATTACAACAAAACCTTTTTCAAATAAAAACACAAAAATGCTTTTCAAAACTATTAACAAACATACCCTTACTCCTCCTTTATACTGTAGTTGATGATCTTTCTTTCAGCAAGAAGTTACATGACTCACACATACACGGGCATGCTTGCAGCCAAACACAGCTACCCATTTCTCAATACATGCAGAAATATAACTGCATTCATCTACTTAGGTATTCAGTATCCAAACACCAGTACGTGGACAAAACAAACAGATCATCCCCAGAAAATAATAGATTTTCTATATCAAAAATCTGATTCGGTGGTCAAAAAAGGATAAAAATTGTATATCTCTAAAAATATTTTATGATACTGAACTTGACAATAAAAGAAATACATAATAGCACTGACCTGAATAATCTCATCATCCATTATGTCCTTTCCATTCGTTCTATTGTCCATGATCACTGGAAAACAAGTGGATGAGTTGCAATTTGAAGAAGCAAAGCATGACCATAACATCATGAAAACTAGAAAAATCCATAAATTTTAGAAAACACAAAAGTCCTGCAATAAGACCAAGCTTGTGAAAATATTTATAATAGTAATGGACATAGAAACAGAATAGATAAATTAAATAGTAATTCAAAAGTCCAAATTTAATTTATGCACACAAATCCACCGAGATATATAACAATTATGATGCATCTGTTCTTATGCTGCTAATAGATTAATTTCACAAAATGTTAATGAAATTTTATATTATACACTCATTAGTAGAAATGCCCATTTAGATGAAAGATTCAGAGCTCAGCTTCTGCTACTACTAGAAACCAGGAGCAGCTCAGAAATACCTACAGAATCATTTAAAAAACAAACACCAACCTCGAATCAACCTGTTGGCTTCCCTCTGATACTCCTCCTTATTCAACACCAAACCCGGTTGCGACACCGAAACCGGCCACCATTTCGGCAACTTCTTCTCGTGGCTCCGAACCCGGCTCTTCCAAATCCTCCCCGACACTCCTGCATTTGTGCCCGAAGCCGGCGATAGCGGATTGCTCGAAGCCCTAATATTCCTCTCCACATTGGCACTCCTCCCAACAACAACCTCTCTTCCCCCAAGACTCCGGTCCCTCCGCACCACAACCGGCTCGTTTCGAGACCCCGACAGGCCCCGACGAACCGCTAGCCCCAATCTACCCAAAACCCTAAAAACGAAGACCAAAACGAAGCTCCAAACGACCAGACCACCCACGAAGTATACCGTGGAGCGGCGACACGAGACGATAACTCGACGGTCATCGTCGAGGGTGATCAGGGTTTGGAGGTCTTCGTAAGCGTCTTTGGCAGAGTAAACAATTTTGTGGATTTGGGATTGCGAGGAGTACTGAAGGGTATGTAGTAACGACGACGTTTGGGCGGAGAGGTCGTTGAGGTCGATGACGGTTTGGAGCTTGCCGTCAGGGGAGGGGGTGGTGGTGGTGGTGGTGGTGGAGGTGAGCTTGGTATTCTTCCGCCGGTGAGTACGACGTCGTCGTGGGCGCAGGGAGGAGGAGGTGGAGAGCGGGGCGACGCATTGGGTGCGGTGGTGGTGTGGGAGCGGGAAGCGCGAGAGAGAGTGGATATGGGTTAGCGCGTTTGCAGAGTTCATATATAGACACAGAGAGTGTGAGCTGAGGGAAGAGTTGTTTGCTGCAACTTGTTGTCTCGCCGATGATTGTTGAGGCTACTTTCTACGGCTCTCCGCAATTTCGTTATGGTCAGAAGAACTTGAAACTGAAACATCGTCGTTCTTCTATTTTATTTGCTTTGCTGGACCCACACCATGGTTATTATTATTTGTATTTTTATTTTATTATTCATGTTTTTGGCATATAATAAAAAAATAAAGAAAAAGAAAAAGAAAAAGGTTAGGAATTATTGATTAATTTTAGGGAGAAATCAAAATTAGTCCTAATGTATTTTTCGTGATTTTAATTTATTTTTGACAATTAAGTCTTTAGCTTTTATCTCTGTTTGAAATCGATTCTTTTGTTAACATCATACTCAGATAATTAATGGTTCATTTGCAACGATGATAGTTCATAGTTTGTCACATCACATTCGTTGACATGATGCTACACAGTTCAAATTGATAAAATAACATTTAATGCATAAAAAAGGAAAAACTAAGAAAGATGTGGGGTGATTCGACCATCTCTTCAAGTAACAATTTTTTTTTTTTACACATGTCCACATAAGAGAAGAAAAAAGGGGGGAAAGAAAATTCAAACTAATGACTTCTGCTTCATAAGGAGGGTCTCCACCCGATTGAACTACTCCCGAAAGACCTCTTCAAATAACATTTGAAAAGTGCTCAAGCCACCCAAAATTCATTAAGAGTGGCTAGGCCACCATATTTGAGGGGTTGCTTGAGTTACCCTAAAAGCACTTGAAGGATTGGGTCAGGATGGTTTATTTGCTAAGAGAGGGACTAGTTTTTAAAGTTATGAAAACCAAGGAATAATATTTCTTTATTTTTGGAAGTGCTGGGAATAATTTTTTAAATATATCAAAACCCAGTAACTCCTTTTTTTTTTCATTGACTAGTAGCTAGAGATTGAGATTCCAGATCATCGTCGTTCATGATTCTAGATTCCAATTTTTCCTTTGGACAGCCCTTGCTTAGGAAGTATCACATAAAGAAGGGTATATTATATGTTCCTTCGCTCAGATTCCACTCAACGTATAATCAAGCCGTGTTCTCCTAAATATTTTACTTTAAGCCCAAACCAGCTTTTTCTTAAGACATATGTTGCAAGTACCTCCATGTCATCATGTCTTGTATGGTAGCATTGTTCGTGATAATTTCATTCCAGCTAGAACATTAAAGGCATATGTTATCTCCATCCAAAAGAACGAAAAACTCAATGATCATTATTCCTGCCCAACTTTGGAAGGGTTGGACTTTTGAGAAAATGTCAAAATGTTGTCTTAAAGAGTGTCGCCAAACAAGCCCTTTGTAATTGTACTAATTGTACCATTGAATATTCCAAACTAATTACTCAAAGTACACTATAATATCACTTTTGATATTGAGAATGAAAAAGGGTGCATTTCTCAATTTTCTGACAGTTGTCTCGTTTCAACATGAAAACACTCTATCACTGTATATAAAAAAATATTTAAAAAAATAATAATGAGATATTGGGAAGAAAATGGGGTTAAAAGAATATCTGAAAGTCTACGACAAAATTCATTTACCCCTAGTAAAACCAAATTGGTATATAAAAAACAGGCAGGACTCTGAAGAATCTGGAGATCTGGGCAGGAAACCAGCAAAGGCTCTTGTCGAAATCTTCAGCAGCGAAAAGCCAGATCAACAACCAGCTTCTATACTCCAAATTCATCCTTGAGAAGCGCTACACGCCCCACTAGAAAATCCCATGAAGTGGGTAAGGAAATAAAAAGTATTTAAGACTTTTTTTCTTCTTAGTTTTATTTTGTTGAGCAATTGGAAACCTGACTATCATGTGTCATCCAATAAATCCTGCCAAAAGAATTTCTTCAAAGAAAGTTCCTGCAAAAACATTTAGAAGAACACAGCTTGATTATATAATGGTCGCAATTGAACAAAGAAACAAAAGTATGCTACACAGACTCAGAGACAATGTTTTTCAAGAGTGAGCCTTTCTGAGAGAGATGCTGTTTCTTCTATCCCACACCACACAGCATGGCTTTGGGAAACTAAACTTGCTGGCTAAAACATCAACATTTCCACCCTCCCCTCCTACAACCAACTCGCTTTTCTACAATCCAGTATTAGAAAAACAAATAAAAAAGACCTACATCATTCAGATGATTCAAGGAATTAAATTTTGCCCTTGTTCCAAAATTTGTGGAATAGATTGATCTGACTCCTGGAAAAAACCCAACACCCAACATAGACATGCTGTATAAATTCCAGTGTCTAGTTTCAGATTGCTATGATGCGTAAGGGATCCTATCTTTCAATCTCAATAATGGGTTGGCTCCTCATAAGAGTAATTTTAATTTAGACCATTGTCTTTAGCTTGAACACCATAATCAGCCAATGAATTTGACATAGTTCAAATACAGTTTGATTTCCAATTGGTATGTGATAGAATGCAACAGAGATTAAGCCAACAGCATAATGGAGAAGCAACATACCCAAGAGTAACTTCAGGTGGGAAGAAGTGGCTGTCTCTCGATAGATTCTACACGATGACTTGCCTATATAGGGGCAAATTATTAAGGAATGATTAGCATGAGTAGAACATAAGAAAAACTTTGCAAAACAAGGACTGCAGATTCACACCTCTTCATTTACTCCTGCAGCCATATTTATGAAAGAATCCTTTGCCCTGTGGAGGCAATAAATATTTGAAATTGAGATAAAAGATATACAAGTCACAAAGTTGCCACTAAAGCAATTACCCCAAAAACCAATTACAAAATCAAGGCAAATCAAGAGATCAGCAAGGAAATGAGCACATACTTGTGGTTATCGTGAACATCTATTGGTTCTAGCTTCCCATTTTGAGGTTCATCTCTGACTTTAGAAAGGGATGAAAAGAACTAAAGGGAAAGGAAACAAAAAAACAAAAAACAGAAACAGATCAACAAGAAGACCAACTAGCAATAAACTCTTTTATCTTGTTTTTCATCCATCAAAAAGGTTGTCTTGAAATACCTGGTGCATCGAGATGAATACAATAGAAATTCCCAACAAAAAGTTCATAGTCAAAGTATGACCAAACAATGCAGCAGATGCTATGCCCGTAAAGATTGTAGCGACTGTTGATGAGTACTTCTTCAAAATTGTATCTGAACATATTAACCAACATCCCAATAAATATGATTGCTAAAAGTACAAGATGCATGTATGACTAATCTATATCATTAACATCCTTTTTTATGAAATGCATTACTTAAAAAAAAAAAAAGAATTAACATGTTTTTAGCAAAAATTTGATTCTTAACACTCGCAGGGGGGGGCAAGAAATCTGGTTTTGAATGACGCTACATGTATGGCATAAATTTTGAACTGAAATACTCCATGCAAAAAAAAAACAGAGAGAGAGAGAGACAGAGGGGGGGGGGAGGGGAGGAATCTATTATTAACCTGCGTATTTGAAGAAAAAAGATGATAGAATTCCTTGTGCAGCATTGTTAGCTATCAGAAGCATAGTAGCTTTAGAATGACCTTGCAAGATATCAAAGCTACTAGGACCTGAAACATTTAAAACAACATTGTGAGACCTACGGCCTAATTTGATTCAGAGTATTGACAAAGGGTGCATTTAAGAGTTCTCAAGAATGCGTTTCACATTGTTCTTGAAGACAAAGATCAATCAAATGGGATCTCAAAGAAATGGGAGTGACCACCCTATTATGGTATCAGAGGCAGCCATTTCAATTTTACTATCATTTGCCATAATGGACTACCATTTTCATTTTCATCAATTGTCTCATTTATGACAAGGGATTTGCACAGTGATACAAAAAAAATACATCAATATAACTTACTCTCCACAGGACATCCAACAGATCATTCTTTTTCCCAAAGAAAATTGTATGTACATTTGAGGAAACTGTGAAGATGGGCTGAATAAGAATATTTTTTACAATTAGAAAATAATAATACTATTTACTTCAAATGTTAAACCAAAAGGTCCCTAACAAAGACACACTAAAGTATTTCAACCAAGACAACATTTTCAAACTAACCCAAAACTGACGGAAATAGGGAAAGACAACAAAACTTTAAAATTTCTCAATTTCTTACATGTTTCACACTCTTTTCCAGGAAGCAGAAGCAGTTTATGCAATTCAGAGAAAACAAGCAAGATGATAAATTTTTGTCACTAATTTCAATGCTCCGTTAATAGATTCTTCTTCTCACATAGTTTGTCATATCCAAAACACACTATAACCTGCCAGCTCAATTGAGACAAGTAATCAAACTCGAGTGCAGTAGAAGCAGAAAACTGCTTCACACGGATACAGTTTTAACAGAGTTGAATGTTAGCAATATAAGCATTAAACTTAGAGAAACCCTACAAGGAAAATGGGTAGATGTGTAACAATGTATACTCTATCAAAAGCTTCATTTCAGTTGAAGTCATAGTATTCTGCTTAATATCTATGAAGCAGGCACACAGGATATGGCACAGATACATCTATACACACACCATGTATAAGGAACAACTTATGGCAAAAGGGAAACCACATACTTTCATATAACCAACAAGCTGCCTGACAATTGTAATCCTGTTTCTTTAATAAACAGTACTCGAATTCTATCATACCAGATGTACCCCATTAGTGTCCAAGAATACCTAAGTATGTACCTTTTTATGTAAAAATCTAAATTTAAAATATGGATGAGATTCATTATCCATAAGTATTAGGAAGTATCCAAGAAGAACCAGTTTTTGATACAATAACGATACAAATACTACTAATTTAGGTATATTTGTTTTTTTACGCCAATCTAATCTGAAATTCCCTGCAAATCAAATAATAAAGATTCATGCTCATACCTTGGAAAATGACAGTTCCCAATATTCCTAGAAAGTTGAATATAGCACCATATCCGTACAGAAATAAGTTCTGCATGCCCAAATTCAGAGATTCAAAATTAGACAACAACTTCACCAAAATATATTTTCATTAATTCCTAAATATTGGAACTTGAATATGGCATGAGTCTGAATGTAAGATATGACAGAACTATAAAACGTACTTAGAATGTGATTTTAATACAAGGCAGATTGACTCAAATATGATTGATGATTCATAATTATTCCCTTGAGGTCAATTAACTAAACCAAAAGGACAGGACCCAGAGATCCAACAAACTCAATATCACTGGTAGATGTGGTCTGCATAATGTGTTCTCTCTTAACTTTCAAGAACGGAACTGAAGAGAGCTTCAACTTTCTTGGGTTAGCCCATACTATAAATAAAAACCTTAACTCACGTTGAACAATTTTACATTCCAGCACACAACCACACCCAACTGTCACTCAGCATGCTTTGATGTACACTGGCAGATGTACTTGCTATTTTCCTTAAAATATATTGTTGCCATGGTGCAACATATAAAAGAATTATACTCTATCCTAGTATATCACCTGGAGGTAAATGCTTGTATCATATTGGCTTTTTAAAGCATACTCATTGTAGACAGAAGCCAAAGATGGAACAGTTACCTGTAAAATATATTCTTTACATTAGCCTCCGACACACAAAGTCCTAAAAAAAGAGATACAATGAAAACAGAGTATTTCTTTTTTTTTTTTTTTCTAACTGCCTTCAATTGAGCATTTCAATAGTACAGGTTAAGAGGGCAACAAACATGAGAAGTCACTTACAAAGATCACTGTGCAGATGTATGCTCCCGTTGCAACTGGAAGACCCAAAGCAGTGGAACCTTCAGGTAAAGATCGCAACTGATTTACGCTAATCCCAATGAGCAACAGAGCAAGAGCTTCCCACTATAACAAAAAAAAAAAAAAAATCAGTTTCACAAAAACAATACAGTACACACGGCATCAAGAGGTGTATTTTCAAAAGAAAGCCAAAGAGTTCATATTGCCTACTCTCACAACAATAACAGAAAATATGGTCAGAAGCAACTTTTTTTGCTAGGAAAGATGAAGAGCAATTAACATATGGTACCAACCTGAATTATGGAAAACCGGCGCCTCATTATTATCTTTAACAAAACAGCAATTACCAAAACCTGCATGTCCAAAGACAACTGTCAAATCTTTACAAGAGTTTAACCTTTTCTACACAAAAATTGAACAACACTAGAAGGGAATATTGAGACAATGTTCTCAACAAATCAAAAAGCTAAAAATACAGGTTAAATAAGAAAGCTTTGTTTATCATTTTCCTTTGGGAAATGCTAGGGAGCCAAACAAATGAACCCAAAGAAATTTCCAAACTGATGTGGCAGACCGTGAGTGGCAGACAAGGGAGAGAGAATTGCATTTTTTTAATTTAAAAACTCTTGCCACGTCAATTTGAAAATTTTTCTGGGCTCATTTGTTTGGCTCCCTAGCACTTCTCTTTTCCTTTTGGCCAGTTTGGAAGTCACCACAATTTAGAAGCCTAGAGGATAGCTCCCCTTTATGGGTGGGGATGGTTGCTACCAATAGTTCTCGTTTTTTCAAATTTTCCTGAATTTTTGGATTTGTGTTCTCTTACTTCTCCCTAAGCCGGTGTCTCTCTTGTAGACTCCTTAAGTACTTGGGTTGCGCCCCTTTGCACCTTCTAATAAGATTGACTCACTTATAAAAAATCATTTTCCTTTACCCTAGTTGTAATGACAAGAGCCATAGGTATGGAGCCATAGGACCCTCGGTATTTTTCTTTCTTGATATCACTTGAACAAACCATCAATCATCCCGTGTGGAAGTTTAGCTTCAAAACTCCTCCTAATACTAGGCTACTTCATTTATGGCACAAGAGCTTCCATCCCCCACATTAAATCAGATTATGATAAAGTAGTTATTACCAACTCTTTTTTCTGTTATCTGTTATGATAAAATAAAGAAAGTCATAGAAACAGAATAACATTACTATGTAAGAAATTGCTGATACAGGGTATCCTCTGATACAGATCTAAAAGTTAGACATAGAAAGATTGAAAAAGCATGCTTGCAGCCCTAGCAAATAGGATTCTAACAGATAATGAAAATTACACAAAACATTTATGCCAAACATAGTGTCCAAGCAGCATCCGTTGAATCCAGCAAACTATCATCTTCAGCAGACAATGTAAAATGTAATACAAACAAGTTACCTAGAGCAGGAAGCATTACTATGGGAGAGATAATAATAGCAATAGCTAAGCAAATGGCAAAATACCTTCATATTGCTCAGCATCTTCACTGTTGCAGGATTGAAATATAGCTGCACAATAAATGACTTCATATTAATTATTTTATGATTTTAATCAAACACATCAGTTTTCAAAATACCAGTACGAGAGTAACTTATGGTGAAGACAATTCTATTCTAGACAAAACAGCAGCAATAGATGTCAAGACACCTAGCATGCCTACACAACAGCCATTTCCAGTAGTGCGGACACCAGCTGCCATATGTACATAACATGGCATATGTAATGTGCACTGCATGACCAACACATCATCCTACAACCAACACTCTTTTACAAGAGCTCAATTGCAGGAGATAGTCTAAGGTGTTCTGATCTTAATCAGTGGATTCTATCCAGGTAGGATCAGGATCATACAAACAATATGCCATGGAGGCGGGGAAAATACTACCAGAGTGAAGGCTGATGCAAAGGCAAACGTAGTAATCTGGCAAGATACCCAACTGAAACTTATTGGTAGAAGATTTAATTTTAATTAGTTCCCAAGTCAGGTGTTTCGGTCTTTTTGTAGTGTTCCTACTAGCTGACTATGGGCAAATTTTCATGACTTTATTTCTTAGTTTTGGTCAGTCTGCAGTCCCTTTTGGTTGCATTTTAGTTGCATATTCAGTTGACTTAGAGAAACTTAACCCCACGGTCAGCTACTAGCTGCTCGTTGATATGTGATACATCTTTCACTTGGGTGTAATGCTCAAGAACCCTAGTATGATGCTATGTGGATCTTTGGTCTTCCATTTTCGTTTTCCTTTATTTGCTGATTACTGTGTTCCAGCCCCTTCGCTCGAATTATTCTAGCCCTAATACTAATATTTCAGCCCCAAATACAACCTAAAAATCGCATCTATTACAGATCTGTTAGTTTCATCCAGTCCTAAAATCATTAGGTTCTTGTTAGTTTCTCCTCAACGAATTTTTTGATGAGTGATGAAATTTATTCAGAAAAAAAGAACAGCGTACAATAGATCGTATAAGAGGAAAGAAAAGGCAATAATAATCTAAATTCCAGAATTAGAAAGATCCAGAAACTCCAAGAAGACAAAGAAGAGAACCTGCAATTGTGATCATTCTACTAAAAATTGATCCGACTTCAATCAACTTCTTAGAAGATCAATTCTATCGAAAGTTTGAGAATTCCTCCCATTCCAAAAACTCCATATAAGACATAATGGTAAGGTATTTCATATGATACTACTTCAATTTTATTAAAGCAACCCCTTTCAACACACTAACAAATTGACCACCAACTTAGGCATAACCACGAAATCCAAGATAGCAACAATAATAGCAACAATAACTCCCTAGCAGTAGAACAATAAAGATGGTAAACTGCCTCCCCATATGATTTTGATAAACACCAGTCAACTATAAGCGCCTTGCGCTTTCTGAGATTATCAGGTGTTGATATTTTACCCCATGCTGCCACCCAAGCAAGAAAACATCACAATTGCATTCTCAAAATCTTGACAGCTCCAAATCAACTTAAGGAGTTTAATGTTGGCAATAATATTCATAAGAACAAACTCCAGTCTCTTTTTCAAGTGCATCAGAAAGTAGCATCTCCAATCAGCTATTAGAGTAGTTAAGTCCTCCACTTGGGTAGCAATGCTATCGCTATCTAAGCCTAGGTATGCCACTCTTTAGTAAATTACCATGCATCTGAATAATCTGAAAAAACTTTCAGGTTAGGATCACCACCAGGTTGATCCTACACCATTCCTAAAACTATATTCCTTAATTCATCTTTGAGTTTTGCAGTATGGAAAGTAGGACACTTGTAATTATACAAATTATAATCATAATGTAGGAAATTCAGTGTCATAAATCCTGACCATCTGACAAACTCGTGGTGATGGCTCGGTAGAAAAAGAGCTAAAATGGGCATCTAGAATACTGCATCAGCACTGCCTAGGTACCCAAATTCCTACTCCTAAAAAGACAACCTAGGTGGTCAACATTGCAAGGCCGTTTTCTATGCATGATATTGACAACAAAGCTTGTAGGAGAATCAAGTCAATATTCAAAGAAAAGATTAAAAAAAATTATTTGACATGCTATCTGAAAGCCCAAACATATGCTAAGAGAACCTATATAAGAATTTACCTGCATTGTGAACTTTAGATAGTTATTAATAGCATAAAGAAGTGCTGGAACAGCAAGAAGCACATTGTTTCGAGCTGCCTGCAAGAGGAAGAAATCATATTTCTGAGATTATAATTCTTTTCAAGTAAACAACAAGATAAGTCAAAGATGGTTGCAAAATATACAGGATGGAAAAGATAAACTAAAATCAAAACTTCAAGTAAGAGATTAAGCAGACCAAACTGAAAAAAAAGGTACTCAAAATCTAAGTACCACAACATCATGAAATGTAAAGAGAAAACAATAGACTTACTGAAAGAACTAATCAGGTTAAATAATTTGCAAAGGTCACAGACTATCACCAACAAGCACTGTTTTTTCTATTGATGGATCAAAGACTCTTCCAAGTAATCAAGTGGCCTACACAACCAGAAGTTTAACAGGCCTAATACAATTTAACCACAGTTTCATCACTTACGAGCCTAGCGGAAGGCCAATCAGACAATGCAGGCCACTCATGCAGATTTTACCTAGTCTGTCATCTTATATCCATGTCAAAGATCTGTGTCTTTGACCTTCATGTATATAATGGATAGGAAGTCGGTACAAACATTGACAATCCGCAATTAGAAGAATTAAAAAACACGGGAGCAACTTCTTTTAACTCGTAAATGCAAAATTAAATTCATTATCATCAAACTGATACATAATTACTTCTGAAAATTTACACATGGATATATTTCATGTGAATCTAAGCCTGATGCAATCAAACGCTGCATAAAAGGGGAAACCTACTCTTGCCTTCCACTTTAGCCATATTGGGAAATTTATTTGTGTCCATAAATAATATCCATTACTAAATATCATTTCAGCTTCCAGTTAATCATTCTTGTATCCAAGCGAGACTAAAATACCTACCTCAATTTCCTTGATGTGAGACTAGAAGAATATTGCATCCATACAGTGTGTATAAAACCCAAAACTAGTTAAATGCTAGAGAGTTCGCTTTATCAATATATAATGTGTGAATTGCATAGTATACAGTAAAACACCCCTAAAGCTAAACATTAATTCTAAAAATTTATCTTCTCCATTAATAAATCTGAAACTACCAAGCATAGTTAAATTTGATTATTATGCAAAGAGTTCTTATGCAACATACAAATGGCCTTCTGCAACAGCTTCATCTTATTTTAAAGATTTAAAAGCATAAATAGTGTGATGCCAGTCATAGACTACTACCTGCACAAATGTGGAAATTGAGAGAAGAGGCTTCTCCCCAACTTTTTGATGCCGAGCCTGCAAAATCATCAATAACCTTACCAAGATAAACAGAAGCTCTTGCCCCCAAAATAAAATAGTCTATGAGACAGTATTCCAACAATACCTCTCTCTCACTCTCTCTCTCTCTCTCTCTCACACACACACACACAAATTAAAACACTACTATCTCCATGACATGATAGATCAAAAAACAACTAAATCTGCCCAATATCTTCCTGTCAATACAGTGTCTTGCTTTTACTTATGAAGCACAATTCATATATGTTCTTAGAAGAAAAATGAATCAAAAAAGGCGAAGAAATGGCCAAATGTACCTGTAATAAGAGCATAACAATAGCAAAGATTAACTTTGTAACCTCTGTCAAAAAATTGACACTAATTGGGCTAAACTTGAAACTCCCATCCACCTTGGACATATAAACCAGAATAGGCTGCAGAAAAAAAAAAAAAAAAAAACAACAACATTAAAATATTTCAGATAATCTAGAGATAAGGACAGAGAAAACTTCCCAAAGGAATTATAGCAAAGTTAGTGGCGTTCAATTTAATAATTTGGACCAGGATCTCAAAGTTTAAGTAATAAATTCCCACCGGGATTTGATGCCAGTATTCTCTGCTTATAAGCAAGATATAAACAACTTATCTCTAATTTTGTAAAATTTCATATGGTTGGCAATCACAAAAGATGATAGAAATATGTTTGCATACCTAAATGAGTTCTAATGGATAAGGTCTTGAAGGGGATCGGTGATGGTGATAATATCATTGACAGTAGCTGCAGTAATGGCAGTGGCAGCAGTGTGGTAGCAGTTGTTGTGATAGGGTGGATGTGAGCATCGTCATAGTGGTGGTTATTGCCAAGGAAGTAGTAGTAGCTAGATGGCAACACTCACAGCTACAAACATGAGAGGGTCGTGGTGGTAGGGTGGAGAAGGCAATGATAATACTGGGTGACAATGGTTGTGGTGCTTGTGATGGTAATAACTGTTAAATCACCAATAATTCCAAAAGTTTAATCATTTAATTAATATTCTATCACTCTCTCTCACATGTGGGCTCAAATTATATTTCAATAAGTGAGGCCCAATACGTAGAATACAAGGTAAAGTGAATTATGGATACACGGTTCAAATTCAAGATCTCTGCTAAAGTACCATGTTAAATCACCATTTATTCCGAAAGTTGAAGCTGATTAAAATAGGTAAATTCAATCATTTAATCAATATTTTAATAGTAAAACAAAAATGGAAACAATAATAACAGATCCTATAATGTTCAATTATAAGAATAATTTTGAAATTTTGGCATTAAAACGAGCTTTCATTCACCCAAAGCAGCTTAGCTGACCACCAATATAAATTGACTTGTTTTCCAAGACAAACGAGTCCATCATCTAAGCATAAAGAACATTATTTCAATTGATGTTACATATATCAAGAGCAGATGATAGTCTACATTGCCAATTCCTTCAACCCCAAACCACTAACGACCATAAAGACAAAATGACACATCTACCTGGAACAAGTCAAACTAGTGCTTGACACATATTGAAACCTAGACATGACAGATATAGAATCATCTTACAAAATTCATATCAAAAGAGGAATGTGCACGCGTGCGTGCGTACTATCAAAGAATTTGTAGATTATCATTACCTTAATGATAGTGACAATATAACTGGTTCATATATGAAAATCACCTGTAAACCAACTAGGAAACAATCACCAACAACCAAGATAAAGTTAAGGGCACGTTGCTTGGATGACACCCTGGTCTTGTATCGGTCATAAGCCCTTGACACAGTTTTGCTGGTTGGGGAAACCAACTTTGAATGGCAGACACTGCATTCCATCATCCCGTTCTTCATTGGCTCCCCACTCTACACAAAATTGAATCTGAAACCAGAATTTGAAAAAAACATAATCATGAAAAAAGTTGCTCAAAACTATAATTACCCATAGATTAAATAAACCTACCAACCACAAACCATGTGCTGATATATTATTTATGAGGTAGACTCAGATCAAAACAATGTCGGAAACGCTAACCCTTCATTTGGTTCCTTACAAAAATATATCAAGATTTGCAATCTTAAATTTTCATTATTAGAGGATAAAATGAAAAAATTCCCAATTGACTAGACCCAACACGACTACATCAAAATAAAGGTAATCTTTTCATGGTACGAAATTCAAATTCTGATGCTCATTCGTTTTTCGTTTCCTCCACTTCCTCAGCAAGCAAACAGAAGGAAAATGCGAATTCGATTATCCATTGCCAATAAAGCCCAGATACAAAATTTACACTTGATAACTTACTCGATCAAAGTTCATTAAAAAATGGCTAATAAACACTGTTCAACCAGATCTCACACCTAACAACAAATATTCAACATTTTCAGAGCAAAATGACACAATCTTCAAACAATGAAGATCCTCATTGAAACCCTAAAATTAGACAAAAATCAACCAAATATACATATACACAGCTGAGATCTTCTTAATCGGCAGCACAATATAACTACTACTAACAAAGCTAACACATTTCCATCATCAAACGTAAATTCAATCAACCAAATCACTTACCCAACCTAAATTACCTCCAGACCGTGCATTTATCTAAGAATTCCCTTTATCACGCGTGCGATGAACTTTCCCGCCAGATCCGCAACACCGGCACCGGAATTCAATTCCCTCTATCTCTCTCTCTCTCTTTCTCTATGAGATTTGTGTCTCGGTTGAGATTTACGTCTGAGAAATTGGGAATTATAAATCCTCTCCCTTCTGAGGAATTTGAATTCCCACAGATGCGAGGAATATGCAGAGAGAGAGAGAGAGATAGAGAGACTTGGAAAGTTTATTAAACAGACTTTTTGTCTGTCTAATCCTTTCTATTGCTTTAGATGTACACAAAAAAGAACACGCTCTCCGTGTGCGGGAAAACGACTCACCGACGCAAAGCGGGAGCGGGTGGGTGACGGATCAGTCAGGTGTCGTGCTTCGATTGGAGGAGGTGGAGTCAAAGTGGGGCCATGGAGTGGGTTTGTCAGGTTTCTTGACCACTTAAGATTCGTGGCCGAGTCGGGTGAGGTAGGAGGTGGGTGATGGGATCATTCCTCTTATTATTTTATATTTGTTTTCAGCTCGGCTTTCTCTTTCGCTTGATTAGATGAACTCCCAAGCTAGCTTTATGTTTAATTTTAAATTTGCCACGTAAACAGCAGTAACTGTCAGAAAAAGTAATCAGCTGTCACTTTTACCAATTTCCCTCATATGGAAATCAACAATATTTCTTATGTCTCATAATTTACTTCTCACCAAAACTATACGAAAAATAAATTTAAAATTTAATAGCATAGCACCCATACTTGGCCATAGAGATATTGCTTGCATTAATTCAAAAAAATTCCTATTCTTATGTATCTACCCATCATTAAGGAGGGTTAATATTACATCATAAAGTGAACTGGTTTTTCAATATTCTGAGATTTTATTTCAATAATTTTTCTTTTATAGATTTCGTTAAGTGACCATGTTTAATGTAAGATACTTATAGTATCACAATTTACTTCTGTCCAAAACTATATGGAGACAAAATTTTAAATTTAAAAATATGGTACCCATAATCAGTCGTATAGGTATTGCATGAATTAATTCTACCAAAATATATATATATATATATATATATATATATATATGCATCATTTTGGGTTCATATCGCATCATAATTGAACCGGTTTTTTAATAGTCCGATGTTTTATTTCAACAATTTATTTTTAGATAAATTATTAGTGTCAATTGTCCATATTTTTTCTCATATTTTTTTTACAACTTTAATAGATCAATCATTAGATTTGTAGGGTCAACCATTGACTTATGCGGAGTCCACATAAGTCCACAAATCTAATGGTTGATCTGTAAGATAATATGGACAAAATATTGACACCAATCATTTCTCTTTTTCTTATAAATTTTATTAAGTGACGATATTTAATGTATGAGAATTATGGTATCACAATTTACTTCTCTCAAAAATTATACAAAGACAACAAATTACATTTAAAGACCTAAGTCCCCAAATGATAGTTCAATCAGTGGACCACGCCTTATGAAGTGGAGGTCACTAATTTGAATCTCCACTCCCCTTCCCTTGTGAGGACATGTAAAAAAATAAAAATAATAATAATAATAAAATAAAAAATAAAAAATTTAAAGACCTAATACCCATAATTGGCCATATTGGTATTGCATGCATTAATTATAAAAAAATATATATATATATTCTTATGCACATGCACATCATTAAAGGCTTCATATCATATCACATCATAATTGAACTGGTTTTCAATATTTTGAGATTTTATTTCAACAATTTTTCATATATGGATTTTATTTAGTGGTGATATTTAATGTAAGATAATTATGGTCTCACAATTTACTTCTCTCCAACAAAATTTTTAAATTTAAAAACATAGTACCCATATTCGACCATATACTAAAAAAAAATTATACTCTTATGCATATACACAGTATTAAGGGTTCATATCCAAAAAATTTCACCTCATTATTTCAAAACCCTATAACATAAAAGGAGACAAGACAAAAATCCTAGCCTATTTTCTCACAAAGCCAGCCACCACTTGCCCCTCTCTTTTCTTAAAATTGTCTCCAATAAACCACTAACCCTAAATTCGACCAACCCTTATTTAACAAACACTCACTTTCTCTTAAGAAAAAAAATAGAGGTATTTTAGATATTTTGATATGATTTAACAGAAAAGCTTAACGGATTTGTGACATTGCAGAAAATTAGAAGCTTGATATACTAAATTAAAAGTTTTTGAAGTTTTGAGAGTAATTGTGAAAGTAATAGAAGTTTAGGAGGTTAAGTGAAGTTTTCCCGAAGATATTTGTAGATATCTTTGTTAAACTTTCTTCTTCATTATTTTGTTTTATCTTTTCAAAACAAAAATATCAATAAATAACTTAAAATACAAAACACTGAAAAAAATATTTGTATCTTTATGTTACATCATTATTATTATTTTTTAAACAAAAAACAAAACAAACAATCCAAAACACTTTAACAAATGAAGCATATCTTTTTCGTAATTTTCCTTTTTTGTTTATTTTTGTTTTTCTATTGCAAATTATGATCACTTGAGTAACATGTGAAATCCAATAAATAATACGTCTATCGTGGATCATTAAGAGCATTAACTTCTAGTTGAACAAATATTTAACTATAATTTAGTTGCGCTCTACCTCTTTGCTTATGCTGCGTTGAGTTTGTTCATTCTTTTGTTTATGTTGCATTGCCTCCGACCATCCCTTTGCTTATACTGCACTGTCTCTGTCCGCCCTCCACCATGATACACTGCTCTTCGTCTCTCCATAATCGGTTGGGCTTTAGATCTAATTTTTCAAATTTAGCTCTAGTCTCTTCAACTGGTTTCAATCAGCCACGCGCCGGCATACCGTGCTATTCGACTCCTTAGCTGCCCATCAGCATAAAACGGCTCAATTTCGTCCATCACATGCCGACTAGCGCATTTTGCCTCCCTCGTGCCAACTGTTATAACTCTTTGCTGACCTATTTTGACTATTTTGGCTAGCCTATTGTAATTGCTCTAAAAAGTATAGGTAGTACATGAGAAGTACAGGTATCCGTATTACATAAGACGTCAGTAGCATATTTGAGATCTGTGCACTATTAATAAAAACAAACCTAACCACAGTACATCACTAATTGACTTGATACAATTTATCTTTTTGTTGTAAATTATTTTTATCATTATTATTATTATTATTATTTCTGTTACAAATTATGTTCACATGAGTAAAATGCGATATCTAATAGAGTTAAACAAAAATATTATTTGCTGAATTGTTGGGAATAATCTCACTTTATTGGCCCACCATTATATCATGGGTCTGAAGACTAATAACAGCCCACTATAAAATAATGGATCACAACTCTAAGCACTTTTAAGTCAAGTTGAAGTAGAATACTTAATTCAAATATAACTTTACCTCTTAGCCTATGGGCCATTAAACCAGGTACAAACCCTAAACTGAATTATTATGCATTAAAATAACTTTACCTCTTAGCCTATGGGCCATTAAACCAGGTACAAACCCTAAACTGAATTATTATGCATTATACATACTCTTCTTTCAGACACTGACTTAGGCATCAAAGTGAGATTTCACTAGCACTCCAATGAGTTTTCTCTCTCGTAATTGGTTATTGTTTTGCAGTAATTAAAGAAAATGCTAGGTGTTTTTCATTTATCAGGAAATTGTTGAAAGATGGTAAAGAAAATAATTTTGATCATTTCTCAATATTTAATGTTTTGGTCAAGAGAGCCGCACCATATAAATTTTGGGAGGAAGGAAAATAGGAAATGATGAATAAAATTAAGAGAAATATTAAGTATTCTCCTATTAGGTAAATATTATTCTATAAAAAAACTGGCACCACCGATTTCTTCTTTGTCTCACTTAATTTTTATAAAATAATATCCCTTTCAACTAAGAAAAACACATATTTTATAATAATGCCACTCCTTAATCCAGAATTTTGTAGATGTTGAGTGCTACGCGGGACTCATCGACGTGGGCCCGATAATGTTTTTGTTTGGCGAAAGCCGCGAAACAGACTACCCTAACCATGGTTCCAAATCTCCCGAGTCTCTCTCACACTTTTGACGTCCAAAGAGCAGTGGATCATTCTAGACAGGAAACCAGGTACCTCGACGCCACATCCAAATATATTCTTATTCATTTTGAGATTGTTTTCCAGCTTAAGCTCGATTTGTCCCTCTTAATTTTCTTTCACTTTCTCGGGAAGTCTACTGCTTAGATTTTTTTTCTTTTCCCTGAAGAGAAAGTTCTTCGGTTAGACCTCTCTGCAGAGGTCTATTGGGGCCTTCTTGATGGCATTGTTTGCATTAAGATGTGCCCTATTTTTGATTCCTTCTTCTGGGTTCTAGACTTCTAGTAATCAGTTAGAAAGTTTAGGGTTTGTAGTTATGCGCTTTTTGGTTGCTGAGAAAAGGTGCGAATAGAAAAAAAACAGCTTTGGATTTAGAGTTTTTTTTTTTTTTTTTTTCGTTTATCTGGGAATAGGGCAGAAATATCCACTCGATTTTGTGTCTTAAATACTCTTTGGAGGGGAGGCTTTCATTTTCTTCAATTTTATTGTTTTTGAGCGAGATAAAGTATTGAATTCAGAGAGGCTATTATTGAGATTTTCCTTGGTTTTCTGAGTAACCAAAAGGGGCGTTAATGTTCTTGTAATGGCACTTTCGTTTTTCTGGAACCTCCAAAACCGATGGCCTTTTTCGATGCTGAAATATGATGACCTGAAAGTGTCAGATGAATTGGTCCGCAAACTTTCACTACCCAAACACACAAAACAATTTGTTTACGCGGTTCGTGAGCCCGAAACTCAGTCCGTGATTTACATCCTCGCTGCTCAGAATTTATCCGAGCGATCAGCTTTAGATGCTGAGTATCTTATTAGGGAGGTTAGACCTGATGCCGTTGTGGCTCAGGTGGGTCGTTTGCCACTGACTGAAATTCAATCGGAAGAGCATGAATTGAGAATTGGTATTCGTGATCCAGTTCCCACTTCGTCGTTTGGAGTGCTTAAGCGTTGTTTTATTGATAAGTTTAATAAGGAGAAGTATGAGAATGTTGCTGGCAACTTGGTTTTGCAAGAGATATTTGGGATTGGTTTTCATGGACATTTTCTGGCTGCCAAGAGGGCGGCTGAGGAGTCTGGATCATCATTCTTGTTGCTCGAATCACCCTTTTTGAAATGTTCTGGTGGGGAAGATACCTCGGGTAAACTTGATGCAGGGAACAAGTTTCAAGGTCTAGTTAGTAGTTTGGTTCCTCAGAAAGCGGGTTCTGTTGTTCTTCTGGCTTCGAAGAGATTTTCCCTTACCAGTGATGTTCAGACACAGATGGTGAAGTCGTTATCAACATATATGAATCTATCAATATCAATGTATAGTCACTCGAGTTCTGTAATGAAGGTAGGGTCAAAGGAAATTCAAACTAGATGCAGTTATGAAGCACCACCATTTGCTCAGTCCATTTATCCGTTACTTGAGGATCTACATTATATATTTTTTGACCTCCCATCGCTCAGGAGTGCTCTAGCTCATGCACAGAAGATGCTTCTTGATGTTAACAGAGGTGAAATTGTGGAAACCCGCATCATATCCGAGGTCCACACCTTTCGAATTGCAGTTGAGGGGCTGAGAATCGCTTTAAACAATGCTGGTCGGCTACACATCAACAAAATAGGGAATAATCCCAAGTCAGCTAAGATGGAGTTTTCGGAGCTTCCAGATGAGGACAAGTCACATGTGCTCCTTGCACAAGCCCTTCAAAGCCAGACTAAGAAGTTCAAGACTATAGTGGCAGTAGTGGATGCTAGTGGCTTAGCAGGTCTTAGGAAACACTGGAACACTCCTGTTCCTCCAGAGATCAAGGGTTTGGTTGAACAGCTTGTTATGAATTGTGAAGGTGATGCAGAACTTTCAAATCATACTGACAGGAAAAGATTATTGACTGGTAAACCTGTGGTGGCAGTTGGGGCGGGGGCAACGGCAGTTTTTGGAGCTTCGTATCTCTCTAAAGTTGTTCCTGCATCAACTGTCATGAAAGTTGTAACATTCAAAATTCCTGCTTCGCTTAAACTCGTTCTGACCCAAACTCAGAAGGTAATGGAACTAGCCCTTGGCAAGACTCTTGCCTCATCAAAAGTTGTAGCTCCAGGTATTGCAAGTCATGGGGCCAAAACAACATCTATCATGAAGGCAACTGCTTCTGCTGAGAAGATCCGGGCAGTAGCCCACAGTGTTATAGCCTCTGCTGAGAAGACCAGCTTTTCAGCCATGAGAGCAGCATTCTATGAAATAATGAGGAAACGACGGGTGCGGCCAATTGGTTTCTTACCATGGGCAACATTTGGGTGTAGTGTTGCAGCTTGCTCAGGCTTGCTTGTGTGTGGAGATAGGATTGAATGTGCTGCTGAATCTTTACCTGCAGCTCCTTCCATTGCCAGTTTGGGACGTGGTATTCAAAGTTTACACCGGGCATCTCAATTAGTGATCCAGACAGATGGCACCAGAATACAGAAATCTATAGAATCCCTTATGTACGGATTGAAGAAAGTAAAGGTTCAATAGTCAATAGAGTAAGAACATGATTCTCCTCTTGTTTGGATACTAGTTTTTCCTCATCAAAATGTGATTAAGGCCTAAATTATATAGTTCAGGGAAATATTTGTACATATAGAATCTGCCGTAGCCGTAGGAGTTGTTTGTATTGGGTGTTCCTTTTTGTTTATGTATCACACGATGGCTTTTCTGGGATAGGTATTTGCCCCCTCCTATTTTTCTTCTCTGTTTTGATTATCAAATTTTGATAATTTTTTGTGAACAAATTTATCTGTTTCTTACTCCTTTCGCTCAGATCTCATTGAAAAGTTTGTCTCTATATTTTCAAAAAATTGGAAAACCATGAACCATTTAGAAGTGTTTAGAGTATCTTTGGAATTTAGTTTGATAAATAGAGCTTTTGGGCAAAAGCTTCGTTTTTAAACTTCTGTCAAAAGTGTTTTTTTGGGTCATTTTTAAGCTTTTTGGACTTTTAAAAGTTCTTTTAAATTTTTTACCAAACAAATGTTTTTTTTCTTCAATCTGGTTTTTTCAGTATTAAAAGCACTTTTAGACCACTCAAATGCAATCTCAAACATGCCTTTAATTAAGCACATATTGTTATTTTACCTACAAGTATTAACACACAAAAAAAAAAAAAAGGAGTTTGGGGCTTTGCCATTTAGGGCTCCCTTTTTCCAGGAATCGAAGAGAGGGGGGAGATGGAAAATGCGGCCAGAAAAGGATCTGATTGCGGCCCACTGTATAATGTATTGGTAGTGTATTGGACATGACTGATATTTCTATCTAAATGAGGTTATGTTTATGTTGGGCTATGATATCTTATTTATGTAAATTATGAGTTCGTGGTTTCAAGAAAAATAAAAGAGATGAGCAAATTTTTGCTGCATTTATTAGGGTGGTAGTAGTAGCACTGCGTGGAATATGTGAAATCTTGTAATTATTATTTGGCGGGCGTTATAGATAGATTGTGTATTACTTTTTGTCTGACAAAGAGATTTACGACGTATCTCTTGATTTATTTCTAACATTTTAGCCTAACCCTGCTTCTGACATTTTGAAAGCGGAAGAAAGGATGTCAAAAGTTTTTCAATGCGTACACCTATTGAAATCGTCTCAAGATGTGCTTCCCATGTTATGTATTTATTGATATTTGAATTTTATTTAGAGTCCGTTTGGCTCTACTATTTCGCGAGTTAAAGCATGATTTTAAGCAAAATTACGGACTATGTATTGTCTGAAAGAGCAATTTTAAAAAAATTGTAGTTTGAAAGTGCAAATTTTTTAATGTTTTCAAAATATTGTATTTTAAAAATATGTAATTTTAAAGGCTAAACTTAAAAAAAAAAAAAAAAAAAAACATTAAAGTTTTTATGCATACGGTCAGCGGAATTATAAAATATCACGTGACTAATAATCTTTTGCTAATCGGCTAAAAACTACACCTTATGAAGCAGAAATCACTGGTTCGAATTTTCCTTCTTCTTGTGGACATGTCAAACAAGAAAAAAATAATAATAATCTTTTGCTAATCACAAATTAGACCCCGAAATCAACTGTTAATGTTAGTATTAAATTATTAATGGGAAGGAAAGGAATATCGTTAATTCCTAGTATATTCCCCAACTCTTTTCTTTTTGTATCATTGAACTGTCTCTCTCTGCACGCCATGGCTTCAGCTTCCAAGCGCCAAAATCCCACCTTTTCCAAACCTCTGAAAACCCCATTCACTCTAAACCCCAGCCTTCACACTTGCCCCCAAGACCCAAAGCCCACTACCGGTAGAACCACCACCTGCTCGCCTATCAGACCCTCCCAAGAAGACCTCGCCCTCTCACTTTCCTCCCACCTCACGCGCCAGGAGCTCCTCCTCCGCCGGTCCCGCCACCTCAAGCAGGTCGCCAAATGCTACAGGGACCACTACTGGACCTTCATGGAGGAGCTCAAGATCCAGTACAGGGAGTACTACTGGAAGTACGGTGTCAGCGCCGTCAAGCAAGAGCTCCAACACCACGCTTCCCAGAGAGATATTGAAGCCGGTGATCTTGAAGGCACTGGTGAGAACAACAACAACAACAATGTGAATATGGATGTGACATGCAACCAGCGGTGCGTGTTTGTGGGGTGTAAGCTAAAGGCCATGCCTTTGACGAGCTTCTGTCACCTTCATATCCTCTCGGATTCCAAGCAGAAGCTCTACAAGGCTTGTAATTATGTTATCAATATAAAAGTCAGGTATTGGTTAATTTGCTGCACACACTATTTATTAGAGTTGTTGTGGTTTACAAAATGGAAAGATAATGCAAATTAATTGGTCAAATTTTGGTTTTCCTTCTTAAGATGAGCTAGCCGTTGGTGATTGATTTCTTCCCTTGTATATATGCTAGCCGTTTGGGTGATTTGAGTTTCCTTTGTTGGTGCTAGCCGTTGCTTGTTTGATTGTTTCTTTCTTGTTCCTTGTTGAGTGATGGTTTGTTCATTACGCCCCCGCAAGCATGACAAGTGGCACACGGCGTTGAGCTTGGTAAGCATAAGAGAGAAATGAGATGATGCTGTGGGTTTAGTGAAGATGTCAGCCAAATTGTATATGCTGGAGGGGAAGCGAACTGCCAGAATTTTGGAGGTGACCTTCAGAATTGTCGTCTGGACAGTTGACCTAGTCAACATCCGAAAATGATTGAAGGGTGTGAGATGGAGACCGGCGAAGTAGCAAACGATAGGAAATGGTGAACTTGAGGTACCGCAACATACACTTCGCCGCTTGAAGTTGGGGAGAGGTGGACCGGTGCATGAATTAAGAGATTGTTGATAGCAAAGGAGATGTCAGGACGAGTAAGAGATAGATATTGTAGGGTGTTGACAAGACTGCAGTAGGAAGAGGACTCAGTGAGTGGATCACGAAAAGAATATGGAACAACAACCCTCCTATCCCACATAAACAATATACCACCGGAAGCCCCTTTAGAAGCTAAGTAGCACCAATCCACATAATGACAACCCCACAAGCTACGCAAAACCTTACTAGAAATGAGCTCCAGTTCAGTTTCCTGCAAACAGATAATGTCCGACTTCCATTGCCTAGTGAGATACCTAACTCTCAATCACTTGTCAGCCTTATTTAACCCTCTCACATTCCAAGAAAGCAACTTAGGCTTCATAAACAATCGCTAGCAACCCTCCCCTTGTTCCTAACATGAGCAGCACTGCCATCATTATTAATTGAGCAAGATAACCTTTTGAGTTCTCTAATACCTTTTTTTCCCAAGTTCGAACAAGAACCAGCTTCCTTCTCAGAATTGCTCGCTACAATGGCTGCAAATAGGGCCTTAAGCTCCTCTTTGAAGCCATCACAAGAAAGCCTCACAAAAAAAGGAACTCCTTTACTAACTGAAAAACCCAATCAGCAAGCTCTAGGTTGGGCTCCATCACTGCTAGACACTTCAATGGAGTGGCCTCCACCTCCAAAAATAGATCCAGCTCCATACAAGACCAGGAATAATGGTGATAGAAGCTTCAGAACAAACAATTATCCTTCATTTTCCCACCACCACCTCCTTGCACCACTTCAGTGGGGATTGAACAACTATCCCTCATAGTAATCGACTTTCAAGAGATAGTCTCTTCAAAAGGAAAATCTTTATTTTGACAAATCTTCGAAGGGAACTTTTGCAAAACAATCAAAGGCCTCCTTCACTTCGGGTTCTCTAGAAACAGAACCTACTATCTCTCCTTCATGCTAGACCCAATAAGGCTTAGTGCCACTATGAATCACCACTGAAAGCCCAGAAGAGAGGGGATCCAAATCCACCACCTGTTCTTGCATTTAAATTGTATTGATCAATATTTTGTTGCTTTAATGATTTGAATCCCATCAATGGGATGAGTAATGAGTTGGTTGGTTTACTCATCTGGTGGAATTTGCCTTGGTGCATTGGGGTGATTTTCATGTTACCAGATTCCCTAGTGAGCAATCGGGCAAAGCTTCGATTGTAGGAAGAGGTGGGATGGTTTTGCTCACCATCTATGGGATGTTATCAAATACAGCATTTTATCTCCAATGTGTAGTAATTATGAGCATAAATGTAGTAGGAAGGGGTGGGATGGTTTTGCACACCATGTGTATTATGAGGTAGGAGATGGTTGTAAAGGTTTGTTTTGACATGATGTGTGGTGTGGGGAAATACCATTGAAGATCCTTTTTTCCAGAATTGTTCACTATTGCATGTGGGAAGGACGCGTGGGTGGCGGAGAATATGCAGTTTCAAAATGGTACTATACGTTGGAATGTGTTGTTTATTCGCCATGTGCATGATTGGGAAGTGGATGTGGTTTCTTGATTCTTTGAGTTGTTGTATTCCCAAAAAGTTCGGTATGGATATAAGGATTCAATTTGTTGGATTCCATCGAAAAGGAAGACATTTGCAGTGAAATCTTATTTTCAGGTTTTGTCTACTTTGGTTCCCTTAGAAGAGTATTTGGAAAGTAAGACACCACCCAGAGTGACTTTCTTTGTGTGGACGGCGGCTCTAGGAAAAATATTAACATTGGATAATTTACGTAAGATGAATATTATGGTATTGTATGAGTAAGCATGGTAGAGAGTCGATCGATCATTTATTCCTGCATTGTGCGGTTGCAATAGAGATATGGGGTGTACTTCAGCTTTTTGGTGTTAGTTGGGTTATGCGAGTGTACTTTAGCTTTTTGGTGTTAATTGGGTTATGCCTTGCAGGGTGAGCGGGTATTTTTTTTTTAAACAAAAATTTTAATTAAAAAAACGTTTTTTTATTTTATTTTTTGAACGAAAATTTTTATTTAAAAAAGTTATAAAACAAATTTATAAAAAAAGAAGGAAAAATTTTCATTCTGTATAAAAAAAAACGATTTTTTTTAAATTTTTTTTTTTTTTCCTTATAAAAATGATTTTGTTTAATTATTAAATTTAGACACCACTTGGATTTTATTTTTTATTTTTAGGTTTAAGTTTTTTCTAGAAGTTTAAGTATTTTTTGTTTTTATTTTACTATGGGTAGTTTCATCGTTGGGGGACATTGATAATTTTTGGTAGTTTGGTGGAGATATTGTTAGTTTAGGAAAGACATTGTCAATTAGGTGGTAGTTTGAGAGGGGTATGTAGACTTTACCCAAAAATAATTTATAACGTTACTCCCTAACATTGTACTGATCCGAATCCTAGGTTGTACACCTAGTAATTGATTAGGCATTCCTCGGATTGAGCTGTATTTTTTTTAAAAGAAAATATAATGCTTACAAACTTAATATTTATATCAATAATGATTTACCTCGGAAGTTGTTCGAAGTTGCCGCCTATTTTTTGTGATTGCTCATTTTCTGTACGAGATAAGCACTAAAAAAATAATTTTAGAAAAATTTCGTTGAAAATGTTTTCCAACCGTCCAAACAAAAAGAGCCTAGAAGGAACTAAAATTCCCTGAATTCGGAATTTGGCTAGGGAGTGAAATAGGAGTGCAGGACCCACCTACCAGAAACAACTGATCAGCAGAAATTTTAGGAGATCCCCAGGCATTTAAAATTTTTATCTACATTTTAAGAACAGTGCTGCATCATGAATCAAATTGAGACCAATGGATACATATATAATATTTGGCTTTACACGGGTTTAAAAAATTTATAACATTCTAAATATGATGATGGATCTTAGGTCACTGGCTTCAAGATGTTTCCTATGCTGCTTAAATACAATCTGTTTTAGCATTAACATCAGAGATCAAGATCTTGGCTTTTATGTTCTTCCTTCTTGATTGCTGAGCCTGATATACTTGAGAGATCAAATCAATCATAAAACTATCAGACTCCTCCCCATATGGGAAGGCCAAGATGTACAGACAGAATCTGATCATGAGAGAATGCTTCACCAGGTTCCAGATTACAATGAGAAGAACTTGTGTTTTGGATTTTAAAACTCACATGACATGCTCAGAGAGAGGTTTTACTGTACTTTAGACCTCTTCCGTGCCAAATAGCGTTCTTTTGCTGCAGCCACAGCATCTCCACTTCTCTTATGATGGTTAGTCTTTGGCTCTTCTGAGGATGGTTGTTCACCTGAAGTTTTTTCTTCAATTGAAGTGTTGGTAACTGGCATTGCATCTGAGGACATGAAGCTTCTAGGCAGAGTGGAAGTTTCACCTCCATGTTTTTCTTCCACAACTGAAGCCTCCAAAAGTGGATTTGAGTTATCCGATGTCTGACCTTTTTCTGATGTATCAATGGAGCCTTTTTCTTCAAGCTTCTCTAGCTCCCTTGACTCCGGTTGTCTCTCAGCCTTCCTTGACTCAACCTGCTTCTCTGGTTTCCTCAACTCAGCATTATTCGCACCAAAAGTGACATTTTTTTCGAAGGTTGAAGTGAAAATCGCTCAAGTCCTTTGTAACCTTTAAATCAGCCCAAAAATAAATTATCAGTATATGTTTTTCTCAAGAATACCAAGAAACAAAAAAGTATATATATATATATATATATATATATATATATATATATATATATATATAAAGATGTTTTAAAGACATTTAATTTAGTATCGTCATCTACAAAAGTATAAAACCAGAAACCTGCCTAAAGCCGCCTGATTAGATCACATATAAGGTTAACATGCCAATAGTACTGGAGCCACTAAGCCAAACCAACCTGCCACATCAAGGTAACACCAACATGCGCCACCCTCACTCTCATGCTTACTGCCCAGGACCTTCCCCGCTGATTATGTCACACAACCCAATCCTAGCCTGTCTAGACCATGTCTGGCCTGAACCTAACGATACAGAGGCTCCATCTCTTAATGGTTAGCTGAAAGCCTATGAACTGACATTTACAATTGAAAACATTCAGGAATTATATACCACCCCAAGGATAAAGTTAACAAATAGGATTAAGATACCCTCGTGGAATTACATCATAAAATATAATGTCAGAGAGCCAGTTGAAGAATTTTTGGAAAAAGATGAACAGAAAACCCTTCCTATAATGCAGTTCTAATCAAAGTAAGTGTGTGATGTGACATGTACAGTTAGTGTATGAGTGTCAAACGAGAGCTATCTGGTATTAATTGATTGGTCTACTATTTCATGCCGTTAGTCAATTAGATGGTACATTGAAAGAGAGCCTATTTAAAACCAAAGGAAAAGGATCTAATTATTGAAATTAAAAACCTAGAGACTAAATTAAATCGTATGAAAACCTACGGATTAAATTTGGTTTTTCCGTAGGTTTTTTAAAGCTTCTTGGATAGGGTTTGATGATTAAGGACTTGAGAATGGATAGATTACCAAAGAAAAAAAAGATTGAATCTATGTGTAGAACAGAAGGTAAAGAGTTTTCTCTCTAGAAAAAATTGCTAAAGAGAGAAGCCAAGATGATCGTTCTTTTTCTTTTTCTTTCAAAATCTCAATATATCTTCTTTTTTTTTTTTTTTTTAATGAGCAAAAGGATGGGAAGGGGTGACAAGTGTAATTTCTCCCTTGGGCGTGACCATCAGGGTTCCCACTCGTTGTGGAATGTTCGATTTGAGCCATAACTACTGTCTGGGAAGGAGAGTCCGTCACCACAATCCCACCAAAGTGCAAGCCATTGAGATCTTAAGATCTCAATCTTAAATCTTAATTTAAGATCTCAATATATTATGGAAAATCACTTTTAATTCAACAAAACATTATCTTTATTTATTTATTTTTGATAGTTAGCAAAACCCACAGATTATTCATGATTGATATACCTCAAAACTTTAAGAAAACTACTGGAAATCTCTTTGAATTTGACAAATTACATAAAAGACTTTATCTAAGCATATTCTCAATCATTTTCCTATATAGACTAGGATTCCTAATTAAAAAGAAAAAGAATTACTAAAAAGAGCAGGAAACTACTAAAACAAATTAGTAAAAGACTCTAAAAGTTAAAATAAAACTCCTTAGCCTTTCGTACAGCCCATTCCAGAAAATCTAAGGTTTATCAGATTATCCCTACTTAAGTAAAACTTAATTAAAACTGAAGCAAGTTTCCAACCTAAAGTAGCTTATGAAGGTAGCCAATTAGGTCCCACATCAAAACTAGACCATTTTTTCGATTTTTTTTTTTTTTTTAATCTTTGATCTAGTTTACTTTTTGCTGACTGCATCATTCTACCATGGTTGGTGAAAACTCAACCTAGACATTGGAATCCAACTACTAACACCCATATGCCATCTGCCTAAATGAAAAAAATGAAAACATAAAAAAAAAAAAATAATAAAAAAAAAAAAAATCTAAAGTACAGCGAACAGAATAAAAAATAATTAACATAAGTCATAAGACGACGCAAGAATTAGATGCATAAATTAAACTAGCAATCTTCAGTTCATCACATGCAAAAGTAATACAAAACAAGCAACGTGATCATTATTGTCAATCAAAACTGAAGTTAGATCACAACAAGACTTGAAAAAAGTTAGACATACATCCTCCTTTGCTTCCCGAAGTTCACACAAACGTTCTTACTCCTGCCACTTTGCATGCTTTGCAAGTTTCTTTTTGTAAGCATGCGTGACAAATTTGTCATTGTCTGCATAGAGGTGGTCATCTTGGCTTCTCTCTTTAGCATTTTTTCGCTCGAACACTACCTCACGGTATTGCTCACGTTCTTTTACTTTTTCTTTCAAAATCTCAATATATCTTCTTCTTCTTCTTTTTTTTTTTTTTTTTTTTTTTTAAGCAAAAGGATGGGAAATGGTAACCAGTGTAATTTCTCTCCTTGGGCGTGACCATCGGGGTTCCCACCCGTTGTGGAATGTTTGGTTTAAGCCATAGCTACTATCTGGGAAGACGAGTCTGTCACCAACACCCCACCAAAGTGCAAGCCAATAAAGCCCCTTCTTAGTAGCATGTGGTTCATGCAACTACTATCGCAAGCGAATTCGAACAAGCGACCACTAGGAAGAAAGGAGGGGACTTGACCGTTAAATTAAATAATTATCTAGTAGATTAACGATCTCAATCTTAATTTAAGATCTCAATCTACTATGGAAAATCACTTTTAATCCAGCAAAACATTATCTTTATTTATTTATTTTTGATAGTTAGCAGAACCCATAGATTATTCATGATTGATCCCAATTCCCGTGATCTCAACCTCCACTCTGTTATACAAATAGGAAAAAATACAGAAAACAAAAATGCTCCTAACGTGTGTTACAAAGTTACTTTCCTTAAGAAAATATTTGCCCCCACCAGAACTGGTATGCAATAGGGTTACAACAATTTTTCTACAGGATACAGTAGAGTCCTGAAACTTGTGTGTTATAACTGCGTTCTACACAAACGAAGTTAAAACCCGAAAATACCCTCAAATTTTCTATTCCAATCAGAGACAAAAAGAAAATAATATATTCAAATTTCAAAAACAAATAAGGATATAAAGAGAATTATATTCTCAGAGATTAATCAATTATCTCTTAAAACAGATCAGATAATTTCAAATTTCGAAATTAAACTGCTATTTTTGAATTTCAAAAATAAACTGCTATTAAACTGCTGTAAACTGATAATCCAACTAACACTTAAATCTGACCGTTCGATTAAATAATTATCTAGTAGATCTCAATCGTTAATTATTTAACGATCTCAATCTTAATTTAAGATCTCAATATATCTTGACTGCAACAGAAACGAGCATGTTGATCAGTTACAACCACTATTTAATTACTTCTTCTTTTTTTTTGGCAAGCACAACGACCATTTAACCACATCAATGAAGAACAAGAAATTTAAAAATAATTGCTGCAATTTACTTTTTCAGAATTAAAAACAAATGCTCCAATTTCTCAACATACAAAATAATAACGAATAAAAAAAAAGGTCAAAAGCGCTGAAAAAAGAGGGTGTCATATGCCCATAACTAACTACCAAGTTTTCTAACTAAAAGTGAATCCATATTTAGAAACTTGAAGATGTTGACTTTCTTAGCTACTGAAATTTAAATATTAACATGAGAAAAAAAAAAGAAATTTATTCGGAAAAGGCTCTTTGAGACATGAAACAAAATGTTGCTACATGAGACTAAATTCCATTCACCGACTAAGTATCTCTTTAGTGTTTGATCACATGGTGTTGAGACAAGTAAAGAGGTGAGACATTTCCTACTGAAACCTCAAATATAAAGGTCTTTCACTTTTTAAAGAAGAAAAACATGGTTTCATATGACATATATGGTAAGATTCACAAGTCATATGACACCGGACTTCATGGAAGCTAAAAGCTAAAATGTGTGCAAGGGTATGGAGTTGCAATTTGCGATAAATCAGCCCACAAAAAAAAAAAAAAAAAGGCAGAGGGGCGTAACCCTAATACACAAGACATATACAAAGAACGGACTAAAAGCAAAAAGAAGAACAAAAACCCACAAATTGAGGCATAGTAGAAAATTGAGAAACATTAAACACTCCTACCCAATTGAGAAGGTCTTAACAAACATCCTTTTGAGCTCGTTTGTCTTCTCATGATTTTCAAAACATCGTGCATTCTGCTCTCTCCAAATAGTCCACATTAAGCATAGTGGGGCTATTCTCCACACATCCTTAACTAAACGATTGCCTCTTTGACATCGCCAACACACTAACAAATCTACCACCCTTCCAGGCATGACCCATGGGACCTCAAATAGAGATTTCTTAGATAAAATTATGGAAAATCACTTTTAATTCAGCAAAACATTATCTTTATTTATTTATTTATTTTTGATAGTTAGCAGAACCCATAGATTATTCATGATTGATCCAGATTCCCATGATCTCGACGTCCACTCTGTTATACAAATAGGGAAAAATACAAAAAACGAAAATGCTCATAAGGTGTATTACAAAGTCACTTTCCTTAAAAAAATATTTGCTCCCACTAGAATTGGTATGCAACAGGGTTACAACAAATTTTTTTTTCAGGATACAATGGAGTCCAGAAACTTCTGTGTTATAACTGTGTTCTACACAAACGAAGTTAAAACCCGAAAATACCCTCAGATTTTCTATTCCAATAAGAGACAAAAAGAAAATAATATATTCAAATTTCAAAAACAGATAAGGATATAAAGAGAATTATATTTTCAGAGATTAATCAATTATCTCTTAAAACAGATCAGATAATTTCAAATTTCGAAATTAAACTACTGTTTTTGAATTTAAAAAATAAACTGCTATTAAATTGCTGTAAACTGATAATCCAACTGGCACTTAAATCTGAGTGTTAGATTAAATAATTATCTAGTAGATCTCAATCGTTAATTATTTAACGATCTCAATCTTAATTTAAGATCTCAATATATCTTGACTGCAACAAAAACGAGCATGTTGATCAGTTACAACCTCTATTTAATTACTTTTTTTTTTGGCAAGTACGACCATTTAACCACATCTATGAAGAACAAGAAATTTAAAAATAATTGTTCCAATTTATTTTTTCAGAATTAAAAACAAATGCTCCAATTTCTCAACATACAAAATAATAACGAATAAAAAAAAGGTCAAAAGCGCTAAAAAAAGAGTGTCATATGCCCATAACTAACTACCAAGTTTTCTAACTAAAAGTGAAGCCATATTTAGTAACTTGAAGATGTTGACTTTCTTAGCTACTGAAGTTTAAATATTAACATGAGAAAAACAAAGAAATTTATTCGGAAAAAGCTCTTTGAGACATGAAACAAAATGTTGCTACACGAGAATAAATTCCATTCACCGACTAAAGTATCTCTTCAGTGTTTGATCACATGGTGTTGAGACAAGTAAAGTGGTGAGACTTTTCCTACTGAAACCTCAAATATAAAGGTCGTTCACTTTTTAAAGAAGAAAACATGGTTTCATATGACACAAATTAAGGTTCGAAACATTAAGATCAAACTACCCTCAGTTACAAAAGAAGTGAAACAAAGTAGTGGGACTTCGTGGAAGCTAAAAGCTAAAACGTGTGCAAAGGTATGAAGTTGCAATTTGCGTTAAATCAGCAAAAAATAAATAAATAAATAAATTCTGACCATTGAAGAAGTTGATAATGATAAATTAGCTTTAAATCAGCCATCATAAAATTTATCACATTACCTTTAAAAGTTGATAATGATAAATTAGCTTTTGAATATCCTTACTATATTTTTTTTGATAAATAATTGATTCATTGAAAAACGCATAAGGGCATAACCCTAGTACACAAGACATATACAAAAAAGGGACTAAAAGCGAAAAGAAGAACAAAAACCTACAAATTGAGGCATAGTAGAAAACTGGGAAACATTAAACTCTCCTACCCAATTGAGAAGGGTCTTAACAAACATGTTTTTGAGCTCGTGCATCTTCTCATGATTTTCAAAACATCATGCATTCCGCTCTCTCCAAATAGTCCACATTAAGCATAGTGGGGCCATTCTCCACACATCCTTAACTAAACAATTGCCTCTTTGACATCGCCAACACACTACCAAATCTACCATCCCTCAAGGCATGACCAATGTAACCTTAAAGAGAGATTTCTTAGATAATATTATGGAAAATCATTTTTCATTCAGCAAAACATTATTTTTATTTATTTATTTTTGATAGTTAGCAGAACCCATAGATTATTCATGATTGATCCAGATTCTTGTGATCTCGACCTCCACTCTGTTATACAAATAAGGAAAAATATAGAAAACGAAAATGCTCCTAACGTGTGTTGCAAATTCACTTTCTTTAAAAAAATATTTGCCCCCACCATAATTGGGATGCAACAGGGTTACAGTAAATTTTTCTCCAGGATAAGCTTAGAAACTTCTGTGTTATGACTGTGTTATGCACAAACGAAGTTAAAACCCGAAAATACCCTCATATTTTCTATTCAAATTAGAGACAAAAAGAAAATAATATATTCAAATTTCAAAAACAAATAAAGATATAAGGAGAATTATATTCTCAAAGATTAATCAATTATCTCTTAAAACAGATCAGATAATTTCAAATTTCAAAATTAAACTGTTGTTTTTGAATTTCGAAAATAAACTGCTATTAAACTGTTGTAAACTGATAATCTAATTGACACTTAATTTTGACCGTTAGATTAAATAATTATCTAATAGATCTCAATCGTTAATTATTTAACGATCTCAATCTTAATTTAAGATCTCAATCTTAAATCTTAATTATTTAATCTCAATCGGTAGATTAAACAGTCTAATAGATTCAACCACTAGATCGAACGATCTTTATCGTCCAAGTGCGCCACTAGCGCCCTACAGCCTACGCCATGTGCGCGCTTGCTTGTGTGCGTCCGGTGCTTCGCACTGTACTATAGCATGCACTAGGGTGTACCCTAACATAGCTCATTTAATAGCTTGAATTAGTTAGGCCTTATAAATGCCAACAAAATCTTCACACTTTCCAATGTGAGACAATCTTCATTCAATGCTCTTTAAAGCCTTCCATTTAAAACATTCCCAAGACACAAAATAATATATATATATATTGAAAATATTTCAACACTCCTTTCTTTTAGAGGGAAGAAAATGCCATTTGGTCCGAAGACCATTAGCTAATCCATAACATTGTTACCTTCTCTAATTCTATACTATCTAAATGATTGTTACCTCTCATCAATTATTATGAACCAATCAAAC
>NC_081541.1:8237054-8244658 GCF_901000735.1 Corylus avellana
AAGTTTCTATATTGCCCATAATTTTTATTTTTTATGAAAAAAATAAATAAATTTGGGGATGCAAAAATGGCCAGATGGCTAAAGGGTTGGCTACGGCCACCCCGAATTGTTTTTTTTTTTTAAAAAAAAAAAAAAAATATTAGGGGCAATATGGGAAGTTTTGGATACAATTGGTCAAATTGCAAAAATTTGAAACTTTGGGGGGGTAGATTGCAAAAATTAAAATTTTGGTGTTCGAATTAAAAAACGCTGTCAACTTTGGGGAGGTAAACTGTAATTTTCTCTTAAAGTTAGAAATAGTCTCAAATTAAGCTTACATGTGCACAAGAGAAAATCACAGGCAAAATGTATCACATGCTTTAGGTAACCACAAAAACAAGTCTATTGACACAAATTTTCATCTCATGCATATTAAGAACATTCCAAGATGTAAGGAATTAAATCCATGAAAGCAACAAGAGAAATTAATGGACTATCTAGGTGCATAAGACAAAAGAAAGAAAAAAAAACAACTAAAGAAAAATATTTTTGTCTTTTTGAAATTTTTCGCAAATGAAATGCACACAAAATGAAAACACATGGAAAACAAATAAAAACAAAAATGCATTGCAAAAAGAAAACAACATGCTCTACGATATGCAAAGATATGTAATAAAATCAATTCTAGAGATGTTATTGACTCACCTAACATAAGGTGAGATCACTGCCACTCATCCTCAAAAGGTGAATGATATCATCCTTCCTAACCTACACTTGAGAAATCTTAGGTCTAGACTTATGAATTTGTTCATACTTATCTAGCCTAGATAACATTTCTCTCATCATCAAGACCAAACCCTCACTTTCATTTTTAGGTACATGAAGTTTCAAATTAAAACAGTTTGGTCGAATGTGACCAATTTTTCCACAGTGATGACATGTATGGACAAACCTTTGAGAATGTAGTTTCCTAGGAGGATGCATGACTCTAGATTTAGGGTAAGATGCATGAGGCTCAATGTAGATTTTCTTTCCTCTCTTACCCTGAGGAGTCGGAGCAATTGCCTACTTTCTTCACTTGAAGATTCTTCTACTTTCACTGATTTAACAAAAACAGTCTTTGAAGTAGAAGCAAGGTTAAAAGACAAAGAATAAGTTTTATCAAATCCTAGGCCAGATCTGTCACTAGAATGCTTTTGAATATGCAACATTTGATCAAGTTTTTCACTAGAGAATTTACTCGATTTCTAGATGCAATCAGATCATTTTGAAGGAATTTATTTTTAGCAATTAACACATGATTTTCAGATTTGAGAGTATTGCAAACAGCATGTTGTTATGCCAAATACCTACCTAAGTTAATAGGAAAAAATTTGGTACGTTTTACTTGCAAGTGCACAAAATCAAAACGATAGTATAGCAAGCAAATACGAGATCATTTCCTTGAGGATTAATAAATTATGCTTATAATGTATTTTCTTATTTAATTAACAGTTTTAAAATAATTGTCACTAATTGAATTAACATAAATAAATAAAATAAAAGATTAACTAAACTAAAAATGATTAGGGTTTTAAAATCCATCACTAACCATACTCAAATAAGATTAACAATATGCCAATATTCTAATTATTTCTAGATATTCAATGTTTGTCAACCTAAGAGCATGGTATCTACTCCTTAAGCTATTGATTTCCCTAAACGGCGAACTAGACATAGTATCTACTCTAGGTCTTTTATTCCTCAAAGGATTTAGCATGGTATCTACTAAGTTGTTCGTTAAGGAAGTATAGATCTATGGAAATCGCCAATCACACAAGGCCTAGAACATGGTATTTACTCCCGGTTCCCCATGTTGATTAGCCCAAGAACCCGTGATGGGATTCTTTTGTCACTTTATTAAGCCTAAGACTCGGTCATCATAATTGACTTAAATAACATAAATCCAAACACACGTATATGGTAATCAGACACACACATATGAAGAATTCAAGTAAACATGAATTAATCAAATTAAATACCCAAAATATAATTGTGGCAAATGCGCCAATATTGTAATCCTAAACAAACATGATTAGGGCTTCAAACTAGCCCTAATTAAAGTACTAACTACATAACAAAAATAAAAGGGGAGGAGAAGAAAAACTCAAACTCTTCTTGATCTAACCTTCAGTTCTTTTTCAGAGCTTGTGTCTGCTTCTCCACCATTGAATCTGTAGAATAGAGGGTCTATTTATAGAGCATAGAAAAGACCTAGAAACCCTAGTAATCCTAGGAAATTCGGAGGTTTATCTCTTAGTTCAATTAGGATAAATTCAAGTACAAATCAGAATAGGATTCGTTTAGATTTGCGTTCTTATATTACAGGACAATTTTGGCATAACATACATCTGAAATAGGAAAATCCTATTTCGTAATGATTTGTAGCATTTTGAGTTAGCTTTCGAGAGCCACTTGTTTCACCTCAATCCAATACTTGAGCAGAAAGTTATGGTCAAAATACTGAAACATGTGCAGAATCCAAATTTGAATCAAATCTGATTTTTACTCCAATTAGAGAAATTCCGAATTAATTATTTTATTGATTTAATTAAACTTAACCACATCATATAGGTCCTCAATTATGATTGGTTATGCTTAACCACATCTTCTAGATCTTCTCCAATTGTGCTTTAAGCCCAAAGCTTCCAACTTTTTCCCAAATTGCCTTTTAAGCTTGTAACTTTTCTAGAAACCTATAAAAAGACAAAAAAACACAAAAAGAAAACAAAACATCACAAAATAACAAAAGTATGAGATTAACAAATATAAATTAATTGGCTAAAATATGTGAATCACTCAAAGATTTCAACAAATTATCTCATTCAAGCTCATGATTCTTAACATCCTCAACAATTTTCAGGTTAGTATTTCTAAGCACAATTTTTTTCTTTCCATCAAATTGTCGAAGGAGTTTTGAAGATCACTAACCCTATTTGATTCATTATTAGAAGCAGATTGAACACATGCATAGCAGCTGTGGTTTGTTCTCACACAACGTTGTCCCACTCACAAGGAAGCCATATCATCGTATGACGAGTGCATGTTGCGCTACTCAGGCCGCAACATATTTAGCACCATGGAAGATGCTCCTGAATTTTCTATGGGGAACCTCTATAACGTTTCAAACGAAGCAAGGGCTCAATTCAATAACCAACTCTTGAGCTTGTTGCAAAGCCTAAGATATGGAGCTGCAGCAGTTGGTTCTTTCGTAAGTTTGCAGTAGGACATGCTGCAGCACTAAATTTCAATACCTTCTATGCAATTGTGCAGCTGATTTGTCTGAGCAAGGCTGTAATTATTGCTTGAGTAGGGCTTTTGGAAATTTCCGGAAGTATTATGCTAGAATAGGATTATGCTGGAATATGATCATCTCCGGTCCAAATGGATTGGAGAATATCTAGTTCATGGCTATAATTTTTTCTTAGAAATCCTAAAGCCACAAATAGGACATCTGTCCACTAACTAAAAATAATAATAAAATATTATTTTAAATTTAAATAAAAATAAAAAACAAAATAATAAAATATTAAAGGGTAGCCAAACCACCCCAGTTTGGGGCTAGGGTAGCTTCGGCCACCCCATAGCCCTTGGAGGGCCACCTCCGAGGGCCAAATCTAAATAATAATAATAATAATAATTTGCTTAGCCCTTGGGTGTGGCCGGACCAGTCTAGGGTGGCTGAAACCACCCCCATGGCCCTTGGGAGTGGTCTGGCCACCCCCAAGGGCCAAACGATTTTTTTTATTTTTTTTAGACTTGGCCCTTGGGAGTGGCCTCCCAAGGGCCATGGGTTGGCTTCGGCCACCCCAGACCACCACCCAATGGAGTGGCCAACCACCTCTTAAAATTTTAATATTTTATTATTTGATTTTTATTTAAATCTAAAATAATATTTTATTATTATTTTTAGTTAGTGGATAGGTATCCTATTTGTACCTCCATGAACTAAATATTCTCCAGTCCATTTTGAATTGGAAAGGATCCTATTCCTATTATGCTAGGGAGAAAGGTGGTAGAGTTAATAGGCCTAGCTGTGATTTTAGGCATGGGAGAGTTAATAGGCCTAGCTGTAATTTTAGGCATGGGATCTACGCCTTCTACGACCCCACAGCTGAAGCACCACCACCATCGCCGCCAACTTCAAGTACCGCCTCCAGCTAGCTAGCAAGCTAGCTGTTTCTTGAATTTGTTTGTTATTTTCCTGATCATACTTTTTAAAAAATAAATAAATAAATTTTTACGTTATTATTTCTTGTTGTTTGTCCGACTTGGATATTAGAGTTCCTTAACTTTTAAGTGCATAATTTGTTGAGTTTCAAAACAAATGTTAATTATATATGGTAGCTAGCTCTTTCTATGTATTCCACCGCTTAAATTTAAATTCAACCCCCATAATTAATATAGTTTAATGTGAACAAATATATATTTCTTTTGATAAGTCTTCAAAAAAAAAAAATTTGATAAGATCTCCGACACAAATATATATTTCTAATCTTCGCAGGTAAAGGGAGTCACAAATCTCTAACTACAATCATTATAGTTGGGCTTGCTGTTGTGGTAATAGCCATCTTCATCTGTTTTATAGTGAAGAAGCGAAGGGAGAAACCAAGTATAGAAATTGGTTCGCATTTATTTGTGATGAAAAGAGTTAGAAGTTGAATTATCAGTGTTCAAATTATCAATGTTCAAATAATCACAAAAAATAAAAACAATCACACGATTTTGGTGATGAACAGGAAACTTTTTAGAAAATTTCTTCGCTCACAATCTTCTTCAATGAAATTCTCCTTTACCGGATTTTTCCGATAGATTTCTCTCAGTACAGCCTCTCACGAAACCTAGCCTCTAATTTCGTACATCTCTCTTAAATGAGATGTATAATCACACACCAAAACCCTAAACACCGACACACGTAAAATCACATTTTGGGGCGTAACACGGTTTCTCGGATAGGTTAGTGGGCTGTTTGGACAGGGCCTTGCAGAGGACAGAAACTGAGTTTCTAGAACTACTGTCCAGTCCGGATAGGCCATGCAGTGGGTGAAACCTGCATTTTGAAAATGTTGTCCGACCTTGATCAACAACTCCGATCAATGAGCGTTTGTAGTCCAACTGAGCTGAAACTTTGTGAGGATGTTCATGAAACGAGAATTTTCATTGTGAACGATGGAGATTGGATTATGAGCATTTTATATCAATGTTTGAGCCTGTGGACAGGAGCCTCTCCATTTTAGAACCGAATTAAGCCAACTAAAATACTAATAAACTCCCCCTTTGGCAATTCGATGACAAAGCCAATATGCTGAGACATCTCATCATCTCTCCATCTTTACTCCTTTTTTGTCACAGAATGACAAAAAGTTCATGTTTCCTTAAACACTTCACAAGATACATAAAGGCATATGTGAAACAGGAATAACATAAGAAAAACTCATGATCACATTTAAACGAAAAATGCATGAAGTTAAATGCAGATCATGGAGGCACATCAACACAAACTCCCCCTCAATGTATAACTCATTTATCACCAAAAAAAAAAAAAAAGGTTTCCTTCCTTAAAAGTCAAATGAACACACATGATACACACATCAATGACTCATGTATTTCACAATGAATATTCCAAACATGCTCCAAATATGCAAAATATACATGAGACTAGAATTTGTAAGAAACTCATATTGCTTAACCCAAGCAAAGAAAAATGTTCCATTCAACCCATGCTTGTGTGGTGTGTGAGTAAGCCATTCAAAGAGAAAAATTATAACTTACAAAATGAGGAGAAAGATTCACCACCATGAGGTTTTGACAAGTATATCAAATCAAAAGTCAAACCTTATCATACTAGGGCTTACCTACTCTCATCCTATACATTTCTCTTTGTAAAACAAATTGCACAAATTTGACACAGCAAAATAAATTATTTTTGGATTGTGATCTTTTAATTTTATTTGTTTCACTATTTTGTTTCTTTTTCTCTATGAGAAAGTGCCCTTAAACCGTTGGTGCTGATCACAAAAGAGAAAGCAAAAATTTATAAGCCCTAAGTTTAACTAGCGATATGGTCAATTTGAAAAAATATGACTAGTCAAAAACCTCATATGGTTACCTAATAAACCTCACAAATAAAGTTAAGCAAAACCTCAATTTAAGTTTAAATGTGCACAAGAAATAGAACATAGGCAAAACGTACCACATAAGTTCAGGCTTTAGGTAACCACAAGAACAAGTCAAATGAACAAATTTTATCTCATGTATATTAAAAACATTCCAAGATGCAAGGAATTAAATCCACGAAAGCAACATGAAAAATTAATGGATTATCTAGGTGCATAAGACAAAAAAGAGAAAAGAAAAAGAACCAACAACTTTTTGAAATTTTTCAAAAAAAAAAATGCAAACAAACTCGATGCAAAAAAGAAAAATAAATAACAAAACAAAGCATAAGACAACAACATGCTCTAGGATATTCAACCGAATGCATGACAACCAATCCTAAGCATGTTAGTAACTCACCTAACATAAGGATGATACCATTCACCACCATTATGACCAAACTCACCTAACTTGAGAAATCTTAGGTCTAGACTTATGGTTTTGCTCAAACTTATCTAACTTAGATAGTACTTCTCTCATCATTATGACCAAACCCTCACTTTCTTTCCTAGAATATGAATTTTCATTTATATGCATATGAGGTTTCAAATTAAAACATTGAGGTTGAATGTGATCCATTTTTCCGCAGTGATGACATGTAGGGACAAACCTTTAATAAGGTAATTTCTTAGGAGGATACAAGACTCTAGGCTTAAGGTAAGATGTATGAAGCTCAATGAAAATTTTCTTACATTTCTTACCTTAAAGAGTCAAAGCAACTGCTTGCTTTCCTTCACTTGAAGATTCTTCTACTTTCATTGGCTTAACAAAAACAGTCTTTGAAGTAGAAGCATGATTAGAAGACAAAGAGATAGTTTTATCAAATCCTAAACCAGATCTGTCACTAGAACGCTTCTAAACATGCAACATTTTATTTAGCTTTTCACTAGAGAAGTGAGTTCTAGATTCAATCAGATCATTTTGAAGAGATTTATTCTTAACAATTAACACATGGTTTTTAGATTTGAAAGTATTGCACACAGCATGCGAATCACTCAAAGATTTCAACAAATTATCCATTTCAAGCTCAAGATTCTTAACATCCATAACAATTTTCAAGTTAGTAATTGAAAAACACTTAACAGGGAACATATCACAGTTTATGCAGAATTAACGTATATTTTAAAATAAGCAAACAATCACACACAAGGATTTTAGTGACAAAGAGAAAGCCTTTTAGAAAACGATTTAAAAGTAAAACCACTCTGAAGCAACAAAACTAAGGAAATCACTATGAAAACATGTTCAGAGATTATAGAAACTATGAACACTTACAAACCAATGCAAGACATTGACTTTTTAAAATCAACAAGCCTCCAACTCGTCTCCTCACTCACAATTTTCTTCAACATGATTATCCTTTACCGGACTATTTCGGTAGACTTCAATTAAGCACAATGAAACTAACACAAAATCCTCTACGAGGAATA
>NC_081541.1:8244758-8251238 GCF_901000735.1 Corylus avellana
GGTGTTAGGGGTTAGGATAGGTCTTAGGTACAAGTCTTGCCTATACAATAAAATAAAATAAAAGGAAAATGGGCTTAAGTGAGGCTTCCTCCTTTCTAAAGGATTGTTTTCTACTTAGAGGTTGTTGAGCATCCAAGCTCTTCGGGTTACCACCACCAGATACTTCTTTTTCTGTTGTTACATCTTTGTTTTATTCATCTCTCACTCTCCCTCTGCCTCCTTCCCTGGTAGGACCTGAGGAGGTGCTGTTTACAGAATTTACAATATGCTTCTTCTTTTTTTGCTTGATTGTATGCATTTATACCATTGACATTTGGAAATCAACCTTGAATAAAATGTACTTTGCATCATTAGGGAAGTGTTAAAATCTGTCTAGATGTAAATTGGTCATAATTGGATGGATGAGTATGTTGAAACCATAGTTGTATCAATTATCAAGCTTGAGATTGTGAAAGCATAATATTTGTGAAAGATAATTGGCTACTGAAAATGAGCAATTACAGAACACAATTCCCTCTCACAAAGAAGTTACCAATAAGCTTTAGCTCAAACAGTAGGGTGAGAGCGTGGGTTCATGTCCCACCGAGTGTGTATAACAACTTACCAATCAAAGGGAAAAAAAATTACTTATTAATTGTCCTCGTTATCATTGTCCCCGTAAATTTACTTATTGGATGAATCCACTTATTAATTGTCCCCACCGAATGGTACTTCCTGTTATCATTGTCCCCGTCCCTGCCATTGTTACAATCATTTACTTATCTTTTTTTCCTGATAAGTAATAGTCAAGTTCTATTAAAAGCCTAAGCTTCCCCAACATATACTGAAAGTATACAAGCGGAAACACCTAACTAGTAAGAAAAGCGAACACCAAAAACCCTCCAAAACAAACACCCAAAAAACCCAACCAAAATCCCCACACACCACCCAACAACCCTCAAAACCCACACAAAGCGCTACACCGTAATTGTGTTGCCCTTCCTTCTCCGAGATGACGCACTAGCAATGCCATAGTTAATGAAGCTTTCTAAATTCAACAGCTCTCTCTTGCCCTTAGTCCTATGCTGCGTGCCCTTTATTTCCCGTAGAAATTTCTTTTTCACCTCATTTAGCGACGCCAACTTCTGATCCTCCTCTTCATTGCCATCCAACACCTAATCAGGGGGATTTACCCGACAAAACTCCTCTTCCATGTCCTTCCAGAACGCCATATGTGGATCATCATCATCCTTTGCACCTTCCTTAAACCACTCAATAAGCCGCTTTTGGGATTTGGTCAAACCATTTTCAATAGGTATGGTGTCAGAGGTGCATACATCCAAAGACAACCCAATTGCTCTATTAGACCAAAGAACAGCTTGTTCAAACCCCAGCAAACAAGAACCCAGAACAAAGCCATCCAACCCAACTTTGATGGGAGGCATGATCATCGGCAAAACTGTCGGTACCAACAACACCTCCGGTGAGGCATCCCCGCACCCACCCAAAAAGGATGGGAGAGAACCTGGAGGCGAATTAGCCCCTTGAACATCACTCTTCTCTGCTATGGGGATCAAAGAAGTTGTCTAAGAAGTCACCATCAAATTCTCCGGCAACCGGGAAGTGTCGTGGAGACTAACCCCCGTCAGCTTAGCCACCCTAGAGGAAGAACCACCAAAGAACACTGTAGAAACAGCCGCCCTAGAGGAAGCAGCATAATCTTCCTTCACAACCAGTGACGATAGAGACGCATCCTTCCCCTTAAGCGGAGCTGGAGAAACGAATCTCGGCCCAACCCTCGCATGAGCAAGCCCTTCGCTGAAGAAGGCTTACAATCAATATTGCCAAAAGCTTTCCCCACCGCCGGAGATACAAAAACCACCGTAGGCTGAAGACTAGCCAAACCCTCCATACTCACCAAAGGCTAAAGACTAGTTGAACCCTCCACCGTAGAGGCGATACCGTCATTGGGTTCGTCGAAGAAGCCATCAAAAACCTCTGAAGTCATTGTCGCTGACAGCAAGGACTCAGATCCACCGTAGAGGCGAAACCACTTCGTCGAGACATACCCTTGACCCACTACACACCCCAGCAATGACCCAGAAACATGTTCTGAATCCGAACCCAGAAAAGAGGTCTTACCTGATTGGGCTTAAAGAAAAATCTCCTTCGGCTGAAGCCTTTGGCCTTTAAACCCAATCTAGCATAATGACCCAACCAGCCTTTAACCCGATCCAGCTCAAAATGAAAATGCCTAGAATTGTCTTTAGCTAGCGAATGACGAAAATGCCCTTCAGTCACTTTCTTCTTTTTCACGGTAGCGCTAGCTGCAGCCGCCAATGAACCAGAAGACCCTAACTCGTAGGTCGAAGCAGTTCATCATCATTCTCACCTCCTTACTTTTATTCGCCGACATCGGAAACATATCAAGAATTGTGTGCGGCGGCGCTAACCCAATAGGCTTCTCAACATCACTAGCCGCCGAATGAAGCACATCCTCGAAAGATCGGCCGAAAGTAAGAATGCACCTCTTATGTTGCCCTGCCGAGGCCGGAGAAGAATCTCCAGTTATCTAAGAGTATGACAGTTCCCAATGAGAAATGCTAGATATTATAATTCTATTTAACATTCATCCAATAAAACGTGTGGCATTGCCAACTAGCTCTTCGATTAATCATTGTGAAATAAAAAAATAAATAAAGTTCAATGTTGATTTAGAGTGTCAAGTCAACATTATTAGACAATTGTTACATAGAATTATAGTATCTAACACTACTCGTTCCAAATATAGTTTACTAGAAAGTACTAGATGCTTGGGTTGTTGAATGGGGTCGAGATAGGCCTTAGCTTAGGATGCTGCCTAGCAAAAATTAAAAACAATGTAATTTGTTTGGTCTAGATGCATTATAAACTCCCAACATGTTCTTCTATCCCATTGTTTTATGAAAATATATATAAAATTGCAGTCCATACTTAGCAAAAAGCCTAAAAAAGTGTGTAATTAATTTCCTTTTGATCTTCTTGAATCCTACGAGAGGTACCCTGCCAATTTGAGAGTACCAAGCACAATGATATAACACATGTAGAGTTCAAGAAACAATTAACAAATATAGAATTCAAGAATAATGGTCTATAGTTGAAAAGAAAAAATAAATGAGATGAGTAAGTTATAGAGTTGGGAGCCCCTACTATGCAGTCCTGCTGCAAAATGGGTGTTTTGCAGCATCCACTCTTGTCGTGACACATCACCAAGCTCATTTTGACGAAATGAAATCAAAACAGCAAACCAAAACACAAACCAGCGCCAGCAAACCCACCCCCCCACCGGAGCCGAAGAGCATACAACCGGCCAGCATCGCTCGCCAAAAACCAGCTTTCCAGCCAAAAAAAAATCAGCATCGCCAACGAGCTTTCTTTCTCCTAAACCCTCTTTTCTTTCTCCCAAACCTAGCATCGCCAGCCGGAAAAAACCAAAAAAAACCCCTCTTTTCTTTTTTCTCCTTTCTTCATCCAGAAAAAAAGGCCGGCGAAAAAACAAGAAGAAACAATAGAAAAAATCAACAAAATCAGAAAAAAAAACAAAACCCAAACTCCAAATTCCCTCTTCTTCCCAAACTTCAAACACGAATCAGCCGAACCAAGAGAAACCCAACAAAATCAACAAAAACAAATTTCTGCAATTAGCTACATCAACAACCCAATCAGAAATTACAATCAACCTAATCAAAAATCTGATAAGACCCAGCAAAATCCAGCCTCAAAACTCGTTTCTGATGCCTCTAAATCGTTTTCGGATTCAAAACTAAAACCTAGAGGGGAAGATTAACCCTTAAAAAATTTTATCACCCTAAAGGGATCCACCGAAGAGGGCTGCTGACTGGAGAAAGGAGACCTGTGGGTCTGCAGACCCACAGCCGGCGTGACCCTGAGAAGAAAGAAGAAGAGAAAGTGGGAGAGAAAGAGAAGTGCTGCAAATTTTCGGTGAAAAACATAGAAGAGAGAAAAAGAGAAGAAGAGGTGGGATAGAAGAATCAAGTGTATTAGGTTGTAGAGTTTTTTTGTGCATTTTATTTTCTTTATGTGATGTGTCTTGTTGCTATTGGGTGCTGCAAAACACCCCTTTTGCAGCATGACCGCATAGGAGGGTTTCTCTATAGAGTTTCTTTCTTTGGGAAACTTCACAAAAAATCTCTGAAGTACCACGCGATTTTAAAAGACCCCCGCAAATTTTAAAACCTCTCAATTTCACATTCCGAACTTTCAATTTGATGTAATATACCCCATTCGTCAGTTTTGGAAATTCAAAGTGATGAAATTACATTTTATAACCTTGAAAACATTTATAAAAAATTTCAAATTTACCCTTAATTTCAAATTTATAATTAAAAAAAAAATTAAAAAAAAAAAACAAAAAAGGATAATTTGGTCATTTTAGTGGTTTCCATTGCGGTTTAACGTCAAAATTTGACAGAGAGAGTCAATTGCATCAAATTGAAAGTTCAGGGGATAAAATTGAGATTTTTTGAAAATTTAGGAGGATCTTTTCAAAACGCGTGGTAGTCCAGTGGTCCTAAGTGAAGTTATCTCTTATTTATTTTATTTATTTTTATTTAATCATCTTGTGATGCAAGAACTTAAGGCTGGATCTAAAATGTATGTTTTTGGTTGGCCTTATACTATGTCTTCAATAGCTAAGAGGATATAACCTATAATGCTATGTTAGAGTGAGGAATTTTAAAATGGGATTCAAAATTTGCGAATTTCACATTAATTTCTTTTATTTGGATTAATAAGACAATCATTTTCAAATTTTGATAGCATTTTGAACTTGGGACTTTCAAATATTCAAATTTATAGTTTAAATCATTGGAGGAAATGTCAATATTCATATCTCATTTATAGTTTAAATTATTGTTGCCATCATAACTGCTACTGTTGTCATTGTCCCCGTCCCTGCCATTGTTACAATAAGGTTTCAAAAAATAAGTATTTGAGTCACTACACCAGTGGATACAACAATCACATTTTCCAATCAGTTAAAAATGTGTGCTCAAAATGGTAAGTTCAGAAGACAATAAACGTTCCATCGGTCATATTTGCAACATAGTTGGAGTCATTAGGCATCATAACATTGTTTCAAAGTAAGAGCATTTTTAAAATATAATTCTTCTGTCTACAGATATACTAACTCAGTTGTGCCTGAACCAATCTTTCAGGAAGGTCTAACCTGTATGCTCTTATTCCTGTTTTCAAGTGAGAAACAAGAGATTTGCATAATCTCCAAATGACAACAAAATTAGGGGTAACTGGCACATTAACAAAAGACGTTTATTTTTTTACTGAGCGGGATATACATGGTTGGTCACATAACACCACAAAATTAACACGGAGCACCCCAAAGAACCCAAACACAGAATCTAAATCTAAGTAATTTAGTCTTATTTTGATTTGAAATCGTCAAGAAAAAATAAAAAGAAGCAACCAGATTATGCATTGGGACGCACCTTTGGGCGATCGGCTTTCACGGAGATGGAAACCCCTCAAACTCAGAATCGCAGAGGAAAACCTTCAAACTCATACCCAATCTACAAACAATCAAACCAAAATCTACCACAATCAAACAAAAATCTTCACTCTCAGCCCCACCCATATCCATATCGCTTACAAGAAGGGGAAACAGAAGAGGGGATGTCCACAAAACGGGATACCGGAGAGCGAGCCGAGAAAGAAAGATAGACAGAGAGAGGAGCTTACTTTGAGCACGACGGAGGCAAGCGGTCTACAGAGAGAGACGCCGTGTGGAACTGTGGTTTTCCGAGAGAGAGATGCGATCTAGAGATAGAGAGAGAGCTGGAGAGGTGGGAAGACTGAAGCGGCTGCCGAGAGAGTGAGAGATAGAGAGAGGGTTTTGAACTTTTGTTTTAGGGTTAGGACTGCTGGAAACATGAAAGTGATGAATATATATAAATGTAAAACTACGTAGTTTTGACTAAGAAATGGTTTAAAAAAATATTAAAAGATGGAATAAAAAAAAAGTTATTATATATGTATAATTATTATTTAGGGATAAATATAAAATTAGTCTTTTTTTTTTTTTTAATTGAACTTTTTTTTTTTTTTAATTGAACTTTCAATTTGATGAAATCGATGTAATCTACTCCTTTCGTTAGTTTTGGAAATTCAAAGTGATGAAATTACCTTTTATACCCTTGAAACTTTTTTCTAAAAAATTTCAAATTTACTCTTAATTTCAAATTTTAAATTAAATGAAAAAGGGCAATTTGGTCATTTTAGTGTTTTCCATTGGGATTTAACGTCAAATTTGATGGAAAGAGTCAATTGTATCAAATTGAAAGTTTAGGGAATAAAATTTAGAGTTTTTAAATTTTATGAAAGCATTTTCAAAACGAGTTGTAGTCGAGTGGTCGAAGTTATCTCTTATTTTTTTTATTTAATCATCTTGTGATGCAAGAACTTTTTTTGAAAAATTACAGTTTACCC
>NC_081541.1:8251338-8493472 GCF_901000735.1 Corylus avellana
AATCCTCCTTGACTGTGGTGACTTTCATAGGGGTGGTAGGTCCTTTAAATTTGAAAATATGTTAAGTCTGAGGGTTTTGTTGATATGGTGAAACAGTGGTGGGACTTATCTTTTCCAAGGCTCTTCTAACTTCATTTTAGCTAGCAAGCTCAAGACTTTGAATGTAGGGATGTACAAGTGGGTGGTTATTAACTGCTAATATCCACTAACCGCTTTAGTAGGCGGTTGAGAAAAACCGTTAACTGCCTAGGGTGATGCAATTAGCGGTTTTAGGAGTAGGTGATGGCGGTTAATAATTGCTAACTGCCTGCCCTTATATATATAATAAAAAATAAAAAACCAAACTTCGTTTTCTTATAGGCCTAAAAGGCCTAAAAGCCCATACTTGAAAGGCTTATTAATTATTATTTTTTCATCCAAGACATTAAAGCTTAAAAATAAAATAGGCACAAAACCGTCTAAAATGGGTCCAAAAAGAGGCCCCAGGAAGGGCCAAAACACCACAATTAGCCCCAAAGCCCATACATGAAGGGCGGTTACGCGATGTAGTTTGTGTTTTGAATAACCGCTAAACGGTGTTATTTCAAAACCTCGAACTGCCTAAGGTGGTATGGTTACGGTTACGAAAATCTGATAATCACCTAAGTGGTGTGGTTAGTGGTTTTAGGCAATAACCGCTAATGGTAACTGCTTGTACACCCCTATTTGAAAGTTGACTTAAAGAGATGGAATGAGGTGGTGTTTGGCAATGTAGAAAGGAAGAAGAATATCATGGCCTCTTGGAGGAGCTATGTCTTATTGGTATCACTGGAGAAGGAAGGGCATTAGGTCTTGAGGAGAGTATGAAGAAGGCAAAAATTGTTAGCAATTTAGAAAAAAACACTATTGGAGGAAGTGAGTTGGAGGCAAAAGTATAGGATCTTGTGGCTCAAGGAGAGTGACAACTGCACAAAGTTTTTTCACATAATGGCTAATGAGAATAACTTCAATGTGGATGGTGCACAAAAGTCAGCATCACCACTAAATGAGTGACAAGTCAGCATAAAGCAAATTAGAGCAAATTGGAAAAATGTATTGAATGCAACAGATTATACTGAACCCAACGTATGAAACCATTCTTTCTCCTTGTTTCTCACTCAGCTTTTCTCACGCAAACATCAAACCCATTCTTTCTCACGCAAACGCCCAGCCCACCGCCCAGAGTGAGACACCGCCACGCCACGCCCATACCCTCAATGAAATAATTAGACTTTAAATTTATAACATTAGTTTTCCTCCACTCTTTCTCTTATATATTGATGCATATATGTTCCAAGCGCTTATCACAAAGAAAATATATTGATCCGGTCCCCATTCACTGTAGAACATTGTATACGTTGATGCATTTACTACAGGTGCTCATCTGTTCCACATTCGCCTGAATATGTACCCATTGACAGATATTTTGAACTTAGAGAGCTTTCTGTGTCATCTCAATGTTGCCCATGCAACCTACATCCTCATATCATGGCTGATACAATTAGCTAGGCTATCCATTTGCGGAAGTAATTGTAACTAGTTGACACTTCACCATAGAGATTTTGATTGCAAATATTTTGAAATGTCTGAATGTCGAACACATTTCTAGAATACCTGCCTATTGACAAATATCTTAGATTGACATCTTATTATAGCATTAAGCCTCTATCCTCATATAATGATTGCTATGGGTTTAAGTCTTTTTCAACATGTGTCTGGATGATATGAATGTTTGGGGTATCCTGGTCCGTGCCCATATCTATAATGTTGAGTTAATTCTTCTAGTGGACAAATTGAATCTATTTTAGAAGCTCTAATTACTTATCTATGGAAATGACTGAAAGATCTTCTAAACAGGATAATTTTGCATTGATTTTATTAAAATTCAAAGTACTGATGCTAGTTTTGACACACTTGTTTGTCAGATCAATAGTCTGGTCATTTTAATGTTTAGATGTATATCCATTTGTTGTGCTGGAAATGGATGTAATTGTTAGGTGCTTCCAAGACTTCTTTGATTGACATATACCAATGAAGTGTTATGAGATAGTGACATTGCTGCTCAGTAGTGCTGCCAAAAGTTTTGGGCCATCAAAGAATTTTATTTCTTCAAGATTGTTGTACCAGAGATCGGTTAGTCAGTCATTGGGAAGCATAGATAAGATGAAATGAGATATGCCAAATCTGATGGTTTTGATTTGAGCTTTGCTAGCCTTTTGTAGGAATGACATCTTACAGTGTAGTACTTGTTACAATGAAAACTTGAACTCCTCACATGGATATGGTGTACTACCGTGGTATTAGGAACCTTTGTCAATGATGAAGTACTGTGCTTATGGTTGAAGTCTTATTTTTGAACTTCTTGGTAAGAAACTGCCCCATATTCAAGGAATATGCGTGAAGGCATGGCAAGGATATGAAAAACGTTTTGAGGATCATGAGAGGTCTTATTGGCGGAGCTTGAGTCATTTTTATAGCAGTAGAGGTGGGACGTAATGTTGCATGATCCTTTGCCTTCCAAAATTTGTCTTCAATATTAATGCCGTATGGGTATGGATCATGCGGTTTGAGGGCCAGAAGTCGGATGCTGGTGGAATTTGATGCATTTGCACTTTCGAAAGTGGTGTTGCTGGCTGTTTGTTGTTGGTAGAATCTCTTACAATGATTCTCCTTCTCACTGTATTTTTTGAGTTTGAAAAGGGCAAAGAAATGGTTCACAATAAGTGTGACTTATTGTTGAATAGGCATATGTATTTTCACAGAGTTTAAGATATTTGGTTGGTTTGGTTTCACTTTTAGATGTTTATAGGATGTATCAGAGGTTATTCTGTATGGAAGCACTATGCTCGTTTGTCAACTAATCATACCATATTTATTTCATTTCCTTATTCAGTTATTTCCATTATTTTATAAATAAGTTTGCTACTTAGAAAATTAATATTTTTAATATGATTTTGCCATTGAGAAATTTCAGTTATATAAAAATTTCAGATGTTTGTTTGTTTGCTATTGAGAATGATGAGATATTTACAACTCAATGATCTTTTGGTTGACCAAACTAGCTAGTCTTGCTGTTGCTACTTGTGTCAGTTGATAAGTTGGAAAGCTAACTTCTCTCTCTAGTTGCATATCTAGCCTCTCGAAAATTAGGCTGGCTGTGAATTCGTTGAATTTTTTTTTTTCAGCCAGCATATTTGTATGTTTCATTAGAATTCTTTTATCTTGAATGGAATCTTGAATTCTTGCATTAAATTGAATTGTGATCAAATGTATTTGCTCATGTTGCTGATTGAATTTTTCAAGAACATAATGGTGTTTATTAGTATTTAAAGCGGAAGAGTGACACAGCAGACTATGAAGCTGAGTTTGGTGATAGAATAACAGGTTCTGGATTCACTGAAGTCCCCTTCAGACACCTGTGTCAGTAAAAGGGGGAAAGGCAAGCAAAACGCCAAGGCTTACCAAGTGCAATAAATCTGGACCTCAAACTCCAGTCTCAAATGTTGGTGAGCATAAATATTGGGACTATGTTCCCATATATGTTCCTGCTATGTATCTCTTTCATTATTTGTTGTAAATCAAAGGATAATTAGAAGTACTTCTCCATTGGTCCTAGCAGAAAGTGTAAGATGCATTTATGGCAAAACTTTCTCTAAATTTTGGCAGCTTCTCCTTCCGGCAATAATCTCACTCCAGCTGGCCCTTGCCGTTATGACAGCTCTCTTGGTAACAGAATTACTACATTTGCCTTTGTTGATTAATTTGTATTTTATTTTTAAAGAAGCACGGCTCATTTCATTATATCTGTTTGTGGAATAGACCAATTTCTTGTTTAAGAGTGACAACAATGTCCTACGATTCTCATTCAGGTCTCTTGACAAAAAAATTTATCAATCTGATCAAACATGCTGAAGATGGTACTCTTGATCAAAATAAAGCTGCTGAAAGTTCAACACACAAACAATCCGAACCCTAGGTTGTACACCTAGTAATTGATTACGCATTCCTCAGGATTGAGCGCTATTTTTTTAAAAGAAAATATAATGCTTACAAACTTAATATTTATATCAATAATGATTTACCACTGAAACTGGCAATTTTTTGTCATTGCTCATTTTCTGTACGAGCTAAGCACCAAAAAAATAGTTTTAGAAAAATTTCGTTGATTCCAACCGTCCAAACAAAAAGAGCTTCGAAGGAACTAAAATTCCCTGAATTCGGAATTTGGCTAGGGAGTGAAATAGGAGTGCAGGACCCACCTACCAGAAACAACTGAGCAGCAGAAATTTTAGGAGATCCCCAGGCATTTAAAAAAATTTATCTATATTTTAGGCACAGCGCTGCATCATGAATCAAATTGAGACCAATGGATACATATATAATATTTGGCTTCACACGGGTTTAAAAATATACATAACATTCTAAATATGATGATGGATCTTAGGTCACTGGCTTCAAGATGTTTCCTATGCTGCTTAAATACAATCTGTTTTAGCATTAACATCAGAGATCAAGATCTTGGCCTTTTATGTTCTTCCTTGATTGCTGAGCCTGATACTTGAGAGATCAAATCAATCATAAAACTATCAGACCAATTTTATCTACCCATATGGGAAGGCCAAGATGAACAGACACAGAATCTGATCATGAGAGAATGCTTCACCAGGTTCCAGATTACAGTGAGAAGAACTTGTGTTTTGGATTTTAAAACTCACATGACATGCTCAGAGAGAGAGGTTTTACTGTTCTTTAGCCCTCTTCCGTGCCAAATAGCGTTCTTTTGCTGCAGCAACAGCATCTCCACTTCTCTTATGATGGTTAGGCTTTGGCTCTTCTGACGATGGTTGTTCACCTGAAGTTTTTTCTTCAACTGAAGTGTTGGTAACTGGCATTGCATCTGAGGACATGAAGCTTCTAGGCAGAGTGGAAGTTTCACCTCCACGTTTTTCTTCCACAACTGAAGCCTCCAAAGGTGAATTTGATTTATCCGATGTCTGACCTTTATCTGATGTATCAATGGAGCCTTTTTCTTCAAGCTTCTCTAGCTCCCTTGACTCAGGTTGTCTCTCAGCCTTCCTTGACTCAACCCGCTTCTCTGGTTTCCTCAACTCAGTATTATTCGCACCAAAAGCGACATTTTTTCCAAGGTTGAAGTAAAAATCGCTCAAGTCCTTCTTCTTTGTAACCTTTAAATCAGCCCAAAAATAAATTATCAGTATATGTTCAAAGAGTTTGAGAACAACACAAAAATACCAAGAAACAAAAAAGTATATATATATATATATATATAAAAAAACACCCATATGCCATCTGCCTAAACGAAAAATAAAAAAATAAAAAAAATTCTGAAGTGCAGCGAACAGAATATAAAAGAAATAACAAACTTGAAAAAAGTACATACATCCTCCTTTGCTTCCCGAAGTTCACGCAAACGTTCATCCTCCTGCCACTTTGCCTGCTCTGCAAGTTTCTTTTTGTAAGCATGCGTGACAAATTTGTCCTTGTCTGCATAGAGGTGGTCATCTTGGCTTCTCTCTTTAGCAATTTTTCGCTCAAACACTACCTCACGGTACTGCTCACGTTCTTTTGCTTTTTCTTTCAAAATCTCAATATATCTTGACTGCAACAGAAACGAGCATATTAGTTACCAATATTAAACCAATGCCTCTCATTAATTATTATGAATCAATCAAACTTCTTCAGTGGCCTCATTCAAAATCATGGATTTGTTAAAACAAAGTGAAAACAAGATTTACCTTTCTCTCTTCACGGTCTTGCACTCGAGGCTGAACAGCTTTCTCTTTCATTTCATCGTAAACTCCATCATAATCAAAAACCGTGGGGTCCTCTTCCAAAGCTTTCTTCCGCTGCTCCTCAATCTTCAAAAGCATAAATTCAAAAAAAAAGTCAAAAGCAATAAAAATAGCATTACAAAGAAATCAAACCCAAATGGGCATTGACTCACATCCTTTAGAGACTTGTTCTTGCTAGCTTGCCGAGAAATATCCCTCTCCACATCATCTTCATTCTCATTGTTAAATCCAAAAGGAGGCGGCCGGGGCAGTTTTGATGGCTGCTGCTGCTTCTTACGTGCTAAGAGCCTCAGGTTCAACCCGTACCTTATTTTGTTCATTTCACTTTCTCCTTCCTCTCGCTCTCAAATACTGAACCAAAAAGCTGTTCAAAACATTATCACAAACCAAGTTTTCTCTTATATAATCAATGAAATAATCTCTACTAAGATTAGCTTAACCAATTTCAACAATTGACAATTAATTATGAAAATCTACTAAGAATGACATTGAACACCTATTTTTCAAGCAAGGTTTCATATTTCTATAGGAGCTTTATTATCTATGTCTAAGCAATAGGATACCAGTGGTATTGCCAGAATGCCATTCAAACTAAACCAAATCAAACTGAGCCCTAACTAGTGAAAAGAGAGTGTTTCAATGGAAAAATAAAAAAATAAAAGGAAAAAATATAACACGGCCCCCCAAACTATTAGCCGTTTGCAATATAGCCCCACAATGTTCAAAATGAACTAAAGTAGCCCCAAAACTACTAAATTGTATCAAAAATGCCACTTATTTTTTATATTTCTATAATACCCCTATTCTTTTAACAAATAAAATAATAAAACAATAAAACCAATGGGCGAATAAAAACAAAAAAAAAATGTTTTTTGAATTAAATAATAAATAATTAGTCAATGTAGTTAGCCTAATTAATCAAATTGTTTCATCTCGTATTAAAGTAAAATCAAAGGTACAGTTCTTGAGATATTCCAAAAAAAAACAATTTAGTTTCTGGAGTCAAATTTTGTACCTTTGATTTTACTTTAATAGGACATGAAGCAATTTGATTAATTAGGCCAACTACAGTGACTAATTATTTATTATTAGTATGTTTTTGGTTGGCCTTATACTATGTCTTCAATAGCTAAGAGGATATAAGCTATAATGTTATGTTCGAGTGAGGAATTCTAAAATGGGGTTCAAAATTTGTGAATTTCACATTAATTTCTTTTATTTGGGTTAATAAGACAATCATTTCAAATTTTGAATGCGGGACTTTCAAATATTCAAATTTATAGTTTAAATCATTGGAGGAAATGTCAATATTCATATCTCATTTATAGTTCAAATTATTGTTATCATTGTCCCCGTCCATGCCATTGTTACCATAAGGTTTCAAAAAATAAGTATTTGAGTCCCTACACCAGTGAATACAACAATTCCATTTTCCAATCAGTTAAAAATGTGTGCTCAAAATGGTAAGTTCAGAAGACTTTAAACATTCCATCAGTCATATTTGCAACATAATTGGAGTCATTAGGCATCATAACATTGTTTCAAAGTAAGAGCGTTTTTAAAATATAATTCTTCTGTCTACAGATATACTAACTCAGTTGTACCAGAACCAATCTTTCAAGAGATTTGCATAAATCTCCAAATGACAACAAAATTAGGGGTAACTGGCACATTAACAAAAGAAGTTTATCTTTTTACTGAGCGGGATATACAGGTCACAAAACACCACAAATAACACCACAAAATTAACACGGAGCACCCCAAAGAACCCGAACACAGAATCTAAATCTAAGTAATTGTCTTATTTTGATTTGAAATCGTCAAGACAAAATAAAAAGAAGCAACCAGATTATGCATTGGGACGTACCTTTGGGCGATCGGCTTTCACGAAGATAGAAAACCCTCAAACTCAGAATCGCAGAGGAAAACCTTCAAACTCAGACCCAATCTACAAACAATCAAACCAAAATCTATCACAATCAAACAAAAATCTTCACTCTCAGCCTCACTCATATCCATATCGCTTACAAGAAGGGGAAACAGAGGAGGGATGTCCACAAAACGGGATACCGGGGAGCGAGACGAGAAAGAAAGAGAAAGAGAGAGGAGCTTACCTTGAGCACGACGGAGGCAAGCGGTCACAGAGAGAGACGCCGAATGGAACTGTGGCTTTCCGAGAGAGAGATGAATATATAGTGCAAAGTCCTTTTTTTTCAAGGAATTCCTCATATCCAAGGCGGCTAACCGCCTTATTCCCTTACGCCTATCTACGGCGCCGATAACTCCTCACCCATTCTCCCTACCTCAAAACGACGTAGTTTTGACTCATAAATGGTTTTAAAAAATAGTTAAAAAATGGAATAAAAAAAAGTTATTATATATGTATAATTATAATTTATGGATAAATGTAAAATTGGTCAATTTGGTTGGCTTAAATTACAAATTCCATTATATAATTTGTTATTATATAATCATGTCATTTAATGATTAATTGATCATGTGAATCATATGATATAATCATATAAATCCAAATGACAATACATTAATACTTTAATTGTGATTAAAAGTAACACACAGTTGAATCTAATTTCAATTACTTAATTTGATATTATATTAATGACATTATCATTATACACGAATACTATGATTAAGTATTGATCTTATACATCTGTATTATTCAATATATATGTATAATTATAAATTATAATGTATATGAACTTATAATATACATTGGAAGTTGGAACGAAGTCTCTAGGTACTTAATTATTGTATTAGCATGAATTTGTATATATATATATATATATATCGAGCTAGTCAAGTTTGGCTTTATACGAGCATTAAACGAGCTAGGCTCGCGAGCCCATTAACGAGTCGGGTGAGCAAGTCGAGTCGGGTGAGCAAGTCGATTAACGACTTCAACGAGTCGATTAACGACTTTAATGAGCCAAACTCACAAGCCACCGTCGAGTTTAATCGAGCGAGCCGGGTATGTATCACTAGCTAATCGAACGAGTTTCAATAGTAACAAGCGAGCTTCTACAGTATTGAGCTCGAGTTTGGGCCGAGCTTAACCAAACGGGTATCGAGCAAGCCGTCAAGTGTGTCGATTCATTTACAGCCCTACTGACAATCCTTTCATCCTGGCATATCTTCAAAAAGAGGATCCAATTACTGTGATTTTTATGTATTTTTTAATGTGCTTAAATTAAAATTAATTTAGGGGTTTTATGTTTTAACTCATTCCAGGTTTTCTTCTTGCTGTTTTTTTTTTTCTTTACCCTTCTTTCCATTTTATCTTATACATATGGGAATCTTTTAATATGTTTTATTTAATTTATATGGATTAAAACTACAATTATATATGGTTCTTATGAAAGTATATTTGTATGTAATTTATATATTCGTGCAATCTTATGTGCAATTGTGTCACTATGTTTGGCAATATATTGTTGTATAACCTTTAGTATGTTTTTTTTTATTATTATTATTGAAATAGGCGTGATATATTTTTTTACACTACTTTTTTGACCTATAATAAAAAATACAATGGATATGTGTTTTAAGTTTTAAAATTAAATTATAGTGAATAATTTCGAAGATAGTGGATTTCATTGGAACTGGGAAAAATATACCAAAAAGATAGTTATTTTTTACTATATTAATATTTTTCATTTATTTACGTTTTTTTTCCTTAATTTATATATTATTTTTCATTCAAATTTTCTTAATTTGATTTAATACAAGTTACAAATTTTCTTTTGTAAATTTAATTGACTTTTGTTGTTCATTTTTGTTTTCGGGGTGTTCCAATATTCCTGCCACTGTTTTTTTATCTCTTTCTTTTTTAAAATTAAAATTAAACTGCCAACATTCTTTTGTTTACAAAATTAGTAAGTATAACTGTAATTAGATATCAACATACTCATATATTTTAGAACACTTTTTTATTTTTGTTAGTGTAATAGAAAAATTTCTCAAAAAAAAAAAAATTTATAAGGAGAAAGTTCAACTCTTGAAAGACAAAAGTTTACTATAATGAATTGTGTAGTGGATGAGAAATGGTATTATTGTTGGAATATAATGATTAATCAATTATTTTCTATAATTGATTAATCTAGGTCTTTATTTTGAATTTGTTTCCTTTATATTTTGTTTTAAACTACATATATGAAAACAAATATTTAACATGTTTCAGTTTATAAGAACTACAATTTTGAAATTTGTAAATTTATTGGATATGTGGGTTTATGCTACTAAGTAAGACTATGGTTCAAAATTAAATGATCTTATGAACATTTTTCATTTTTGGTAGTTAATTCGTTAAGAGAAGAAAATAAAATTTGTCATCGATAATCTTTTAAATACTTTTTAAGTAAATTATATATATATATATATATATATATATATATATATATATATAAATAAAAAACCAGGCGCATAGCGTACTCTAAACTAGTTTATGTAAAATATGAGTTCATGGTTTCAAGAAAAAAAAGAGAGATGAGCAAATTTTTGCTGCATTTATTAGGGTGGTAGTAGTAGTAGCGCTGCGTGGAATATGCGAAATCTTGTAATTATTATTTGGTGGGTCGTTACAGATAGTGCTCACTTTTTGTTTGACAAAGAGATTTGCGACGTTGATTTATTTCCAACATTTTGAAAGCGGAAGAAGGATGTCAAAAGTTTTTCAATGTGTACACATATTGAAATCGTCTCAAGGTATACTTCCTACGTTATATATTGATTGATATTTGAATTCTATTTAGAGTCGGTTTGGCTCTATGATTTTGCGGGTTAAATTGTGATTTTAAGCAAAATCATGGACTTTATATTGTTTGAAAGGGTATTTTTAAGAAATTGTTGTTTGAAAACGCTTTTTTTTTTTTTTTGCATTTTCAAAATGGTGTATATTTTAAAGGACAAAATTTTCTTCCAAACTCTGTCCTATTTTAAAGGCAGTGTAGAAGAAAACTCTGTCATATTTTCATGTGAGAAATACATGTTTTTAAATAGTATGTGAGAAGCATATGTTTTTTAAATAAAATTTATTTCAATTTTGTCCTTGTAATTAAAAAAAACATGTATTTTTTACATGTGTAAGACACATGTCATTTTTATAAAATAGGTTAGAAAAAATTTTGTTTAACCCAATTTAGAGGAAAACTCTATCATTTTAAAAATATGTAATTTTAAAGGCTAAACTTAAAAAAAAAAAAAAAAAAAACCATAAGGTTCTATGCATACGCCTGCGTAAATTATTAAATATCACTTGAACAATAAATATTTGCTAATCGGTTAAGAACAATGCCTCAAGAAGTAGGGATCATTAGTTCAAATTCTCTCACTTTATGCAGGCATGTCAAACAAAAACAAAAAGAAAAAAATCCTTTGCTAATTACAAATTATTTGTGCTAAACACAAATTAGACCCCGAAATCAACTGTTAATATTACAGTATTAATGGGAAAGAAAGGAATATCGTTAATTCCTAGTATATTCCCAACTCTTTTCTTTTTGTCTAACTGTCTCTCCCCCCCTTCTTTCTCTCTCTCTCTAGACGCCATGGCTTCAGCTTCCAAGCACCAAAATCCCACCTTTTCCAAACCTCCGAAAACCCCATTCACTCTCAACCCCACCATTCACACTGACTCCCAAGACCCAAAGCCCACTACCGGTAAAACTACCACCTGCTCGCCTATCAGACCCTCCCAAGAAGACCTCGCCCTCTCACGCTCCTCCCACCTCACGCGCCAGGAGCTCCTCCGCCGCCGGTCCCGCCACCTCAAGCAGCTCGCCAAATGCTACAGGGACCACTACTGGGCCTTCATGGAGGAGCTCAAGATCCAGTACAGGGAGTACTACTGGAAGTACGGTGTCAGCCCCGTCAAGCAAGCGCTCCAACACCACGCTTCCCAGAGAGATATTGAAGCCGGTGATCTTGAAGGCACTGGTGAGAACAACAACAGAAACAATGTTAATATGGATGTGACATGCAACCAGCGGTGCGTGTTTGTGGGTTGTAAGCTAAAGGCCATGCCTTTGACGAGCTTCTGTCACCTTCATATCCTCTCGGATTCCAAGCAGAAGCTTTACAAGGCTTGCAATTATGTTATCAATATAAAAGTCAGGTATTGGTCAATTTGAATGCTGCACACACACACACACTATTTATAAGAGTTGTTGTGGTTTACAAAATGGAAAGATAATGCAAATTAATTGGTCAAATTTTGGTTTTCCTTCTTAAGATGAGCTAGCCGTTGGTGATTGATTTCTTCCCTTGTATATGCTAGCCGTTTGGGTGATTTGAGTTTCCTTCGTTGGTGCTAGCCGTTGCTTGTTTGATTGTTTCTTTCTTTGGTGTGTTTCCTTGTTGAGTGATGGTTTGTTCATTATGCCCCCGCAAGCAAGGCAAGTGGCACACAACGTTGAGCTTGGTAAGCATAAGAGAGAAATGAGACGATGCTGTGGGTTTAGTGAAGATGTCAGCCAAATTGTATATGCTGGAGAGGAAGCGAACTGCCAGAATGGTTTGTTGTTTGCGAGAAGACCAAGAGATGAGATTGGAGCCAAGGAAGATGCTGAACCCACCGGTGGACTTTTTGTCGTCTGGACAGTTGACCTAGTCAACATCAGAAAATGCTTGAAGGGTGTGAGATGGAGACCGGCGAAGTAACAAACCATAGGAAATGGTGAACTTGAGGTACCACAACATACACTTCGCTGCTTGAAGGCGGGGAGAGGTGGGCCGGTGCATGAATTAAGAGATTGTTGACAGCAAAGGAGATGTTGGGACGAGTAAGAGAGATATTGTAGGGTGTCGACAAGACTGCATTAGGAAGAGGGCTCAGTGAGCGGATCACTAAAAGAATATGGAACAACAACCCTCCTATCCCACATAAACAATATACCACTGTAGCCCCTTTAGAAGCTAAGTAGCACTAATCCACAAAATGACAACTCCACAAGCTACGCAAAACCCTACTAGAAACGAGCTCCAGTTTAGTTTCCTGCAAACAGATCATGTCCGACTTCCATTGTCTAGTGAGGTATCTAACTCTCAATCGCTTGTCAACCTTCTTCAACCCTCTCACATTCCAAGAAAGCAACTTAGGCTTCATAAACAACCGCTAGCAACCCTCCCCTGGTTACTAACATGAGCAGCACTGCCATCATTATTAATTGAACAAGATAACCTTTTGAGTTCTCTAATACCTTTTTTTTTCCCAAGTTCGAACAAGAACCAGCTTCCTTCTCAGAATTGCTTGCTACAATGGCTGCAAATATGGCCTTAAGCTCCTCTTCGAAGCCATCAAGAAAGCCTAACAAAAAAAGGAACTCCTTTTCTAACTGAAAAACCCAATCAGCTAGCTCTAGGTTGGGCTCCATCACTGCTAGACGCTTCAATTGGAGTGGGCTCCACCTCCAAAAATAGATCCAGCTCCATACAACACCAGAAATAATGGTGATAGAAGCTTCAGAACAAACGATTATCCTTCCTTTTCCCACCACCACCTCCTTGCAAAACTTCAGTGGGGACTGAACAACTATCCCTCATAGTAATCGACTTGCAAGAGATAGCCTCTTCAAAAGGAAAATCTTCATTTTGACAGATCTTCAAAGGGAAATTTTGCAAAACATTCAAAGGCCTCCTTCACTTCGGGTTCTCTAGAAACAGAACCTACTATCTCTCCTTCATGCTAGACCTGATAAGGCTTAGTGCCACTATGAATCACCACTGAAAGCTCAGAAGAAAGGGGATCCAAATCCACCACTTGTTCTTACATTTAAATTGTATTGACCAATATTTAGTTGCCTTAATGATTTGAATCCCATCAATGGGATTAATGAGTTGGTTGGTTTACTCAGCTGGTGGAATTTGCCTTGGTGCATTGGGGATGATTTCAATGTCACTAGATTCCCTAGTGAGCTATCGGGCGAAGCTTGTTTATGCCAAGCTATGGTGGAGTTTTCTAATTTTATTTTTGATCAAGGCCTGATGGACCTCCCTCTTATGGGCAGAACTTTTACCTGGTCAAATAATTGTGAAACTCCCTCTTGGTCCAAAATTGATAGATTCCTAGTCTCTTTGACATCGGAAGCCCAATTTCCTGGCGTGTCACAAAGAAAGCTTCCTAGACTTTTCTCAGATCATTTTCCAATCCTCCTTGACTGTGGTGACTTTCATAAGGGTGGTAGGTCCTTTAAATTTGAAAATATGTTAAGTCTGAGGGTTTTGTAGATAGGGTGAAACAGTTGGGACTTATCTTTTCCGAGGCTCTTCTAGCTTCATTTTAGCTTGCAAGCTCAAGACTTTGAAAGTAGGTATATACAAGTGGGCAGTTATTAACTGCTAATATCAACTAACTGCTTTAGTAGGCGGTTGACAAAAACCATTAACCGCCTAGGGTGATGCGATTAGCAGTTTTAGGAGTAGGTAATGGCGGTTAATAATTGATAACCATTTGCCCTTTATATATATATATATAAACCAAACTTCGTTTTCTTATAGGCCTAAAAGGCCCATACGTGACAGGCTTATTAAATAATTATTTTTTTCATCCAAAACACTAAAGCTTAAAAAGTAAAAAATAAAATAGGCCCAAAACCGTCTAAAATAGGTCCAAAAAGAAGCCCCACCCCAGGAAGGCCCAAAACACCACAATTAGCCCCAAAGCCCATACGTGAAAGGCGGTTACGCGATGTGGTTTGTGTTTTGAATAACCGCTAAACGGTGTTATTTCAAAACCACTAACCGCCTAAGGTGGTATGGACTGTATGGTTACAGTTACAAAAATCTGATAACCGCATAAGTGGTGAATAGCAGTTTTAGGCAATTACCGCTAATGATAATTGCTTGTACACCCCTATTTGAAAGTTGACTTAAAGAGATAGAATGAAGTGGTGTTTGGCAATGTAGAAAGGAAGAAGAATATCCTCTTGGTGGAGCTACGTGTTATTGGTATCACTGGAGAAGGAAGGGCATTAGGTGTTGAGGGGAGTATGAAGGCAAAAATTGTTAGCGATTTAGAAAAAAACACTATTGGAGGAAGTGAGTTGAAGGCAAAAATCTAGGATCTTGTGGCTCAATGTGAGTGACAAGTGCACGAAGTTTTTCCACATAATGGCCAACTCCGACAGAAGAAGGAACTCCACTGACTCCTTATTGATTGACGACACAATTTCTACCAACTTATTGGAGATCAACGAGCACATTGTCTAGTACTCTCTTTATTAGAGCATCTTTAGCAATAAAATGTAAAATACTTAAGCAAAAAGTACTTTTCTCTATTTTACCTACTCCTTTTTCTATACAAACTCCAACAGATTATCTTGTATCTTCTTTACTTTCTTCTAATATTATTTCTCATTCCTTTTTTTTAATCATATTCTCTCTTGGAGAAAAGGAGAAAGAAGAGAGGGAGAGATAAAATATTAAAAGAAAGATCTATTGTGCTACAGTGAATAGCAAGAGATTGCTATTTATTGTGTATTTTAGCTAGCCTCTGGCTAATCTGCTGGAGGTGAAAAAGGGGGTAATATTAGCTAAATTTAGCTAATATGGAAATTTTACCTAGTGTACTGGAGTTGCTCATAACTTTCCATTCAAACCATATGGTTAAAGAGATCCCAGTGAGCCCTAAGTTTTTTTTAAATAAATTAGGAATTGTAGAAAATGACCTTATTAGTTGTTGAAAGGCTGTAATCAACACTTTTTTTTTATTATTATTATTAGCAAGTCTACTATGGATACTTTAGAACTTAGTCATTTTCGATTATGAGTAGCGGAGATTGAATTCTCAACTGACTTGTTAATTGTATTTTTTAATTTTTTTATTATTACAAAGTGTTCAGGCAGGACCTGTTCCTTGGCAACTGACATGCGGGAAGCCCATACTGAGATCAACTGTTCCTTCTCTCTGTAGTGTCCACTTCCAAAAGGCTCAAAGGCATGTTACAAGGGCCTTGAACAAGGCAGGTCTGAATGTTTCCTCATCATGTAAGCTTGCTCCCAAGTTCCACGTTGTAGTCACAGAATATGTATGCCAAATACAAACCAAAAGGAGAGCTGCAAAAAGGGAAAATAGAAGTAGAGTTGTGGTTAATGAAGAAAGTGCTAGCTGAGCCCCATGTCTGTTGATCTACAGTGCACAAGTGATTGTTTAAAAGATGCAAAAAACTGAGGTGAGATGTTTATCTTGTCAAATTGAGTGACTTATAACTGGAAAGTGTAAGATTTCACCTTTTTTGTTTTGTGTGAAAGAAGGTAGCTGTGGGTTCTAAAACGTGAAGAACATGAAAGAAGAAAGTTTCTTAGAAGAAGAATGTAAGAAGTGTAGAAATGGTTGAAGAATGTAGCTAATGGTGTGACTTTGGTTAGAAATCTAATAATTTTTGTATAATGTTTGTAAGGCAAGGTAGGGTTAGAAAAGCGAATGACATCACCAAATGACACTGACTGAGTCACTGAGGGCATCTTTCTAGGTTAAGGCAATGTTCTAACAGGGCAGGTAACCATGCTAAGCGCCATAAGCTGGCACCCAGTGTTTCTTAGAAAACACTCATTGCTTTACAATGCTGAAGTCATAATGAAAACATGTTTTGAAGTATGTTTTAGTCTTACAATGATCACATACCATTCTTTGGATTTGGGTTTGTGAGAGTTGAGGATTAAAACTTTTGGAAAGTCTCTTTATGCAGGGCCTTGATAGATATGAGTCATTGAATTGGTTAGGAGCAACAAATTAAGATCCAGCTTGTTAGGTGGATATCACTATTGTATAAGCATTTATACACTGATAATTGTGTGATCCCTTTTGTCTAGGTGGTACAAAGCTTTTGCCCTTTACTAAATTGGCCTGAAAATACTGACCTATTGGTGTATGCCCTGACTGCTCCTAGCTAATATGTCACTTCATTCTCTCCATGTTGGGCCTTATATAATGCCTATATCATAAATCAAATCTCCTTCTCACTATTCTCTCATATATCAATTAGAAATCCAAAAACTTACATATCCAAGATAAGTTGGTTTTAAATGGCAAGGATGTCATTGGGACATAAAGGCAAAGTTACTAGTTGTCTGAGTAGAGTGTGTCACAGAATTGCCACTCATCCAAACATTCCAAAATTATTTGTGCTTTATAACTATGCAAGATTTAATGAATAATATTATGATTATTATTTTAATAGCGTGCTAACTGTTTCTAACATTACTTTTCACTTGAATTTCATTAAGTAAACATGTTATGGTAATTGTTAGGGAAATTAACACCTTGGAGTCTTCTAGTGATGCCATAATAATATATTGGGACACTACTCAACCCAAAAGTTTAAATCTATGAGTTTGGACCCAACTATGTTATATTAACCAATCACTCTTGTGACAAATTTTCATTGTGGGACTTAACCTTTCTATACTCACATGTATGCTCCACAATATCCTCTTTATGTGCGAGTCTATCATTACATTGTTACACTCACTCTTGAATGGAAGCTTTATCCATTTTATGGGCCATTTATAGGATCATTTATGTATGTAGCTTCCCATATATACATGTCATGCATCTTCGACCCTGCTCCAACTATGAAAGGGACTAACTAACCATGCATGCGTGCCATATCCGCTCTAATTGTGAAAGGCACCATTATCATCCACTACTATTGGCTCTAATACTACTTGTTATGAAGATTAACCATAAAATAACATATTGGGACACTAATCATCCCAAAAGCTAAAGCATTGGATCCAACTATGTTATATTAACCCGTCATTCTTGTGATATGTTTTCAATGTGAACCTTTATAGACTCACACATGTAAAGACTCACACATGTATACTCAATAGTCAATGGTAACATAGTTTCTGAATTACCATATGTTTTCCTTTCTTATCTTAATTTCATAGTGTAACAAATCATCTGCTACTTCAACCAATCATGTCTGCTTAATTCAGGTGTCAAACTGCTGGCTGACAACTGGAAGGAAGCTGGAGTGGGCCTGTGCTGTGTTTTCAAATTAACCTTGAAAGTTGGACTTGTATGGAAGTTTTTAGGACTCTTCAGCTTCACTAAAGATGCGCCTGCTTTGCTGTTCTACTCTGTAGGATGTTGTACATGTGCTTCAACCCCTCTTCCACCTTTCATTTAGATAATTAGGTTTAACTCCTTTTACTTCACAAAACAAGGCAAATCCGGCTGTATTAAATTATTAATGCCAAATTCTGTATTTAGTTGATTAGTGAACAGAGTGGCATCATCAAGGAAAATATCGCAGGGTTGTATGGTTCAGTGTCTTTAACGACCCACATAATGCTGCAATAGCTCCAACACTTTTTCCAAGTTATTATATTCTTCTCCACATTTTCTCTCTTTTCATTCTTTTGCTTTAAAGATGATAAATGCTTTTGCGCAAACCAAAAAAAAAATAAATAAAAAAAATGAAGAATTCTTCTTTACAAACAAACAAAGAAAATTACAGTTACTTTTATCTTATAAAATTGTTGTTGTTAATTGAATGACATTCTGAATGTTGAAATCAATGGGATGTCTATGTTTTGCAGTAAGTTAGTAACCAATGCTAGGGATGACTCAATAAGTTTAGGCTCTCTTCTAGATCCAAGGTTTAACACGTGATAGGTGCAAACAATTCTTTAGGACCACACCTCCCGGTGAAAAGCCAACAACTTAACCAATTCCGTATATAAAAACTTTCGAGAGTGCGGTACACGGAATCGGAGTTTATTCTGCAAGGATGAATATGAAGGGCTTTTCCTTGGAGAGATTTCCCAATGTAAAAAAAATAAATAAATAAATAAAAAAACTTCAGTTGATCGTGTTGTTTCATCATTAATATTTTCTTCACATTGTTGCTTTTTACTATTTATACGTTTTTCACGGAAGATGAATTCTATTTCTATTTCCATCACCACTCTTTTGGATAAAATTAAAGCAAGTGTTTTTTTTGTAAAGCTGATGATTGTGGTGGCTATAGAATGCTCACTAATCTACGGTTTCTTTAAATGATAAGCTTCCACAAATCAGTGATCAGAAGAAAGTTCATGACTAGTGGACCTCCTCTCATGTCGACGGGAATGGCTAGAATGTTTATGACGCTTGTGAGAGCGTTCGTCTTCATCCTTGGAGCTCCTCTTGCGAGTCCTGTCTGAAGAGCTCCTCTTGTGATGGCGTTCTTCCCTCCCAGTAGACCTCATATTGGCAGAATGATCATCTCGTTCCATGGAGGTCCTCTTGCCATGATATTCTTCCCTCTCGACAGAGCTCCATCTCTGAGAGAGCTCCTCTGGGTCCACAGAACTCCTGCTGTGATATCGCTCTTTGCCGTCCACAGAACTCCGTTTGTGAGTGTGTTCTCGCCCGTCCCTAGAGCTCTTGTGAGAGCTCTCTTCCCTGTCCACTGAACTCCTTTCTTTTCTTGGGGGAGATGGGTCCTACAACCACATATTAGATATCAAAAAAGAATTACTTATGTAGGTTTCATGAGTTCAGGTTTGATAATCAGCCAAAAGCTACATGGTTTGAAGAGACTTTCTAGATGGAATATGCAGGATAAAGTCAATTGATACCAGAGGCAGAAACAGTTTGAGACTATTAAAGTAGTATTAACATCCGTAACATCAATGACATTGATTATCCAACCTAACTTCCAACCCTAACGGAGTGGCTGATTTGCTACAAAATAGTAGTTTGATGTATCTAAGTGACCCTTATCAGTTTGTGAGCCTTTTTTGAAAATGACTGGTACTTTAAGGGGTTTTTTGTATTTATCCCAAAATAAGAGGTACAACTGCCGAGACCTTAAAAGACTAGAATTATTCGTGACAATATGTAATGGAGCCCAACCTTAGCCTATACCATCATTTTTCATTTCTCCTCTATTTTTCCCTTAAACTATATTGTAGGATAGTAGGCTTGCAGCATATACAGGTCAGTAAGATTCTTTGTGAAGGAGCAGTAGAAAGCTAATAAGGTAAGAGAAACACTACCTGAAAGCGTGACATGTATCTTCCTTCTGGTGGAGGTGGAATTCCTAGCCTCTTCAAATCATCAAACGGGATTGGTCGCCTGGTTATGTAATTTACCATATATGAGAAGAACGGTGCAATTTGCCATTATATAGCCACAAAAGGTTAGCATTTTCAAAGTGAGATCTTTGGTTTCATTCAGGTTTTCCAAAAGGGGAAAAAAAAAGTTGAATTTTTGCAAATGCCTGTGGCTATACCAAAGAAATGTTGGTACATAATGCTCCGAACCTCAAACAGCTCGGTAGAAACAAAAAACAAAAAACAAAAACAAAAATAAAAGACTGGCAACCCAAAAGCAAGGTTTTAATGCCAAAAGCATTTTTACCAACTCTCAACAAAGAGAAGCGTAAAAAGATGACATAAGCTTCGACTCATCATATAAATATGCTGGTTAACATGATGGATTGGGTTGGTTCAGTTGAAATTATATCAGCAAGATGTTAACAAAACTGGAATGAGGTCGGGAACCTACCCTGACAGAATTGTAGTGGATCATGATGTGAAAAGGTAACTTCACTCACCTGGTCTCTAGTTTATGACTTCTAACCAGTACACTTACCGAAACAACAATTATACTACATCATGTATCACAGGTAATGTATGTGTGGGTCTGTATTACATGAGATTGCCAATGCAACCACCTAAATTTGATCCAACATTGGTCAAGTCACTGTTTTTCAACTCAAGCCCAATACTATTGTCTGAAAAAACAAACTTATCAAAAAACCAAAACCCAAGTTCACCCATAGGTAACTCACGCTAAAACAGCATTGGATGTAACATTCCCAGGTTGCAGCCTTATAATAACCAGTAAAGATTTAGGTCAATCAGGTCCAAGAGCTAAACTAAAGATCCTTAGCCAACACAGGTTTGTGGAATTCGCTCAAAATTTGCCACCTCTGAAAGTAACTTTCCACATTAAATTAATAATACAGAAGAAAGCTAAGTAAACAGCCATGCAGTGGATCAACTTCATTTTTACATTAGCCAAAAAAGGTGTAAGCAGTTACTTTTCCAAAAAAAGATAGGTAAATAGCCATGCAGTAGATGAACTTCATCTTTGCATTGGACAGAAAAGGTGCAAGCAGATTGCTTTTCCAAAAATTATTAATCGACTATTACTTGTATGGTAAAGCATTGTGGCCGTGTATTTATGATTTACCAGGTAGCATTCTATTATCAATGCTTGTGTACTGTGTATGCTGTTCTGAATCTCAAAAAATGAGAACGTATACGGCACTGGTTTCCAGTTTACATAAAGTCCAATGTACCAACTGGAGCAAAACAAATAAATACAGGAAAAGGAGATAGTGAAAGGACAATGACTCCATCCTCTACAGCATGCTTCAAAGCTCACTTCTCAACTGTCATTATTCCTAGATTTCTGACCAATTACTCTTTTACAGTAGTGAAAGGACAATGACTCCACCCTCTACAGCATCCTTCAAAGTTCACTTCTCCAACTATCATTTTTCCTAGATTTCTGGCCAATTAATCTTTTTACTTAAACAACTTTGATCTATATACTTGCCAAGCACCTGCTCTTATAAGAGCACGGCACAGGGTAAGGTTGTCAGCTCAAGATCCACTGGTGCGTAACTTAAAAAAAAAAAAAAAAAAAAAAACTTTGATGTATATACTTATTCTTCCTCCCTACTGGACCTTTGATATGCAATTTCTTTCCCATCAAACTTTTATACAACTAACAGAGTTCCTAAAAAGAATTAAAAACAAACTAACTTATCGAGGGTGGCAAAAGTTGTATCTAGGAAAGTACAGGCCAATATGACATCCAAAAGATCAATAAAAATAATTAATCTACATAAAAATATGGAAATGGTGCATACAGAGGAGCTCGAAATGGTTTTTCCCGTCCTCCAAAACGAAGTTGTCCAGATTCCTTCTTACCACCAAGACCCCCTCCTGTTCGGAAGAAAACGATAATAATACAGAATTGATCTATGGAAGTGACAGAATTTCAGAACTGAGAATCTTTAACTGACCTAACCTTCGTGGAATCCATCCTGGCATCAACTGTTGTCTATTGTAATCAACCATAATTTCACAATCATCAATCATAGAATGGTGAGCATCCTGCAACAGAGTCACAAAACAAAGATCAGCCCTGGTTCTCCCACCAGCATAACCATCACAAGCAGAGTGCGGCCATGCAGCTATGATGTCATTATATAATACTTGACACATTCATTGGCGTAAAACCAATTAAAAACCATGATCAGTGTGTTCAATCAGGTGCTCAAAAAAATAGATATACATCGCAATACACATACATACATATGAGAGACACAGAAACAGAGAGAGAGAGAGAGAGAGAGAGAACATGCTTTATGTGTCTTAAGACTTAAGAAAACAAAATATGCAATGAACACGAAATGGCCCATGAATTCCTTGCTGCACAATTGTGTTTGGGTTGACTATCAACAAACTATCACTTCAATAAGTATGCTGCTTGTTATCAACGGTTGGCCTTTTGGTGCATCTATTCTTAGTTTATTGTGAATGTGTTCAATTGGTAAATGTCTTAATGCTCTACTTAGTTGTCAGGACAGTCACTCAAAAAAGTATACCCTAGGAAGAGTTTACAAACAGATCATCAAGTCCGGACAGTCACTCAAGTGTATATGATGTGAACCCACAAAGCCTTGGATTTGTGTTTAATTCATGCGTCTCTCTGTACGTTTATATATGATTTTATTTTCTTTAAAGTAGTTGTGACAGGCTGCTTCAAGCAAGGTATTTAGCTAGATTTCAATCAAGCATTAGTTTTTTTTTTTTTTTTGTAAGTACCTAGTAAGCATTAGTTATCAACATAAAAATGTGACAAAATGGAGCAAACATATTCCAAAATTCTTCATGACACTATAACTACCACCAACCTAACATGACAAATGATTCTTGTTACACTATAAGACTTGTTTCGACTTCAACACAACCAAAAAATTAGTTACACATTCTTCATCTCCAAGGCCACAAACATAAATAAACTTATTATAGGGCTTCTACACCGCAATATATGATTGGAGCTCTTCAAATCACTCAAGCTCATGGAAGGCTAAAACAAGCACTTATCTTTCAATAAATACACACAATAAAGTCCACCATAATAAAAGGAACCCACTCAATCATCACACATCAAAAGATACGCAACCATATTTTCTGTCACTGGCAATCAAACCCAACTTAATTTGATTCAACATGGAGGGAAGCAGGACAAAAATAGGAAGTATGCTAAAACAAAAATTCGTAGAGCAGAAGCAAGAATTAACATTAAATCTATGATGTCATAGTACTAGTCACAGAAAATGATAAAGCCCCACTTGTGATGTTATACAAATCACTCTCTCTATTTTCCAATAGATGAAAGTTTGTAATTTTAGTGACGAAGACTCTTCTTAACATACCTCTAGATGGGCCAGAAAAGGTGAGTTCAAATTTGAAGAAAGGTAGGCTTCAATTTAAGGGTAATATGGGAAGGTACATACATAACTGACTTTATTTTTTAAAACTTTAATGTATTTTGGCACAATCCAAAAAGGAAAACATACATCTTTTGTGGGAGAGAACAAGTAATAGGTAACAAGATATCATATTTTAAGCTACTAATGTGTTGCAGCACCTTGTATGCACGCCGCATCTCTCTCTCAGTTTCATATTCAACAAAAGCATAACCACGTGAGGCACCAGTTACTGAAAGAAAAGCACCACATGAGTTAGAAAGATTGATCCTCATGTGTAAACAATGTTCTATAGAAAAAAAAAAATTTACACATTACAAAATTATTTGAATAAAAAAGGGAAGAAAACAATTAAAAACAATTCACATGAAATTGAAGGAAGCCCATTAGAAAAACAAAATGCTCATTATCCCTTCCCATCTTGTATATCTGACCTGTTATATTGACGTTTAAAGATGTTTATGGCATTAATATTAACTTGAAACTTAACAATAAAAAGAAACATAATAAGGTTTATTAATTTTAGTCAACAAGCAGGGGCCAAAAGATGAATTGTTTTGTAAATAAAGCATGATGAAAACAAACTAACCATTTTTTTTTTTTTTTTTTTTTTTAAATGATGTGGAAAAATATATTAACATGAGCACTGTTATTCTTATACAATTTTGGATAATGGTATAAGAATACACAAATTTGAATCTAAATCCATTACATTAATATGCTTATCTAATCAGTGGATCACATTCATAAAGTTTTTGATAAGTGGATCACATTCATAAAGTAATTAATAGTCACATTTCACAAAGTATTAAATAAAGTCAGTAATATGGCATATACAGTAGACAAAGACATGGGAAAAAAGAAAAATAAAAAAATAAAAAAATCAAATTTAGAGCTTTATATAATTAGACATGAACCAAATAACTAAAATTTCATCCATTAGAATTTAGAGAGAGATCAACATAGTTCTAGCAGGGAAACATACTCTTGCATAGCAAGAAAGGGAGTCCGATTCTTCAGAAGTTGGTAAACAACTCAAAGAAAGTTTAGATAAATAAAATTATATAACATAAATAGACATCTAGGGAAGCGATTGACATAAAATGAAGATCATTACCAATGTGCCTGACCAACCGCAAGTTCCTCACCCGCCCATACTTGCTCATAGCCTAAAAGACCAAGACCAATTTGTTGATAATTCGTTAAAATAAAAAAGAAACTTTGTTTATAATAGAAAAAAGAAGGAAAGATTTTATATCTACCAAATGAAAAATGATACATACCAGGAAGTAAATAAAAATCAATTCAACAAGTGACAGCTTAAACAGAGCAGCAAGAGAAAATAAACTGAATCTGGATTACAGATATTGAACTGGCGGAAAGGTAACTACCAAAATTTTGAATCTAAGATAGTGGCTGAGTGTAGGGGAGGGGGGAGAACAGAGTGCTTGGGTTTTGTAAGAGGAGAAGATTGGTTAAGAGAGCCAAGTGTGGTGAGAATTGGTTGGAGGCTGACTCCACCTGCATCTAATTCCATCTATAGCATTAACATTCCACCCTTATAAACAACCAAAATTATTATTATTATTTTCCTCATCTTCATCAACATTACTTTTTGTTCATCACTAGAGGATCATTTCTCTTCTTTCCCACTGCTTGGTTCGTAAAATGAGGAACGAAAATAAAAGAAATAATGGAAGAAAATAATTTAGGCTCACCAAAATTTTCTCTCCAAAATAGGTGAGATTGAAGAGAAATTCGGGAAGCATGAATAAAGATTACTATTTGCTTCCCTCTACTTTCTCTGCATAGTGAAACAATGGGATATAATACCCATCCCTCCTCTTTTCTTTTCTCACCTATATGTTCTCTTCCAAAAAGTAAATCCAGTGTTAGCACTTTCTTACACTTCCTATTAACCAAATAGGGAAAATTCCATTAAAACCTTCATGAGTTTGAAAAACACCTATATAACCTGGAACTGTTTCTCACTGTCATACTTTCATTTCTTTTGCTACAATTTCTCAGGAACCAAACAAACGTGAAATCAAAGGTATTACAATTTTGCCAGACTGAAAGTACTCCAAAGACACAAAACTTCAAAATCTGTACATAATTTTCTTTTCCTTAGTTTTCTCAGCAATCAAACAGGCAAATAGAAAGGGAAAGCTAAAACTTTTAGACCATTACCTTGCGGAGAGTGTCTTCGGTGGTGGAATGAGAGAGGCGGCCAACAAATACGGTGCAATAAGGGTCTCCGATGACCTTGGGATCTCCGAAGGGCTCATCTGCAAAAGGATATTTTGAGTGAGGGGTGGAAATAGGAATATTAGAGTTAGAGCGGAGGGAAGTGAACATTTTGGGAGAACTTAAGAAAGAGAGCGAGAAATACAGAGGCCAGCGGAGGAGCAGAGTTGGGCTCGGTAAACAGCGTTGTCGTGGGGGAGAATGTCGGTGCCGTCTATGCTTCCGGCTTGGATCGGATGGTAGGACTCGGCGTAGAACACTGCGTTTACTTTGCTCCCACTCATTTTCCCTCGCTAAACTTCCATGAACTCGGTTGCTTTCTTTTATTTCGAGGGGATTCTCATTAGTGGGAAAATTGGAGATTTCCGATTGTGCATCTAGCCGTCCATTTTCATCCGACAGACGATACTATGCCACGTGTTCCATTCAAATTTAAATAATAAAATATTAATTAATTTTTTAAAAGAAAATTAAAATATAAATAATAAATAATTAAAATCAAATAATTAAAAAATTAGGGTGGCCGGCCGGCCACTTCTAACCCACCCCAGCTGAGCCATGGGGTAGCTTCGGCCACCCCAAGGGCCGATTAGGGGTGGCCGAAGCCACCCCATGGCCCCAAAGGTGGTTCGGCCACCTCAGTTTTTTAATTATTTGATTTTAATTTTTTTATTTGATTTTAATTTTTAATTTTTTTTAAAAAAAATTAATTAATATTTTATTATTTAATTTGAGTGGGACACGAGTGTGGGCTAATGGATGAAAATAGACAGCCAAAATGCACAATTGGAGAATTTTCAATTTTCCCACTAATGGGAAAGAATCTGATCCAGATCTTTGAGGAAGTTATTTTGATGAAATACTTTATATATTACAGTCTTATAAAATAGTTTCAAATAGAGTAATGTAAAGTAAAATAATATTATGATATTTTGGAATTGGAAAAAAATTCTGTATAAGTTCTTTGATTTTGACCTTTTACTCAATCATTTTATAGAGATTTTTTTTTTTTTTAAGGAATTTTATAGAGATTTAAAACACATTAAATTACCCTTTAAAATACTCATCATTATTAAATCACTCATTGTTATTTTTTTATTATTATTATTATTTTATATGGCATGTTTAAGGTAATGTGGCTAGGTTCATTGGTGTCCGCTCAAGGACATGTACACGTGTTAAAATTTTATTGAATATGATGTAACCACCATCTAAGATCTTGTAACTCTTTGTTTTTTGAAATCTTGTAACTATTGTCACTCAAGATATTGTAACTCTTGTCTCTTTGTAACTATTGTCTCTTTGAAATCTTGTAACCATTGTCTTTTGAATTCTTGTATCAAATATAAAGAATATATGTGTGTGTTGGGTTCGTATAAATCCACAGAGTCGATGTTCTCTTTGGGAAAAATTGCGTCCAAGATGGCGTTGTTTTCGTCACTCTCATCGTTGAGGTGAAACAATTTCGATGTGTCTTCATCGGAGTTGATTCGAGAGACGTTGGTGGATTTGCCAGGGAACCAACGTTTTCTTTAGGAAGAAACATTTTTTCCCAAAATTGTTTGTGTATCTTCTGGAAAAAAAAAAAAAAAAAAAAAAGTTTTGTCCAAGATGGCGTTGTTGTTTTCATCGCTCTCTTCGTTGAGGTGAGATGTGTTTTCGTCAGAGTTGATTCGGGAGACGTTGGTGGGATTTGTCGGGTAACCAACGTTTTCTTCAAGAAACATTTTCCCCAAAATTGTTTGTGTATCTTTTGAACAAAAAAAAAAAAAAAAGTTTCGTCCAAGATGGCGTTGTTGTTTTCATTGCTCTCGTCGTTGAAGTGAAACAACACGGTTGATTTGTCTTCGTTGGAGTTGATTCGGGAGACGTTGGTGGGATTTATCGAGGAACCAACATTTTCTTCAGGAAACATTTTCCCTGAAATTGTTTGTGTATCTTCTGAAAAAAATGTTTCGTCACAGTCGGTGCTCTCACCCTCACCGCCGACAAAACCATGAAAGTTTTCATTCATTTTCACTCACTTTGGGAGGCACAGGGGAGGCAAAGCAACAGTTTCTGGTGTGGAGGGTATGTGGGTACTGTTTGTAGGATACTAGCCTTTATAAGGTATGCACAGAGGCTGGTCTCGGTGGGAAAATGATATTCACGAAACCCATTTCCCCCTCCCATCCGTCTCGTGCTGGATGTGGCGTGGTCCTTTCGGCCATGTCACATCGGACCCTTTTTTAAAAAAAATAAAATAAGACACAAAAAAAAGGTGTAGACTATATATATATAATGATTTTTTTCTTTATATTTGATACCAGAGTTACAAGAGCTCAGTTCAAGACACAATGATTACAAAAGATCAAAGATGCAATAGTTACATGATCTTGTAAATGATGGCTATAGGCCAAATTATTTAAAATGTGTTTTTTCTCTTTTTCTTTATCTCCTTTTAGTTTATTATCATTATATATGTGTGTGTGGGGGCTCGTATAAATCCACAGATTCAATGTTGGCATTGTTGTTTTCGATCTTGAAACATTAGCAAGAAATGAAGGATTGTACTTAGAAGTCAAACAGCCATCACATGGCATGGATCCTAGTATGATGAATGTATCAAACGATTGTCTTCATCATCAAGAATCATCTTATGTAACTCCAAAACCTGAGGATGTAGCTGCTAGTGACCAAACTACTCATATCTTTGGATTTGATCTTAATGAAAATATCTTGGCCAATGAAGATGGATACCCTAAACATTTAGTCTATGAAACTATATCTTATCATGCAAAAACTCTTGTTGTTGAGGTGAAACAACTTTGATGTGTTTGTCGGAGTTGATTCGGGAGACGTTGGTTGGATTTTTTAGGGAACCAACGTTTTCTTCAGGAAACATTTTCTCCAAAATTGTTTGTGTATCTTCTTTAAAAAAAAAAGTTTCGTCCAAGATGGCGTTGTTGGTTTTGTTGCTCTCGTCGTTGAGGTGAAACGACTCTGATGTGTCTTTGTCGAAGTTGATTCGGGAGACGTTGGTGGGATTTGCAGGAAAAAAAAAAAAAAAACCATTTTGGCCAAGGTGTGTTGTTGTTTTCATCACTCTCGTCGTTGAGGTGAAACAACAAGGCTGATGTGTCTTCATCGGAGTTGATTCGGGGATGTTGGTGGGATTTGCCTGGAAACTAACGTTTTCTTCAGGAAACATTTTCCCCAAGATTGGTTGTGTGTCTTCTGAAAAAAAAAAAAAAAAAAAAAAGTTTCATCCTAGTCGGTGCTCTCACCCTCACCACCGGCGCAACCATAAAAGTTCTCGTTCATTTTCACTCCCTTTGGGAGGCATATGAGAGGTAGAGCGATAGTCTATGGTGTGGAGGGTAGGGTATTGTTTATATAGGGTACTAGCTTTTATAGGGTACGTACAAAGGCTGGTCTCGGTGTAAAAAGGCTATGCGCGAAACCTATTTTCCCCCTTCCATCCGTCTCGTGCTGATGTGGCCTAGTCCTGTCAGCCACATCACATCAGACCGATTTTTATAAAATAAGACACAAGAAAGGCATGTATATATATATATAAACTGATAATAAAATAAAAGAGAAAAAACACATTTTAAATAATTTGGCCTATAGCCATCATCTACAAGATCTTGTCACTCTTGTTTCTTGAAATCTTGTAACTATTGTTATTTGAAATAAAATAAAGTTTTCAATGAAATAGAACGATAAAAAGACATACATATAAGCATTTCGTCATTTTCTGCGTAGTTTATTTGACATGAAAAATTCAATAATCTTCCTGCAATTTTTACCTAAGGTAATGTAATAAGGTAAAGTGAGTAAGATAATAGATTTTGTCTCAATTGTTACATAGATTTACAATTATTCATTCGAATTAGAGAAACCACAAAATACTTAAAAACGAGGTTCAAAGAAAATACACATGTAACTTGATTGTTTTTTAATGATACTCGAATAGATGCAGACATTGAAATTGGTATTTTTCGTTGATGGTTAATTCCTTCTACCCCGTCAATTCTATGAAGATGATGAATCATAAATCAAAAAGGAATCCTATATTATATGTAGTTTAGGGAATGCTAGAATATTTTGTAAGATCTTGTAATTCGTCTCTTGAGCTCTTGTAACTCTTGTATCAAATATAAAGAATATTTGCCGGGGAACCAACGTTTTCTTCAAGAAACATTTTTCCAAAAACTGTTTGTGTATCTTCTGAAAAAAAAGGTTTCATCCAGTCGGTGCTCTTACCCTCACTGCCAGCGAAACCATGAAAGTTCTCGTTGATTTTCACTCAATTTGGGAGGCACAGGGGAGGTAGAGCGACAGTCTCTAGGGTGGAGGTTTGGTGGGTCCTGGAGGTTGGTCTCGGTGGGAAAATGCTATGCGCGAAACCCATTTTCCCCCTCCCATCCGTCTCATGCTGATGTGGTGTGGTCCTGTCAGCCACATCACATCAGACCCCGCTTTTTAAAAAAAAAATTAAATAAGACACACAAAAATCCCAAATAAGGCGTAGACTAGATTTTATCATATATATAAACTGATAATAAAATAAAATGAGATAAAGAAAAGAGAAAAAATACATTTTAAATAATTTGGCCTATATCCATCATCTACAAGATTTTGTCACTCTTGTTTTTTGAAATCTTGTAACTATTGTCACTTGAGATCTTGTAACTCTTTTCTCTTGATTGCTGAATACATTAGAAATATCGTTCTTATGGGGATCAAGACTTATAAACAATTATTATTGAACAACGAACAACTATAGCTATTATGCAATACATCAAACAAAATTCATTAATGAAAAATACATAAATTCATTGGAAAGTAAAAAATACACATATCGGATGAATTGTTGCTATATGTTATAATAATGAATTATTGGTTTAGTTGAATAACTAAATAAAATAGATAGACCTAAATTAGTTGAATAAATAAATAAAATAGATAGACCTTTCTCTTTGTCTCTTAGGTCACATTTTAGTTGACCGTGAACTTAATTATAATTATTTTTATTCCAAAGTGAAGATACCTACACCATCCAGATCCGAATAATAAAATGGTTCATTTGTCACAAATGTTATATCCAACGGCAAATTACTAAATTTAAAATTCTATTGATCAAGTTGACATTTGTATGAGAGTCTACTAATAAGGGCAAAAATCCAAATGGGAATGAGTATTACTAAAATGCAACAAATTGGAACGAAACTACCCCTTCTATATATATATTTTTTGAACAATGTAGAAATACCCTAATTTCCTAACTGAAATTGAGACTTACTTAATTATTATTTTATGAGTAATTTTAAATATTTATTTTCTATCTCTCTTATATAATTATATAATTGATGTAATAAAGCCGTCGGGTTTTTTTTTTTGGTTTCTCAATAAAAATTAACTCAAATGCTTATTGACATTCAAAGTATTCGGGTCCCTTCATTAATAGACTTGGTAGGTAGTTTTTAGTTTAAAATTGATTGATATGATATAAAGTGAATACAAATTTTAAATTTTTTAATGAAAAATAAAAGATTTTGTTTTATAGTAAATTTTTTATTTAAATAAGGGCTAAATGTATAATTAGTCTTAGTGATTAACCTTAATTACAAAACGTTATTTGTAGTTTCAAAATGAACTCAGAGGTCTTTTGCCAAAAAAATGATTTAATCCTTGTAGTCAAATTCCGTTAAAAAATTTAACAGATTCTGTTAGTTGTCATGTCACCACCAATGCAATGGTGACACGAATTGCTCTTAATAAAAAAATATAAATATATAAACGTAAAAAAAAAAAAAACTATAAAATAATTTTTGTTTTAAAAAAAAAACTACACAGTTTTCTCTCTTCCCCCATTTCATCGTTCACTCCTCCCCTTTTCATCTCTGTCTCTTCCCCCATTTCATCTCTCTTCCCTCTCCCCTCACCGACGACCGGCAACAAAGACCACGATGCCGAGCACCGATGATGACGAGCCAGCCACATCTCCGACTACAAGCTAAACCCACTTTTTTTGGATGAATTAAACCCACTTCTTTTCTTCTTCAACAAAGGCGAGAGGATAAGAAGAGCTAAGGAAATTGAACTGACTTCTTTTCTTCTTCAGCAAACCCACAATTAATTCAAATATGATAAGGAGCTTCCTTTCCACAAAGAAAATACCAATAACCCATTTGAAACAGAGAATTACTCATGAAAAATTTGAGAACCCATGAAAAAATTGAGAACGAAAAAAACGTAATAGACAAAAGACTAGGTCGGTGAGGGTCTTCGGCATGGTAGAACAGGTCATCGCACGGTGGGGAAGGCTGACGGTGGTGGTCGGCGTTGCACAGGGGAAAATTTTGGGGGCGGGGAATATGTGTTTGGGAAGAAAATTGGCGGAAATGAAAAAATGGGTCTAGGGGAAAGGATTGATGATGAAATGGGCGAAGACAAAATACTGTAGTTTTTTTTTTTTGAAAAGAAATTTATTTTTTATTTATTTTTCTTTTATATATTTAATATATTTATATATTTTTTTAAAAGCAACACGTGTCACCATTTCATAGGTGGTAACGTGACGATTAACGGAATCTGTTAAATTTTTTAACGGAATCTGACTACAGAGACTAAATCGTTTTTTTGGCATATCCAAAGACATCTGAGTTCATTTTGATATCACAAAGAACGTTTTGTAATTTAGACTAACCATATAGACTAATTTTGCATTTAATCCTTTAAATAATAATAAAAAGTGATTAATTTAATATAAAAAATTAACAAGGTTAAAGGAGTTGGCATGTCCATACCCAAACAAGGAATTCTCAAGTGCAGATTTTGGGAACGTTGAATTTTGGAGCAGCGGGGGGTTGGCCGTACCATGGAAGCTGAGATTAACGACAAGAGAAGAGGGATTGAGATTTGAGTGAGTGATTGCGTCAGCGGGTGGGGGGCCCAACAGTCCACGTAGAAGTGACGGTTAGTGAGTTGAGCCGTGTCTCACTCTTCGACTCTCCCTCACTTGGGTGGGGGTTAGGTGGCGAGTAGTTACCGACTTACCACATGCCTCGGTTTTTCAGCCTCCTCTGTCCGCCTCCATTCTTATTTCATTTTCCAGGAAAATCGTTTTCCTCTTTTGCTCGGTTTTCTCGGGAAAGCAAGTGAGGCCACGCCTTCCCCATTTTTTTCTCGGGAACCAAACATGTTTTCGGTTCGGTCAATCGTTGGTCCCCAGCTGAGACGCTCAATCCGCCAGCTGCATTCTGCTTCTTCGGCTGCTGCATTTGAAGCTGAGCGAACGATAAGAGACGGTCCCAGGAATGACTGGGCGCGAGACGAGATCAAATCCATCTACGACTCTCCCGTCCTAGATCTCCTTTTCCATGGAGTCAGTATTTTTTTTTCCCTCTGTTTGTTGTGATTTATATTTTGAAAGGCTATGTTATTGTTTGGTTCCCTAGAAATTCCAGGAAAAACATAAGGAGTATGATTTTTCCATCTTGTACATTTTGCCGTGTGTGTGAGTGTTCCGTTGAGAGTCAAGTTTCCATTTGGTTGCTGGAAAATGCAGGAAAGAGAATGAAAATGGAAATTACAAGCTGTAACTGTTGTTTTTTTTTTGTTGGGGGAAAGAGTATGTAAAAGAATATGATTTTTTCCATCTTGTACGTTTTCTTTCTGTTTGATTGCTGAGAAAATGTAGGATACCCGTGAATGTATATTATGCAATTTCCCCACTATGCAAGTAGAAAAACTGAAAAAGACTCTGTGCGCTTTCCAGGCTGCACAGTATGCCTAACCCAAGCAATGTTTTATTTCGTTGCATATAATAATAATATTAAAATTTTTAGAGTGATATTTTCTGTTTGGTTGCTGAGAAAACGTGAAAAGAGAGAGAAATGAAACATAGTATGTACATACTGTGCAATTTCCAGAGTGTGCAAGTCGAAATGGACGCCAAGATACGTGCCTGTAATTTAGTAAATTTTGTTGTATACTGCAGCCTTATTTGCGTTTAGAGTTGTTTCTAGAGTTTCTGTCGTAGCTGAACAAAAAATTGTATTGCTATTACTATTGTTGTTTAATTTATAACGTATAACGTTATAGTTATTCTTTTTGATTTGTCAGGCTCAAGTTCATAGACATGCTCATAACTTTAGGGAAGTGCAGCAGTGTACTCTTCTCTCAATTAAGACGGGTGGATGCAGTGAGGATTGCTCATATTGTCCTCAATCCTCTAGATATGACACAGGACTAAAGGCACAAAAGCTTATGACAAAGGAGGCTGTTATGCAGGCAGCAAGAACGGTCAATTTTTTTTTTTTTTTTTTTGTATTCTCTGGATGCTCTGCATTGACTCAAGTGTAGCTTCTCCAATAGACTAAGAAATCACTGTTGACTACTTTCGGTGTGCTAGAATGGAATTCATATTGTTTAACTAGAAGACATTGTTTTACCTGATAAATATTTGCAACATGTCAGTTACCCATATGCATATCTTATTACTCCACTGTGAGAGTACTAGTGCTACATGAAATTCTATTTTCAGTCTTTTTGGGTTACAATGGGTCATGCCTAGATGAGTGGGAGAACAGTCTGATAGTCCTCATAGGAAATTGGTACCGCTCTGCATGATGTGGTGTATCTGTAGAGAAAAAATGAGTGAAATTTTAAAGACTGTAAGAGGACAGTGGTGAAATTAAAAGCTTTATTCTGCAGTACCCTTTACCAATGGGTGGTTGCCCTGGATTGCTTTCATTTTTCTAGCTTTCATGTTTTTTTAAATTTTAAATTTTTATCTTTTTCGGTTAGGTGTTTCCCTTATATATTTCCTATATACTTGGGTTGGGTTGCACCTTTGTGCTTTTTCATGAAATTAAATTACTTATTAAAAAAAGGAAAAAAACCCATAGGTATGCCTCTTCCATTAATCACATCTAAAATTCTATAGTTTTCACTTCTGTCTATGCGTCGTAGTTTTATTTTTACTTTTTATAAATAGAGCTTCTTGGCACTTCTTTTTCTTCTTCTAGATTTGTTGTTTTTAGTTGGTATTATAAATTATGAGTTAATAGTTCAATTGAACTCTCATAACTTACTAATTACTCAAACATTGTGGACTAGTACATAACAGGCAAGTGTTTATTGGGCCTCACAAATTATGTCTCTATATAATTGGTTTTCGTTATTAAAACAGCCACGCTTTGACTTGTTATCTACTTATCTCCTGGGCAGTATAACTAGATGCCGCCACTTTATGATCTTCTTCCTAATGTTGATTAAATTCTCCCTTTGAACTTGATAGAATCTTGTTCAAATATCGCTAAAATCCTTTTGTTGCCTTTGATCCATTGTACTTTTCTTGGAGCATCAATTGGACATATTCTCACTCTTTGGCAGGCAAAAGAGGCTGGTAGCACGCGTTTTTGCATGGGTGCTGCATGGAGGGACACAGTTGGAAGAAAGACCAACTTCAATAATATCTTAGAATACGTAAAAGACATAAGGTAATAGAAACATCATTTATAGCAAATACTAAGCACTTGGGAATTAGAGGCATTTTGTACTTCAAAGTAGTAAATGAATTTCCTAGAATGCCAAAGAACTTGGTTCCTTATTCCCTCTATTATGGATATTAAACTCATTAACTCACGATTTGGTACATTAATAAATTAAAGTAAAATAGTAATAAGTGATCCATGAGTTTGATTTATTTTACTCTTCTAACCAAATTAGCATTTCAAATGAACTGCATTTCTTTATTTTGTTGTCTTTAATATGAAAAGGCGGCATTGTCAGAAGTCTTGCAATCTCCGGGGTGTTATGATGTGGGTTCTATAATGGTTTCAGGATCATATTCACCTATTGAGGAAAAAAATAAAATAAAAGGAGCATTTAGAACAGGTGCAATAGAACTTGTTATGATATTAGTAAAATACACTACGAGATGATTCGACTGATTGCTCCTTCTGTAGGAGTATTTTTGAATTGTGAGTAGAAGATCAGATACTATGCTCTTTGATAGTGAATGTATTGGTTAAGAACTTGGGGTGCTCCCAAAATGCAACCTTATTGGCACCACACCAGGTAACAATGAAATTTCTGCAATGCCTTCTGGGGCTGAATGAAGGGGCTCAAATGAAAAAAATTGATTGGGAAAAGTTGATTTCTATTGCAAATATCAACTTGTGGACTCCAGATGGAAATAAATGGAGCTGAAAGAGATTAGGATGACATGTAATATTGTGCCTTTGGTAAATAGAGGGAAAAGAATAGCATAATGCATTGATAGTTACTTTTCCTTGGCATAATATGGTATGATATGTGGTTTGGGACACATAATGTTCCAATATAGTGGGAGAGACTGGAGATGGGATGTGAAAATAATTATCATCTTTAGTCCAAATACTTGGCAGAAGGGATTACAAGATAGTAGCTTTAAGAAAGATTGTTGGAGTGATATTTAGAAAAAATAGGTTTTAACTTTTTTTCCTCAATTATGGTCTCACGGAACCGTTAAATATGCAATTTTGCCTAGAACCATAAATATGTGGTTGTCTTTAAACGAACTTTTTATTTTTATCTCTTTTCTTTACCTCACAATAATACATGACCAACTCACAAAAGTGCTTGGAAAATTATTTTTTTTTCAGTGGTTGTTTATTATGATATGAATTGCAAATGACTGAGTTGTAGGATATATATCTCATTAAAGCAAAAAAGAAAAGAAGAGAAGAAAGATCTTCAGAGATTGTTGTTAATGGTTTCTGAACAAACACATATACATGAATTTAACAACTATCAGTCCTTTTGTATTTTTCAAATTCAAGTGCATGGCAATTTTTTTTTTTAAAAAAATTTATTTATTATTATTATTATTTTTTTTGTGGTTGAATAAGTTCATGGCATTTACGGTTGTCTGCAATCCTTTGGCTTAATGTTTGTTGTAATATTTTGTAATTTCATTTAACTTGTGTTACATTACTTTCATTTAATGTATGCTGGAGGTATCTCCCATGTTCCAGGGATATGGGGATGGAGGTGTGCTGCACCTTGGGCATGCTAGAGAAGCAGCAAGCTGTTGAACTCAAGAGGGCTGGCCTGACAGCTTATAATCATAATCTTGATACCTCAAGGGAATATTATCCAAATATCATCACCACAAGGAGTTATGATGAGCGCCTAGAAACCCTTCAGTTTGTCCGCGATGCAGGCATTAATGTCTGTTCAGGTATTTTAGTTGAAGTCTTGAATGTATTATTATCACACACGTATATTGTAGAAATGGATCATTATCTAGCCCAATTTATGTGGTTAATTTCTTTTGTTTCTTCCTTTTCCTCATTCTATACTTCCTTGCTTCTCCTTCGAAATGTAAACCAAATTTCATAAAATGAAAGGGGGAGGGGCAAATGTTATGCTGGTTAGATTCACTTCTAGAAAGCGGCAATTTGTTCTCACTTACAGCTATCTACTTGTCTGCTGGGCTCATGATTCACTCAAAGTTCTTTTTGATAATTAATCGAGATATCATTAAAAGCGTAAGGTGCCCCATGTATATAAGAAGTATACAAGAGAAGCCACCTAACTAATTGGGGAAAAAAGAAAAGAAAATCATGATAGCGAATCACCAAAGGAGAAATATAAGTATCTGTCAAAATATACAATGTGTTGAAAAATAAAAACTTAATCTCCTCCAAAGTCTTCTCTCGGTCTTCAAAACACCTATAATTCATTTCCCTCCATAGACACCACAAAATGCATAAAGGCACAATTTTTCACATAGCAGAACTCTTGAGTGCTGTCGGTAATCCACTAACAAGCAAACAAATCAACTACTTGTCTAGGCATAACCCAAAACAACCTAAATTGATTGAAGAAAACATTCTAAATGGCACAAGCAGCCTCAAAATGAAGAAGAGGATGGTATGTGAACTCTCATCTCCATTCCTTTTGCACATATAACACCAATCAGAATTTGGTGTCTATGAAAGAAGAAATTGAGAGGTTTTTAGGAGGACGTTTGCTCGTGCCGGCATTGGTGCCTCCGAAGGCGAACAGGTTTGACTAGGTGCTCGTTGCTGATGCTCTTGTCTCTGTCCTGCCCTCTTCGACACTCTCATCTGGGCAGATTGTTCTGCCAGAAAATCATGATGCAAATTCTGCAGGGGTGCTAGCTTTGGGAGAGAGGTTACGCATGTCTCTGGGCAGTGGGGCTCCTATATGTAAGCAAACAGTGAGATACTACCGGAGAGCTAAGAATGAAAGAGGAATTCGGATGAATGATTCTCTTCTTCTTGAGGCCGTGGAATCTTTTAGTGCTCCGCAGATACATTACCAACCAGTTGCAGGGTTTGTTGCTCAGGCTTCATCGGAGGTTGCACACGGTCAGGTGTCTGATTTGACACCTACACCTTTAATTAGTGTAGGGGATGTTGCAGCTCAAAGAAAGCCTGATTCTAAGAACTCTAATCCGACGAGGGGCTTTCTACGGCGAGGGTTTTTTAACCCAAGTCCGAAAGAAATAAGGGAGTCTCTGTCTTCATCGCATGTGGCTGTTAAGGATGATGAAGTAGTGGGTGGCAACTCTTCAGTTTTTGGACGAAGCTTTCAAGTTTGGGGAGCTGTCCCCCGATCCCCTTGATTGGGGGTTGGATTGCGGTGAAGAGGAGGATCCATATTCAGCGGATTTTCTTCGGGTTATGGACATCGCCCGGCCTAGGGCTAAAGGAAAAAGGCCTAGGAATAAGGGCAAAAGAGAGCTGTTAAATTTAGAAAGCTCTGTTAACTATGGCAATGCTAGTGCGCCCTCCAGGAGAAGGAAGGGCAGGATTATTGTGTCATAGTCTTTTGTAAAGGGATGAGGGTGTTTGGTTAGTGGGCTTTGCCTTGGTGTGTTTGTTTGAGGGTTTTTGGGTGGTTGTTTGGTTTTTCTGGGTGGGTGTGCTGGGGTTTTTCTTTGGGCTCGCTTTCGCTTTGGCCCCCTTTGTATACTTCTTGTGTAATTAGGGGTGCCTCTCACTTTTCTCCTTCTTTAATAAAACTTCTTATTACTTATCAAAATAACACCAATCAACCACAATGACGCCTCACTTTTGGAGATTGTCCATGGGAAGGATCTTCCCTAGGGTTGCCGACCACACAAAAAAGGCCATCCTCGATGGAACCTTAGTCCTCCAAACACTCCAAGAGAAACATGAACCATCATGACAACACAATGACACTGTAGAAGGAGTTAACACCAAGCAACCATCTTTTGGAATGGACTCGCCACAACTTGTCTTCCCTTTACCGTCTCATTCTTACTAACTACAACATCTTGAAGAACGAAATAAAGGTATCCACCTCTCAATCTTGAGCCGCTCCAGCAAAGTTCACATTCCATTGAATGACACATTCAAAAAATTCCACGTGTGCCTCAACAGGAGCATCATTTACGCAAGTAATACCAATAAAACTAGAAAGGCATCCTTAAGGGCCATATCCCACATCAAAGATCATTCCAGAATCTAACCTTAGAGCCATCTCCCACTTCAAATCTAGTGTGACTACAAAACCTCCCCTAACCCCTCCTGATATTTTTCCATAAATGATAAACCCACCCCATACACCCCAACAAGCTCACTAGAACACCACCTTTCTCGTGAACTTCCATATTTAGAGTCCATCACCACTCTCCACTAAGCCCCTCTCTCTCAAGCCCATAACACCAAAGCCATTTACCTAAGAGAGTATGACGTCCCACATTGCCTGGGCATGGAAAAGATTATGTGTTTATATGGAATATACTCTCTCTAAATGGTATGAGGCCTATTGGGGGTAAACCCAATAATAAAATCGTGTGGGCTTGGCCTAAAGCGGACAATATCATACCACTTGGAGTAGGAGTGTTACAGAAAGCGTGATTGAACCTCAACAATTTTCTAATCCCCAACCCTCACTCAAAGATCGGTGTACACACCTCGGGCCAACTCACCAGGTGAACTCTTCGCCTAGCCCACCCCATATGAACTCAGAGTTATCTCTTCATCTATCTAGAAAATAATCTACTCTCAATACAGCTTGCATATTTTTGTCTGCTTGGACTTTCTTCCTTTACATGATGCAGATATGACCTTCTTTGGTCCAGTGACTGGTTGTAATATCATTGGCATCAGAAGGATGGTGAAAAACGTTTTTTTTTAATGCATGTTCCTTTTCAATGTGGTCATATATATGTTCTCCTAAAAAGTCATTGAGTTCACTTGAAATATTAACTTAGTCAGCGTATAGGCTTCTTGAAAGCTGAGTTCCATATCTGTCGAATTATAACTTACTTGACTGAGCTGAGGGTTAAAACTGTCACGAAAAAGTCTTCTCTAGATGGATGAAGGTGTTTTGGCTGACTTGAAGCATACAATTTCTAGAATAAGGGAGATACCTCACCAGAAAATTCTTTTTTTGATAAGTAATAAGAAGTTTTATTAAAAAGCGTAAAGGCGCCCTAAGGTACACTGTAAGTATACAACAGGATCACCTAACTAGAAGGAGAAAAACGAAGAAGAAAATCATCATAACTAATCGAAACTGGAAAGACATGCCCAGCGGTCCAAAGATGCAGAGTTTGAAAGCAAGAGGCTAGTATGTCTTTCCAAGTCCCCTCCAAATCCTCAAAGCACCTATTATTCATTTCCCTCCATAGGCACCAAAAAAAGCACGTAGGCACCATTTTCCATACCACGGCACTCCCCCTCCTCCCCGAAGACCACCAACAAGCGAGCAAATCCGAAACCCTATTCAGCATCACCCAAGACAACCCAAATCGACCAACAAAGGTGCTCCACAAAGCATAAGCTACCTCGCAATGAAGGAGAAGATGGTCCACCGTCTCCTCGGTCTTTTTGCACATACAACACCTGTTTGTCACAATCACCCGTCGCTTTTTGAGATTGTCCAGGGTCAAAATTTTACCTAAAGCCACCGACCACACAAAAAAACTCGCCCTCGGAGGAGCTTGGGTACGCCACACACTCTTCCACAGAAATCCTCCCCCAACAGGACTCGCCAAGGCAACGTAAAGGAGCTTGACCTTGAATTGGCCTCTTTTGGAAGAATTCCATCACAACCTATCTTCACACCCTCGCCTCACTTGAGCAGCATGTAACACTTGGAAAAATGAAGCCAACACCTCCACCTCCCAATCATGAGCTTTTCTAGAAAAGCTCACATTCCACTGGTTAGTGCCACCCAACGCCTCCAAATGGTAACATAAAAATCTTTAATTCAGATGTGGCCCCAAAGGACAGTGGACCTTTATGCTGATATGGTTGAATTGCCGAATCATGTAAAGTCCCTTTCTGTATCATAATTAAAACATCAAGCACATTGCTCATGGAAAATCTTTTTTTCCTTTCTATATTCTTTTAAGGCTCCTAGACATGACATCATTTCAAATTTAAACTTCAACTACTTGCTTTTTAAGTTACATTTTTTTTCATGGTTAATTATAAATACATACGATGGGTAATTGTAACAACCTTGTTTGTCATCAGGGTTAACCTTTTATGTTTTCAGAGTCTTAAATATGCATAAAACAAAAAAGATGAATATCGTTATGAGTTGCTTAATGAGGCAGGAAAATGTGATTTACTCTTTAATTTCTTTTAATAGGAGGAATAATAGGTCTTGGAGAAGCAGAAGACGACCGAGTAGGTCTTTTACATACATTGGCAACGCTCCCTACCCACCCAGAGAGTGTCCCTATCAATGCGCTGGTTCCAGTAAAAGGCACACCTCTTCAAGATCAGAAGGTAACTAACTCTGGTTCTGTTCATCTTGAAATCTATAACTTTGGGTCACCTTTAACAATTCTTCTGCATGCTATAATTTGCAAGTGTTACATAGTGATACTATACATTTTTAATAAGTTATAGAATTTGATACTTGTATATTTGTGATATCGAAACTAGTTGCGATTAAGGCTTTTTGGTCAGGCTAGGAATTAGTAGAAGAGAAGAGTTAAAATACTGGAGTTGGAAAAGCTACCATATGAAAACATAGGAAATAAGATGAGGCGAAAACTAGTTTGGAGAGCCTGATCATTGTATGAGCGAATGCTTGCTCTTGGCTGCATCCACTGCCATCCTTTTGTAGTTGTCTATCTCTGCTTATGGTGTCTATGTTCTTCTCTTTCCAGATTGTTTTAGAGCTCTAAGTATCTTAACTGACTAGTTTATTTTTCTTGATTCAGCCAGTTGAAATATGGGAGATGATTCGGATGATTGCCACAGCACGTATAGTCATGCCAAAAGCAATGGTCAGGTTGTCAGCTGGCAGAGTTCGGTTCTCCATGCCCGAGCAGGCATTATGCTTTCTTGCCGGCGCAAATTCAATCTTCACTGGCGAGAAGCTGTTGACTACTCCTAATAATGATTTTGATGCTGATCAACTTATGTTCAAGGCGCTTGGACTTGTTCCAAAAGCTCCCAGTTTTGGCGATGATGTGGAAGATGCTCACGAGGCAGCAGTTTCTGAACAAGCCGTTTCCAGTTCGGGGTAAATAACTGGTTCAACTCAAAGGCAGTGAATCGTCCATTCTTTTTGTTGGAGTCAATGGCCTCTTTCTAATTATTAATAATCGTTGTGGAATTATATATGACAACATCTTGGTCTCTCAAGGACATTTAGTTAGCATCTGCAGTTGCAAATCTCTGGCTCAAGTAATTTAAAGGAACGAATTCATCCATACTTGATTGATTTGCTCCTAATTGCGCTAGCTTGGTAATGGAAATCAGTCAGAACATCCAAGCCATTTCAGATCTCAGATCAGACTAATTTTAATTCAATATTTGTGATACGTATTTTGGCAAGCTATTGTATCACAGATTAGTCGGCATATAATTATACAATGGCAACGAGATTAGATGTCAAACGAATGCACTCTCAAGGGACTGGATTTAAAAATAGGTAACTAGGTTTATTCGTCCTTACAATTAGAAAAAAAAAAGAAAAGAAAAAAAAGTAATACAACAGAAAGCAAAAGACTAAAAATGGTGATTTGTGTACACGGCTAGAACATCTAATCTAGTGAGACAAAATGACATTATTGCTTGAGCAGCAAAGCCACTAAAACAAGCGCGTCTATACAACAAAAATGGATGAGAATTATAACTGCCTGCATGTGACATCCAGATACTTTTGGGCAAAGAAGCATTGTAACAGGAGAAAAATGTTAAGATCCATATATATTATTATGTCACCCAGATTTCTTTGTCCAAGAAAAATAATCTCCAACTGTCAAGAAAACGTGTTCCCCCAATACCAAATCAACAGGAGGCAGATTTTCGATGCAACTGACAGTTATCTGCAGAAGAAAAAAGGGAAAAAGAAAGAATTATAAGACGAATACTATAATTTTCAGTCGAACTTGTTTTGATAGGCACTCAAGGACATAAGCCTAGGAAGCACAAACAGACCTTCCCATTCCCAAGTTGGAACTCAGACTTCAAAATTGAATGATCCCTTGATAGCAAGTAAGTCTGCAGACCTTGGGCAAATTTTATATTTCCTGCAACCATTGAAAAAGATTGCCATAGAGGGAGCGGGGGAGGATGAGGAAAAGGAGAAAGAAAAAAATTCATTGGAGGAACAAAAATGTATAGGGATTCCAACCTGCATATAGTGTAAGAATGGCATCTAAATTGAACATCAATGTGGGTCTTGTCAAGGTGATGACAAAGGACATGCCAGAAATCCCATGGAAACTCTCCTCGCAAACATTGACCTGCAATTTCCATGTGAGAAACACAAATATATGAATTACACCATATGCTAAACAATTGTCCTAAGGCAAAATTGCATTTAAACTGACATCGTTCTGACACCCACTTATCTTTTTCATAACCATCCATGCATGGTATGCCATTCATGGAAAGATATTTATGCAATCCGAGGAATGGGGAAGAAGAAACAGAAGCCAAATATTGCTTATGCATCCAACTTTGACGTGTTATAGCAGATTTGCTTTAAGATTTATATATTTCATATAAGTGAAACTTTTTATGAACATTGCAAGCATAAAATAATAAGAAAGAAAGATTATCAGGACTCTTCAAACTTACTGCCTGTGATGGCATCATGGCAGAACGAAGCAATTGTGAACCAATCGCATCCGCAATGTAGGAATCCTGCACATAAAATAAACAATTGAGCTATGAATGGAGGGTATCACATAAAGAGCGGTCAGCTTGTCAGGCACTTATTGACTTGTTACACGAATCACTGATTTATAAACTAACATGTAACAATTGCTTGCACTCTGAAAATATATAATTCAATTAGAGCAAAGAAACATGTAGATTCTCTTTCTCTAACATTTATACTCGGAAGAAAACACGGAAGGTGGCAAAGCCTGGAAGAAAGGAAGAAAATCCTGAAATAAGAGGAAAAAAAAAAAGGAGAATAGGTGGGGACAGAGTTTTCCTCCAACCCAAGTTGGAGGAAATTCCTATTTTGTAAAAATGACATATGTCACTTTTCATGTGAGAGACACGTGTTTTTTAATTAGCATGTGAGAAGCACATGCTTTTTAAATAAAATTTCTTTCAACCTTGTCCTTACAATTAAAAAAAGCTGTACTTCTCACATGTAGAGGATATATGCCATTTTTATAGAATAGGTTGGAGGAATTTCCTCCAACACAATTTGAAGGAAAACTCTGTCCAACAAGCGGAGGAGCTACGTAGACAAAAACTGACTCCTATATTATTGATGCAAACCATCAAAGAATTTAAAGAAAAAGATGATATAAAAATTTCAAAGTTCATGGCAACTAAAGACACGAGTTTACATTTGCACACTGGAATCTGACATGGCATACCCCGTCAAAGTGCAACTCAATCCTTTCTTCACAAATTCTAGAAACTCAATAAAAGATCGTATATCAAATTTAAACTACTGCGCAACTGCCACTAGAATTTTATAGGTAGGTCTAGAACATAAATTCTAAAGCAAAAATTATAAGAATGATCACCAATTGAATAGTCTCTCTAAATTCAAAGCATTTAATACAAAGAAAAAAGAAAACAAGAAAAGATCATATATCACTAAAGAATCAAGTACAAAAACTTTCTTGTATGAACAAAGATAATATTATTACTTATCAAAAAAAGATAATATTACCTGTGAATTCAAAACTCGTTCTGAGAGTGATTTATCTTCATCCAATGATTTGAAGTAAACCTCCACTATGTCAGTAGGTTCTAGGGCAGCTTTCTTCCGCAACTTCTGAATTCTATTCACAATCTACAATGGATGAATTTTAAAGAATCCATTCATCAGAAATGTTTATGTAATGCAATCAATTACATGCAACTTCAATGCACATAGCAACCGAGAAATATGTAAAGGGCCTCCACAACATAATCATAGTTCAAGGAGATTGCTAATCAAAGCATGGCATTATAAGTTAACAAACAAGTGCCAAAAATATAAAAATGAATTGAAATACTCGTTGTGCATGCATAACTGGTATCCTACAATACAAGAAGTGGATGGACTTTATATGATTAGAAATTTACAATGGATATAAAGTACATATAACCAGCATAATGGCATATAATTTACCTCTCGTGCAACACCAGCCTCAAACAATGAGTTATCTGCATGCAAATCCAAAATCACCAAAACATCACCTGCAACATAGCACATAGCACATGTAAAACACATAATTGTCACATGATAAATTATATTTGGATCTCATTTATAATCCCTACCATCTCCTGCTGCATCAATCTCCTTTTCCGTCATGCCATCAGGACGTTTGAAATCCCGAACAACCTGAAATTAAAAAATATGACAAAAATATTGGGTAGCACAATCTCAGCCCATCATTCAGGAAAAAAAAAACCCTTGTAAATGAGCCACACCAATCCAAGGTGGTGGTCCATCCCCAACAAGAGGGACAAGAACAGCATTGTATCACAAATCAAAGTATCATCCACCTAGAAGTTACAAGAGTGACTAGGTACACCCAACTAGAACTTGTATATTTCTTAAACAATATGAAGTATCAAAAAAGTAAATTCAGGTGTAAAGATAACATTTCTACAGCTAAAATGAAGAGACAAGGTCAATACTTCATTAAGCTTCATGCCCAAAAATATATGGAAGTCAATGAACCTTCAAATTAAAATTTTACCAAAATTTTCTCCTTTACTCATCACTAAGAGCATTCTAAATAGCCTCACCATATTTTACTAGCCAAAAAAGCACATTTCTCTATTTTAGCTATTCACTTGTTTAAAGCACTCTCAACAGTCTCACCACTTTAGCTATCCACTTTCATTATTCTATTTAAATATTATTTTTCAAACCCAAAAGAAAATAAAAAAGGGAGGAGAAACTTAAAATTTTAATGGTTTTTTATTCTTTTGGCGAATGAACAGTGCTCACTATTGTTGTTGAGTACTGTTCACCCACCAAAAAATTTCTCACTAAATTGGTGAGGCTGCTGGAGACACATTTTGGACCATTTCAGCAAATTGGCTCACAAAAATAGCTAAAAAGCTATTTCTGTGAGTCTATGAGAATGCTCTAAAACGACTAAAAAATATAGAACTTCCAACAAATCTGTCAGATTGGGGGGATTCTTTCACATCCACAATGAAATTATTTCTACCTTTTATTCCAGTGTAAATCGAAGCTACAGGATGACCATGGTTGTCACTTTTCATGCCATTAGTCATTTTCCAAGGAACATATTATCATTTCCAAGGTGTTAAACATAAAGGTAATTTTGTTATTTTGACAGCGGTTCAACAGCATCAAAAATATCAATGCTGTCCCCAGGAAAATTGAATCTATTAACATGACCATGTCCATGTATTAATATGAATCTCAAACTAATTTTTGCGGATAAATTCAACAGGAGATTATTATAGTAAAAAGGACAAGCACCTTAATATCAGTCAGCTTCAAACAATGAGCAGCAATAGTAACTTCCCCAGCTTTCTCAAAAGCCAAAATTTTTTCCTGCGACATCGCTTTAACTTCCTTGGCAACGACTCCCATAGATTTTCCAAGCCGCTTACCTAACACACTAGAAGAAAACAATCGATTAACATCACAGAGAAGAATAGAAAAGTACTACACAGATTTTTTGAGGGTTAAAAAATTAACATACCTAAAATCAGGTTCAGCACGTAGAGATGAGTACTTCAAGGTATCATTGCATGGTACAAGAGAGCGTACATTGAGTTCCTCTAGCACATACTACAATGCAAATGGAATTAAATAAATCCAAAGGCAGCAATGGTTGTGGAAGTTAGGAGAAAGATGGGGGAAACATGGGAGAATGACGGGCATGAGCAAACACACCAGTAAGTAAAACTATACTCAAGTCTAGTATGATTAGAGAACTCCCCCTAGTCCCTCCTGATAGTTTTCTATAACCCCACCCTATACATCCCGTGAACCTCATTAGAACACCACCCACCCCACGCACTACCATATTTACAATTCACTACCACCCTCCGCAAGGCAGCTTCTCCAAACGTGTTCAGTTTGGCTCGTTGTAAGGATGCCTCTGTGGCAAACCATTTGATGCTTTCTATCAACTCTAATTAGTAGAATGTCAATTTTCTCAGAGCGGCTCATGAATGGGAGGTGAATCTCTTTACCTCATTCTTTAATTTGTTATAATCTATCAAATTGAGACAGGGTGGCAAAAACAAGCTTTGTTGGATACCTTCCAAGAAAGGGTTGTTCGATGTTCGATCTTACTATAATGTCCATTTGTTCCCCATGATGACACTCCTTTCCCTTGGATGAGTATTTGGTAGAGTAAAAATCCTTTGAGAGTGTTGTGCTTTGCTTGGTCGGCCGCCTTGGGAAAAATCCTAACCATGGATAAACTTAGAAAGCGCAACTCATTGTGGTTGATTGGAACTGTATGTGTAAGCAAAGTGGGAAGTCAGTGGACCACTTCTTACTCCATTGTGAGATAGTTAGTGCCCTTTGGAATACAATTTTCAGCCTTGTAGCCTTGTAGGGTTGGCTTGGATTATGCCTATTTGGGTAGTAGACCTTTTCACTTGCTGGAAAGGGCAATGTGGTAGGGTTCGGAATACTGCTATGTGGAAGATAGTTCCATCATGTTTTATGTGGTGTTATTGGAGGGAAAGAAATGATTGAATGTTTGAGGACTATGAACGGACATTGGGGGAACAAAAGGAATTTTTCTTTAAAACTACTTATAACCGGACAACTATTTTGATGCAAATATTTATAGTTTTCATGTGTTTCTAGTGTTCTATTATATACATTGTGTACTTAGGTTGTGCCTTTTAAATTGTGTTTACTTATCAAGAAAAGAAAATAAAGGAAGAAAGACTCATAGAAAAAATAGCATTCATTAATAAAAGTAGATCAACTGGCTATAAAGACACCTGATTGACTCTAAAAGCATGAAAAAAATACAAGTATGATATAGATTGGTGTTATCCACATACCTCTCTTAACTTGCCACCGATGTCATCGAGAAAATCTGCATCAGGATGAACTACTACCATCTCCCTGCAGTTGCTCAGAAATGAATAAAAGAAAAGAAAAAAAAAAAAAAAATAGAGAAGGCAAACATGAGAACATAAACTCAAAGAAGAGCAGAAGTAACAAGTGACAAGCTTAACCTTAGTGGTGTTTTAAGAGGTTTGTTGTGTCGCTCACGAATGTTGCGAGCGAGATCAATGATAGTCATCATCCTTGCAACACTTTGTTCAATTCGTTCACCCCTCTGAGAAACAATTTTTTTTTTTTTTGTTAAAGAAAAAAGGAATAGCAATTGGGTGGTTCCAGAACTTGCAAAAAGTCCACAAAAGTTCAACATCAGATTTAGCTTGAATCACTAACTAAATCTGTACAATTATCTCAAAAAAAGCTGAGCCATGTGCCAAACTAATTGATAAATTGGTGAGAATGTTGATGGCATGTCACCATGTGCCAATCTCATGCCTCCTTAAAGATTGTCCAGACAAAAGTTAAATCCATATTTTAAGTGGTGCTAAAACTTGTAAGACTCACCTAATCAATAATTAAGTTTCAATGGTACTAAAACTGTTTTGGGATAAAACTATATGTTTTTCACCATTTCAGTTTTGCACCAAGACCATGGGCTTCATGAATTCTCCAAGTCTTGTGGAATAAATTTCATATACCAATTTGAAGTGGTGGAATTATCAGAAGATTTCTTTTCTGCTTTTGATAGGGAAATACAATTCAGGCACTGATAGAATTGAACCCCGAACCTCATCTCCTCCTATTTATGGAGGCACGAGATGCCATTTGGTATAGCACAAAGTTGCCCATCCACCCCCTCTCTCTCTCTTTTCGGGTCCACAGCATGCCCACCAGAGAGAACATCAGTATAAGAACTTGGTCAAATCTAAGGTAGTAGGTAGTATAGAGTTCTCAATATACATGCATATTTTGTATTTAAAACACCGTATTATGGACATAGAAGAAAAATATTAGGATTGATTGGCAGATGAGAAAAATGCTTCAACTAGATGGTTCCTTTATTTAAGTGCATTTTAACTGCACAGGTTGATACTAGTTATGCTAGTAATTCCAATAAAATAATATGACATGTATTGAACTTTGTCCATATAAAAAGAAATTCATACTAATCATAACTGGACCGCGCTAACTCTGTAATTTTCAGTGATACAATCATACTTGCACAGTGGGCATCCAAATTGACCTTAATGTCATGGCTTGAATAACCAAAAAAAAATTCAGAAATAAAAAATCAGTTAGATAAGACCTGTGCATATGTGGCTTAACCACAATCATTTTTTTGATAAGTAAAATTAACGAATAGAGGCAATAAAATAAAAAGAACAAAAGTAAGAGAAGGAAATCGCTCAAATGAATATCATCCATACCTTTCCTTCTTCTTGAGGAAACTTGCAATAATGAATACTTTCCTCTGATCCATTGGAAACTTTTCGAAGATTTTGATATAGAACTTCAGTGAAAAATGGTGTGAATGGTGCCATTACTTTACATGACACTAGAAGGACCTGAAAAAGACAAAGAAAAACCCAAAACATAAGATAAGTGAATGTTATGATGGGCATCTCAATAGCTGAGAATTAGCACGTCTGAGCAAAAAATGAATAATAACCAAGCTATGCAAAAACAAAAGATTCAATAATGTGATGTAAGAAAACCCAAAGAGAGAATGCTTACAAACAACTAACACAGTGGTAGAAAATCGTAGGCAATTGCTCCCACATCACAAGTATCAGTTAACATAGGCAAATAGGGAGTAACACTATAGTCTAGATACAAGCCCATTCCAAATCATGTTCTCCAATAAGTAAATCATAATCAGGACAACACCCAATACAAAGTTCGCATTATCTAGGTAAGGCATCATTTCAGCTCATAAATATTTTTTTGATAAGTAAATGAGAATAAATATTTCAGCTCATAAATAGTACTCTTGTAAATGAGAATAAATTGTTAAGTGATATTAAAAGGTTAAAGTAAAAATAAAACAAAAGGTAAGTTGTAAGCAAAATTTGAATTCAAGTCTAGTACTCATGGCAGAGACACCAACCAAGTGCCAAAATTTTCTTCTTTAACCCTAGGTGAGCTCAGATATTATTGCCGTACGAAAAGCCTTGAACAGCTTTCAATCCAGAAAAGAACAGGATTCCGATGAGCTTTCTTTCTTTGAATGACTTTGCAATCACAAAAAAATTAGATATCATTACTCAGATTTTGAACAGAATGAATTCATGTAAAATATCTGATGCATGGCCCAATTCTTATTTTGACTGGTATATAATTTCCACAAATTCAATTTTTTTTACTAAACAAAGAGAAAAATCATGTTTGTACTACACCATCCACAGGGTGTCCAAGCAATCAATTGCCATACTAATCTAATAAGAGTAGTTGTGCAAGACAAATAAAATTAGACATGCACAGGGAGCTAATGGAAATTCCTAGTAACAAGGACTCCACCAACCAAAATCGGAAACCAACAAACACTAAAAGGACTACAAATTATAATAAATCCACAGAAAATTGCCCTAATAGTAAGACAACACTATTAATCATATCATAGCATGCACAATCAAAAAATGCCATAACACAAGATAGATGTTACTTCCATCATACATTATAAAGAGTTGAGAGTGCTATCCTACAGTCCTCTTCTCCAGTACGACCTTTAAGTCTCTTACGGTTGAACCGTACATATATATTTGTAAGGTTGTCAAGAAACTTCAAGAGATATGGAACCACCTATAAAGGAAATTGAGCCATGAGCCGTTAATAGTGAAATTGGAAACAATATACATAAAATTGCAGCAGGGGGGGAGAGCATATGGGATGGGGAAGCATTGAACAATGTCAGAACCAATACATATATTTAAATCTGTGCAGGCTTTAAAAATCAATGCAAAGCTATTTCAGTTCGTTAAGCTGGCAGAATATTTATAATGTATACTAACAGTAATCTAAGCACAACCCAAGCTCAAATAAAACCCCGAGCTACATCTAACATACTAGAATGGGTATTTGTAAGTTAAGCTTAGTAGGCAAAAGATGGCATGAATATGTTGCATAAAACAATAAACAATGCTTTAAAAACAACTAAAACAAACAAAAATAAGCACAAACAAAGATATGTGTTTGTGTGTATACTTAGATAGTAGGTATGTATTTATATTGATTCAGCATCATATATTGTCAAAATATGGGAATCTTCAGTGCACCACAAGCCAACTTTAGAATCAAAACCAGTATGATACAAATCATCCCGCTCAAAAAGAATTATAACATCCAGCGACTTTTAGCTACTTCAAAATTTTCACACAAAAAATGTTCCAAGGGTAAAATTACTTTGAGGGTAACCACTATGATTTTGGTCAAAGCAGCTTCACTTTACAAGATTATTCAAATAAATCAAACCATTATTTTAGAGTTGAGCATAGAAAGTCTACAAGATAATCCTATATCCTTTCTTGAAGTACTTGATAAATTTGCAAAACCATTTAAACTATTGATAATGTTACTCTCATTGCTGATTCTTGAAATTGTTTTGTTCATGCATTTGAAATACAGAAATAAATTTATATTTTTGTATAGTGCTTTATCAAGTTTATTCCTATAAAATAAAATGTTCTTTCAGAACCTAAAACACCAAAAGAAAGTAGAAGTTCTTTTGACGATAGTCTCAGCTTATTCTCTTATCATATATTGATCTTAAGCAGCATTTCTCCAGTAATTTATTGTGTCCTATGTACAATAATCCCCTTAATCTTAATAGCACAACAAATGAATACATTCAATGGTTTCTGGCGATCTAAATTTTGAATTTTTTTGCCAAGAGCTAAGTATCCACTGAAAGACAATGGAAGACAGCTAACCGTGTAAAGGCGATAACCATCCATCTCTTGGCGGACAAAATAAACAAGACTCTGTGTGGCTGAGTTGATCCACTGGTCAAGCACATTAGATGAATTTTGAAGAGTGGCTTGATCAATGGGGATGAATGATGCAAGCCCCTCAACCTCAAGCCTCTTTGCATTCTGAACAAGGAACCTATATGCATTGTACCAGGGAAGAAAAACATCCCTGACCTGGGAAGAAATTAAAACAGTAGAAAGAGAGAGGTGGATAAATTAGAGTATAACTAGATCAAATTAAAGGTATTAGATATCAGTAAAGCTGACTACGACTGAAGTCAAACGCTTTAATGCAAACGCTAAAATTCAACAATAAATACACAATACTCACAACACCATGAACTCCTTCCTTTTTAAAACGTAAGGGCTCAGCACGCACCACTGGAGAGTTTATCAGGTACAATCGCAATGCATCCTGCAAGTAGGCAACAGTACATACACCAAACTATGAGTAAGCAGTTGAACTATTTGAAGAACAAATTAGGACAAGCAAATTGATTTAACACAATAACACAAGAGAAAAGGACAACTCATAAAAGGATTTAGTAAAAATAACTTACAGCCCCATAATTATCAATGACTTCCAATGGCGAAGGATAGTTTTTCAGACTTTTACTCATCTTCTTTCCATCCTCTGCCAGGACAAGTCCATTGCAAATGAGATTCCTAAATGCAGGTTTCCCAAATAATGCAGTAGACAACACCATAAGTGTATAGAACCTGCAGATTGAAAAAGTGAAGGATCAGGCACAGTAGAAATAAGTTCTGCCTAGGAAGTAGAAATTTTTTATTTTATTTTGATAAGTAATCAAGATATCATTATCAGTATAAAGCGCTCTCAGGCATGCATGATGCATACAAGAGAAAACACCTAGCTAGGAGGAAAAAAAATATGATAACTAAGCACCAAAGGAGAAACAAGTGCCGTTATCCAAAGATACCACAAAAGGCAAGAAGGCATGAAGGCATCATCTTCTACACAGTAACACTCCAAGTGCTCCTCACAATAGAGAATAAGATGGTGCACGGACTCCTCATTTTATTTACACAAACAGCACCTATTGACCATAATGACATGTCGCTTCCTATGATTGTACTTGATAAGGATCCTTCTTAGGGCTGCTGACCAAGCAAAAAAGGTTGTCCTCAAAGAAACCTTAGTCCGCCAAACACTCTTCCAAGGGGAAACAAAAAAGCTATCATTACAAACCAAGACACCATAGAAGGATCTAACATTGAACGACCTCTTTTGGAGGGGGCCCACCAAATTATCTTCACCTTCCCATCTCACTTTAATTGAGTACAACACCCAGAAGAACGAGGTAATTACATTCACCACCCAATCATGGGCCGCTCTAGCAAAACTTGTGTTTCACTAATTGGAGCCACTAGAAAGCTTTAGTTGAGCCACTATGGAAGAATCATTCGTGCAAGTAATATCATATAAACATTGAAAGGCTTCCTTTAGGGCCATATTTTCACACCACAGATCATGCCAAAATCTAACCTTAGAATCATCTTCCACATCAAACGGTATGACTTGAAAACTTTTCCCAATCCCTCCTAATATTCTTCCATAGCCCCCCCCCATAAACTCCGAGAGTCTCATTCGAACACTACCCACCCCACGAACTACCAAATTTAAAGTCTACCACAAATCTCCACCAAGCCTCTCTCATGCACATGACACCATAGCCATTACCTAAGAGAGCACGATTTAACATCAAGAAGTTTCGAACCCTCAACCCTCCTTCAGAGATCGGAGAACATACCATGGACCAGCTTATCAAGTGATACTTGAATTCTTTGCCTAGCACACCCCATAAGAAATCTCATTGAAGCTTTCTCAATACGGTTTGCAACACCCGCCGGGAAAGGGAAGAGGGACATGAAATACAAAAGCAAATTAGAAAGTGTGCTCTTAATAAGGGTAACCCTACCACCCTTAGACAAATATATCACTTTCCAACTAGAGCAGTAGAGATATTAAGTAATCAATATCATAAGAAGACAAACACACCCATTAGACATGGAAGGATGATATTATCATTTTGTTTAAATAAGTGGGATGATTCACACTTGAAATGGTATAATGTTTACCATCCCTGCTATTATTAACACATGGTATTTAGAAATAATCAACTACTACCATGAGATCAAGGATTCACATAATTCTTGAATATGGGAAGTATCATAAATAGACACATCTAAAAAGCAAGAAACCAACCATCCCCGAGTTTGATCCAGCCCTTCAGCCACAAAATGCCCCGGAAAGTTTTTCTCAAAAAGTTCAACATTCTCAAAAGGATAATGGATGTAAGCATAAGGCATGGATCCACTCTCAAACCAACAATCAAACACCTGAAAAGATAAAGAACAAATTATCATTAAAACCATGTAGCAAACTAGTGGTGCGGTTAAACATCATCTACACAGATACACAAGAAAGTAAACATGCATAAGTTGTTTCTTCGCTTGTTTTTATTTTTTTTTTGTTCAGGCACACGAAAAAACCTTTAATAGAATTTCAAGTCAACCTCAATACCATGGGAGAAATATACAATGAGACACAAACTATAGAGCTAAAAGCATATAGTTGTTCCCTGATAGTTGAGAAGCCTATGTTTTTCCATTCCTCCTAAATGAAGACCACAACCGGCCAAAGAGGAGTAGCTAATAGGCTGCTGGAAGGCACAACAAGATGGCCCTCAAGGCAACACAAATGAGACCATTATCTTACAAAATTAAAACAATTATGTCAGAACAAAATTACAAAATTAAAACAAATGAGACCATTATCTTTCAACATAGCCACAAAGTCATGAAAAATTCCCAAATGTATAGACAATGGACATGCTATAAATGTATCAATTTCAATTCAAAATCAAAATCAAGTATCACTTATCAAAAAAAAATCAACTCAAAATCAATTACATTTGATTATTATTGATTTTGAATGAGCATATATGAGCTTGGAACCAAAACAATGTTATGTGATAATCTAAAATGGAATTCCATAGTGAAAAAAACAGCAGAGCCCAATAATGCAAGTCCAGGCACTCTGCTGAATAGCCCTGATTCAGAAATCTTACATCATCTACACGTCGAAGCACACCAAATTCAGGACCACGACTAGATGGAATGGTGAAATGATCAATCTTGTGACGGTGCAGGTCATCCACCTGCAGAAAGCAGTAATACTGAGATAAGCAAAAATCCATGATTCCAAAATATTTTCCAGAATAGCAGAGAAATAAAATTAAAAAACAAATTGGAATTGAAGCATAGCAATGCACAAGACAGAACAGTTTCTTTTGATTTTTTTTTTTTTATTTTCATTTCTTATTTATTTACTTATTTTCACAGGAAGTACACAATAGATTACCCGACAAGAGAGAAGGCGAAGGAGAAGAGAAAAGAAGATATAGAATTTGCAACAGGAAATACTAGAAAGAATAAAGACATGGTGCGATGCAAATTGGACAGCAAAAGAAAAACCAAACAGATCATGATCCTATGCAAAAGTGTGTTGCTTCTTGGTATATAACCAATAAAATCCAAAAAAGTCCTTATCAACAACCAACACTTCTCTGCTACTGTATTTACCAAAAAAGTAAAACCTGCCCCAACCACCTCAAAAAATGAGAGAGAGAGAGAGAGAGAGAGAGAGAAGCAAGAAAAAACACACCTAAGGAAGACCATTTTTTTTATGAAAAATAATTTATTGACAGAAAAGGCCAAGCCCCAGCACACAAAATATATAAGAGGCAAACACTCTACAAGCGCCTAAAATCTAAAAATGAAATAACATCTAACAGACAGGAAGACAAGAAATTAGGGAAAAAGATTACAGCTCAATCCAAGAGAGATCTCAAAAAATGAGGGTTTTAAACAAAGCAAGTTGGATTCGCAATCTTCAAAGAAGAGCTGATTCCTTTCTCCAAATACTCCACACAAAGAACCCAGGAATAACATTATATATAGCCTCTTTAAAATAACCCCTCCCTTGAGTCTTCCAACAATGAAGCATCTAGGATGTTACTCAGCATAGCCCACAAAACTCTGAACATGTTGAGAACCAAGTGCAAAAGATCACTAGTGTACTCAAATTGAAGGAGAAGATTATTAACGGCCTCTAGGCAACACCAGTTTACAAGAATGAAACCCCGCCTTCTAAGATTATCGATTGTGAGGATTTTACCCAAAACTATCATCCATGTAAAGAAAGCCATGAGGGTTGGGGCCTTAACCTTCCAAACACTTTTTTAGGGGAACACGCAAGCTCTTCAGACTGAAAATATTGACAACCACCCAGGCAACACACTCCAGGGGCCCAACTTAGGAAGACCATTGAAACACCCAATTCTCTAACAAACCAACTCTATCCTTGCATCTCCCCCCTAGCATCTGGTAAATAGATTAATCTCATAATCCGAACTCTTCATAAGCCTCCAGCCCAATTGATCATGGCATATCTGATATCTCAGCCTTTTTCTTTTTTCTTTCTTTTTTTGGGTGGAGTGGGGGTGGAGGGTATCAAACTTCCGTATTACTAGACATAAAGGTAAACCATGATACAAGCATCCCTTTTTAAAGAAAAGTACCTTGATCTCTTTCGAAGAAGAGTAGCTCATTGATGCAAGTATCACTTTGTAGGAGAGAAGTTGATAAAAAGGAACAATTAAACTAGCAAGATAAGGCTCTATAAATACAACCCCACCCCAAAAAAAAAAAAGAAAAAAGAAAAGAAGCAAATTGAAATAAAATCCCTTGTTTTCCCTAATTCACTTCCAACAACAACCCTCCATATCATCGTGCTGCACAAAATTACCATCTTTTTTCAGATAGTAATTAAGATGAACTTGAAGACTCAACTTATCTAACAAAGCTGTGTAGTGAAAGAGTCGATTCATATTGATTAAGATTGGATGCATTAATTTATGTAGATAACCAAATTAATCTACCATGAGAAAGAAAAGAGAGTGATACAAAAATAATGAATGAGAGAGAGAGAGAGAGAGAGAGAGAGAGATCAAACCTTAACGCCAGAAAGCTTTTCAAGTTTCTCAATGGAATCCATGACTAGTACTTCCTCACCATCCTCACTAATCCATATTGGAAGAGGAGTGCCCCAAAATCTACTTCGACTAATAGCCCAGTCTCTTGCATTTTCCAGCCAATTGTGGAAGCGTTTTTCCTTTAGAATGACAAAAGAGTAAATAAAAGAGGTTTCAAACAACTAAAAATCGTACAACAACTGGATTTCCTGAGGACACTTAAGCCTATTATCCACAACATTAATGAAAGTGAAACTAAAACACATTTTACTCATTACTAATATAGAATTCCCATTACCCAAAAAATAATTAAAAGTTCAAGAAAATAGAAATTCACCGCAAGAAGCATCAGCTTTTCCTAAAAAAAATTTAATGTTCTCCAATTCTAACTAGTAAGAATTTGGATACATGAGTGCCTTTAATTTATTCATCACGAAAGAAGGAAACACTAACACTGAAATGGTCAAGATATCAGTAAAAAAAATGGATATATTGCTTCCCAATGTATTACAGGCCACGTCATAATCTGAAGACATGTCTACTAGGTGCCCAAGAGTATTGGGAAGGGATTGGATGCATTTAAGTAATAGACACATATCATGGAATAACCAATATGTAATATTACGAATCGCTCCATGATTCATGACTTTTCAAGGCGAAGCAAGTAGATCAGCTTCTTCTTTTTCTTTTTTTGGAGGGGGGGTAATAATTTTTTTTATAACTAAACGCAATTTATTAAAAGGCACAAGAGGCGCAACCCAAATATACAAGAGAAACACCTAGTTAAAAGAAGAAAATGATCAAGAAAAACGTGAAAGTTAGAAATATTTAAGTCAAACGCAGCTCTCTAGTGGTAAAGAGTCTTGAAAAAAAATCATTTAATTCCACCACCATCTTCAAAACTTCAATCATTTCTATCCCCCCAAATATACTACATTAAGGCAAGACGGAACCATCTTCCACATGACAGCATTCCAAAGCCTACCAGAATGCCATTTCCAGCCAGTGAAAAGGTATACCACTTGACTAGGCATAAAAGTGAGATCTGCTAAATAGATATCAAAGATGAACCTTCAGAATTTTTGGGATATACAACCGATAATATCCTTATTCTGTCCAAATATCAATTCCATATTGCATGAAACTTTTCGTGTAAATAGTGGAGAAGGCATACAGTGATGCTCTACCTCCTAGGAAAACTTTTTTTTTTTTGATAAGTACCTCCTAGGAAAACTTTATCACAAACATAGAAGAAATCTACCCTCACATATAGCTTTACCCTAATATGAAGTCACCAGCGTTGTCAGCAAGGAGATATCTTTATTACCTTCACAAAATCAGGAACCCAGTAAGTCTGCCTGTTGTTTTCTAACAATTGCTCTTTCAACTCTTCTACTTTAACGAACCTGGACAAACATGGTATAGCTCAATTAGGAAGAACGCAACCATTTAAAACACACACAACATAAAAAATAATAAATAATAAATGGAAAATTAGAGACATCATATTAGGTATTACTAACTTAAAAGTAACAGGTAGTGAGCCTGTACAATTTCCAACCACTCCCTAAGATTATCTTGAAAACACTGCTCCCCCTTAGTAGAAGGGAAACAGGAGAAATAGCATCACAATGCATCCCAAGAAGATGGTAAATAGCAACATCAACAGCAGCCCCACACTCCCCATATATACATTGAATTACAAAGCAAAATTGAGTTGCACATCCCTGCCCAGAATATGCTAATCCCTCATCGGCTTTTTTGTCTTCCATTCACAACACATAATTGTCCATATAACTTTAGTGAACATGTAGCAAACATCCACCCCAAATTTATTATTTATGATTGTTTTAGTCACAATAGGTTATCTCCTTTCTAAATGCTTTCATGATTTTTAAAGTGTAAGTATTAACATCCCTCATGAATGAAGCTTCTTACTTTAAGGCTTAGCTGCTGGGAGGATTAAACACCGCCTACCGTGAAACCAAGTTTAATAACCAATTACAAGTAAAAGCTTAAGATAAATTAGAGAATATAGTGACTTGTTTATTTATTTAGTCTAACATTTTGTTTTTATTGACTTGAAGTATGCTTGGTTTAAAATCAGTTTGAACACTTCTAAGAAAATGCATATAAATGTCCCATCCAACATTTCTTTGTTTTATACATTTTGTTGTATGGTTTTCACTTGGTCAACAAAGCAGGCATAGGTTGGTGGTGTCAGCGGACACACATAGAAGGAATGGAGCACCAGCATGCAGGTGTGCAAATGATTACCTGCATGAAGGTAAGAAAGAATGTTGCAGGTCTACGGGATGTAGAAGAAAGACTGAATTTATAGCCGAAGCATCCAAAAACCTATACTGCAGTCTATAGTGGCCAATGAGTACAGGTAAATAACATCCTAACATCCAAAGTTGTTTTGAGATTGAGTACCCTGATCCCACTACAAATGGGAACAAGATATAAAATGAAAATTCAGCACAGTATGTTGCATATAAGACTAAAACATAACAATTTTGATGAATCAAACATTTCAGTTCAATGAAAATTGGGTCACAGCTTCAATATAACTGCAGATAAGGTAAAAGAAAAGATTGGTAAATATGCACTTACCAGCTTGGAACAGCTCGATAAATAAGAGGAGTTTTGGATCTCGGGCAAAAGGGATAAGAATGCGTAAAGGTCCCAGACTTAACAAGGCGGCCTTTTGCCTGAGCAAACAAAAGGAATCACAACAGAGAAAGCATGTAAAAATGAAACAGTGGGCATAAAATTTTACATCCCACCCAGGATATAACTTTTGATTTCAAACTTTTCTTTTAACATTAGTTAACAATGATACCGGAATAGAATGATGAAACTTTGTTCTTTGATGTCAAATATAGGTTTTAGGATATGATAGAAATAAACCAATCTGTACAGCTGCAAGACATTTATTAAATATTATAACGAAACAACCACTAACTATAGTTTCAGATTAACTACCCTCACCAATATGATCATTGTCAGTGCATAAGCACTCCCATAATGAAGTTCATATAAATCATACCTTAATTGCTTCAATAATGTTCTTATCTGCATCCTTGACATACTGCCCACTGAAGTCGGTAATTTTTGCAGTAAAGCAGCCATCATCATCAACTGCTACAATCAAGTTTTCTCCCTACAAGACAACAAACAAAGGAAAACATGAAGTAACTGGAGGCAAGGTAGGACAATATATACATGTACATGTGTGCCAAATTCTCCACGGACATAAACGTCAATAAAACCTTCCAAAAACAATTGTATGAAACAGTGCAAATCATAGAGCACCAGAATCTCAGTTGTAACACATTGGGGGAAGTGGCAACTTTTCAAAAACTGAACATAAATCAACATAAGTGCCTAGTCAACTGAAGACTCCATCATTAAAGCTTAGGATTAGCAGCAAATCTATGCTGATGCAAACACCACAGATGGAAACTATCTGGACAAGAGAACATGTAACATAAACCTCTCGACTTGAAATCCATTCTAGTTTTTTTTTTTAATATAACAAGGAACCCCTCCAAGGCAGGGCCACTTCTTGCACCCACCCCTGTTGGTAAACCTTGGACCAATGTAAAGCACTCCCTCCACACGAATCGAGTAATACTCCGGCTTCGCCGGCGAGCAGGCCCCAAGGAATTGTTTGCACCCAAGGGGATTCGAACCTTGGACCTCATGGACTACCACAAAAACCAAGACTCTTACCACTTGAGTCAACCCTTTGGGGTTTGCAATCCATTCTAGTTAAAGACCTATATAAAAAGAAATCAGCCAAAAAAGTGGCCAGCACAGAGAAGAACAAACAAAAAAAGATGGCCAGAAAACTGATTAAGTAGTAATTGAGTATTGTTTAATATCATCATCATAGTTTCCAAGTTGATTTTTTAAAAACGCTTTGATTATAAAAACACCAAGGTTAGTGCAAATCCCCTCTCACTGTTGAGTATTGTTATAAATCACAATCATAGAATTTTTAAAAGGCTATATCTATAAAAGGTCAAGGTTAAACTCTCTCTCACTCTCAACACACACACTCTCTCTCTTGCACAATACACACCCACACAGTAGAGATCTCTCCAACTACCATTTCTTCCCCTCATACTATATTGTTTCTTCAATGTGATAGATTTAAGCCAAAAAAAAAAAAAAAGGATAAAAAAACACAACCACGATCTATTTAAGTCTACCCATAGCTAACCAAATCTGAAGTGGAGGAGGCAGGAAGGTAGAGGATAGGGAACAAATCCAATGCATCAATTTGTTAAAACGTGTCTTATGTCCTAAAAGCAAAAACATTAATTGGAGAATTCAAAACACTCCTAAAAACACAAAAATAGTTTTCACCTTTATATCACATCATAACATTTTTTCAAACTAAAAACAAAAACTGTCTTCTAAAACACATTAACAAACAGAGCCAATATGTTTTAAGGACACATCTAGACAACAAGTGGATGAATAGGAAATATAGATTAATAGAATGCAAAAGGAAAATGGTTAACAAAATAGTATGCAAGCAGAAATTAGAGATACACAATCAAACCCACAAAAAGGACAGGAACTACAGTAAAAGAATAATATATTTTCAACATAGAGATTGAACCAGAAATGTGATAAAACCAAGCTTCAAGGCCTTATTTTGTACCATGTCAAAGTCAGAACTACATGGAACAGAAACAAGCTCATCCGACTGTACTAAATCACAAGATAAAAAACACAGTTTGCTGCATCAAAAAGAAAAACCTTGCTTATCACTTGATTTTCACTGCAAACACGATAATCATCTTCACCAAATGCGGGCGCACAATGCACTATTCCAGTACCACTGTCATCGGTAACATAGTTGTCGGCAACAACTCTAAATGCAGAGTCAGAGAACTCCACAAAATAATCAAACAATGGTTCATATCTGCAGTACACATTCTTAGAGATTCAGTAACCCTTCAAAAGCCCTCAATGAAATCATATTTTACTAAAAAATAATTCCCAAAAACAGCAGTAATCATCTGGAAACTGATAGTAATTGTGAATAAAAAGTAACAGTAGTGCTCACTTCATTCCCACCAGAGAAGCCCCTGAGATTTTCTCCAACAGTTCATAAGAATCCACCACATCTCCGGTTTTACCACTTGAGGATCCCTTGGTCTTTGGATTTGATTGTTTTGAGTCATTAACAGATCCATTTGCCACATTTGGTTTCGGTTTCTCACTAGGAAGAGCTGACAAACGAGATTCGGTAACCACATACACTTTTCCAGAGTACTTGTTGCGAACCTGGTATTCTTTCTCACCTCAAATTAGATACCATATTAATATATAACAAAACCAATCTCCCAATGAATATAAGCTAAATAAAAAATTAATGACATGAAACAGAGAAAACATGGCAACCATTACACACCAACAATCTTAATTACAACCAAAAAGAAGACATGCAAAACTGTGCCTAAAAAAGGGTTATTGAAATCTTTAAATGCATTAAATATAATCAATAAACATACTACTCTAAGATTTGTTCATTATAGTTTAAATGATATTGAAACCATCCATTAACTTGATAAACACCATATTTCTAAGATTAAAAAAAAAAAAAACAGATAAATAAGCCTGAGGCCTTAAGCCATGGGCCTCCAACAATCCGAATTCATTCGGAAAAGCTTCAAACAGCTATCTTTCAATCCCAGACCAAACCAACAAGAAATGCAGTGAAAAACTGAGTGTCATTCAACTATTACAAGTTTTTTTTTTTAAACCGAAACAATAACAACCAGTATAATGACTTCATTCTTAAGGTTGTATTTAGCAAAAATTATATTATAATGCTCAATCTAGTTGTGTGAACAGTTTATCGCAGAATCCAACATACAGGTTGACAAAACATACTAAACTGACCTTCACATAGACAAAATTTGCATTGACACAAAGGGCAAGATTACTAGGAAGGGTCCATGGAGTCGTTGTCCAAGCCACAAAGGATGCCTTATGTGGATCGCCAATTATTGGAAAAGCCAGCATAATTTCAGGGTCAGGCACATCCTGTGTCACTCAAGGAAAGTTAGATATAGCTGCAATTCTCAGAAATCGAGATTGTACGAATAACAGAAAAAATGGCCATAACAATCAGACTTTAAAACCCAAATTGTAGTTCAACTGCAACCGTCGTCAGATCCCACATTTCACCAAATTGACTGGTTGGCCATGGCCATCAATCACGGAACAAAATATATAGACGAAATGTACATAATAACTGTTTAACAACCCACATCCAAATATGAATGGTAAACAGAGGTTTCAGATCACAAACCCGATATTCCTGACCAGCTTCAAAATTAGATAGAGGTGTCTTGCAACCAGTGCTGTATGGCATGACCTGCCAAAAAATAACAAAAATATAAAGGCATAAATTTAACCCACTTTCAAATTTTAAAACCCATCCAGAAAATCATAACCAACTTGTGGCCAAACACCAGAGAAAAAAAAAAAAAAAAAAAAAAGTTCTACTAAAAAAGATCTCTTAAAGCCTCAGAAAATGTAAGAATACATGAGAAACATAATGATCTCTTATTTAGATGCATTTGAGTTAAATACATAGCTGACTCAAAGCAAAACGGCAAAGAATGAAAGAAAAAACTTCGACTTCTTCTCGGCAACCACTAGAACATAAAGAAGTATATACATTATCACCTTCACTAGAATCACTACCCAATCTATTAACCATACTCCTTCATTAGAAGTAAATACTCAACAAACAGATAGACACTTCATAACCAATTCCCAAAAATGAATACAGCACAAGATACTCCAAACTGACCTTGAAACCCTTATACACAAGACCCTTGTTGTAGAGCTGCGCAAATACCCACCACACACTCTCCATGAATTTCAAGTCCATCGTCTTGTAATCATTCTTGAAATCAATCCATCGCCCCGTCCGCCACACAATCGTCTCCCACTCCTCCACATACCTATCAAACAAGAAGCAATAATGAATAACGAAATGAGCGATACCAATTCAAATTCCTGAATCCAAAAACTAAGAAACGAAAATCAAAAACCTTCCTCACCTCGTGACAATGCTCCTGCACTCCTCGTTGTACTTATCGATCCCCAAGTTCAAGACGTCCTCGCGCTTCTTGATGTTGAGGCGGCGGTCGATCTCGTTCTCGACGGGCAGGCCGTGGCAGTCCCAGCCGAAGCGGCGAGTGACGTGATAGCCGTTCATTGACTGGTATCGGGTGACAATGTCCTTTATGGTGCCGGCGAGGATGTGGCCGTAGTGCGGGAGCCCCGTGGCGAAAGGAGGCCCGTCATAGAAAATGTACTCGGGCTGGTCCTTGGTGCGCTCCAGCTGGGTCTCGAAGGCCTTTATCTCCGTCCACAGCTCGAGGATCTTCTCCTCGTATTTGGGGAAGGAGAAGTCCTTCCCTTCGCACACTTCATCCATGGCGGAAGTGGAGAGAGACAGAGAGTCAGAGAGAATCAGGGTTTTGGAAGTTCAACGCAATCGACTGCGGACGTGGTTTTGTAACTTTTGTGTAATATCAGAATATGTGAAGATGGGAAAGAGACGGGTCGGGTCTATGAGACGGAGCGATGGTGGTCTTTTTTTTTTTTTTTTATAAAAAAATTCCAATCTGAATTATTATTCTTAGTTTATTATTTTAAAATTAAATAAAATTTACATACGACTATTAAGTATTTATTATTTTCTATATTTATCACCCTAAAATAAATAAAATCACATATCAAAATGATGTCGATTTTAATATAAGCTTCATGTTGTTGTAGCTTAGCTCGGCTCTGAATTAACAGTTAAAGAGGAATTGTATCACCCATACTCAGCACTTCTTCATGGTATCAATGTGAAATTGTTTTTCTAGGCCTTTTCGGTTTTGATTTTGAGCAATCATCATTCCAACTTTCATTTCACTTATTTGAATGCTTGTAATTCAATTGGATAAATGAATCGGAAGGGGAAGTTCTGAAGTTCAAACCCATGTTTGGTTTTGGTTTGTCATTCCATTGTAGGCCTTGGTCCTAGTATAAAAAATGATGGACTTAATAGGCAAACAATTAGAGAAAAAATAAATGTCCGCTTGTAGGCAAAGACGAGCGTCGAGCAGTACCTCACAACTATCCACCATCTAGGATATTGACATAGGCAGTTAGGAGACAGAAACCAATCATCTAGAACGGTGTACAACCCTACTTTAGAAGGTGAAGGGTCTTTTGTGTATCACCTCTACAAGAGTGGGGGCGGGTCGCCATGGAATTTCAAAAGTCATTGAACTATTAAGGTCATGTTTAGCTGTGACATTACAATATTAAATTTGGTGATACTAAGAAACAATTGTTGACATACTAAATCTGAAAATAAAATGTATGCCATATATGTTACATAAACTGATAAAAGTATATGATGTATTCTTTCAATAGTGTTCCTTCCAAAAAAAAAAAAAATTTCTTTCAATAGTCTAAATTTAACTTCACGCTCTCTCTCTCTCTTAAAAAAAGAAAATTAAAATTAAACCTGAACCGTTTTAAAAACTATTACTCACTTAATCGAAAATCACATTCTTTATTATACTATCATTAAACACAGGTCACCACCCTGAATTTTTGACCATTTTCAAAAAAGGCCCCTTCCCCCTTGGTTTCCTTGAATTAATTGAATTAATTATTATTATTTTTAACAATAGTATTGAATTTCCGTAAGGAAAATTACACTTTAACCCTCGAAAGTTTGGAGCGATTTGCAATTCGACCTCCAAAATTTCAATTTTAACAATCCACCACCCCAAAGTTCCAAACTTTTGCAATTTAACCAATATTATCCCAAAATTTCCATATTGCCCATAATTTTTATTTTTTTTATTTATTTTTTTATAAAAAAAAAAAATTAAAAAAATTGATGGTGCAAAAATGGCTAGATGGCCAAAGGGGTGGGCCGGGTGGCCGAATTATTATTATTATTATTTTTTTTAATTTTTTATAAAAAAAAATTAAAAATTAAAAATTATGGGCAATATGAAAAGTTTTGGATACAATTTTTCAAATTGCAAAAAATTAGAACTTTGGAGTGATGGATTGCCAAAATTGAAATTTAGGAGGTAAAATTGTAAATCGCTCCAAACTTTGGAGGAGTAAAATATAATTTTCCCTTTTTAATAAGGCATTTTTGTCACATATTTTTATCAATTTTTAACATAATCAAAATCCGAGTCAAAGGTGTCAATGCAAGGCCACATTTGTATTCCAATCAAAATTTAAATTTTATTGTACTATAAGGGGAATAAATAGAAGAAAAAAAAAAACACTTAAGCAAGTATATTAAAATAAACTACTGACCATAAAATAATTTATTTCCATTTTATGTAAAATGAAGAGGATCCTATTCCATGGAAAACAAGGATCTCATCCTAGTCCAACGTCGAGACAAAGCACATCCATAATATCAAGGGAGAGATTCATCTAATAGTCAGTGACCTATTTAGGGAAACATATCCATGTTTAGGTATAATCCTCTAATGGAACAATTGATTCAAAAATAAATAAAATATATTTTCTAAAAAATCTGGGAGAAACCAGTAAGCATGAATTATTTCACATTATGGAAAAAGAAAATCTTCCTAGATTTAAGTTTGGAGATTGTTTACAAGAATATGAAGGTCTTTTCCATTCTGAAGTTCTGAACAAAGGAAATTATCTATTCAATTCACCAAATTCCAGAAAGCACATTAGCATTGAGGTCAAATTCTCTAATATTTATGCAAGATCCACCCCCACTCCCCCAACCCCTATATGAACCTTTTTTTTCTGGTAGCACACCCCCAAATGCACAATGGCAAATTATTATTTGTATGTTTATTATTCTAAGCACTATTAAACCACAAGCAGAAAATAAAAAAAATACAAATATCACCATGAAGATTAAGTTAAGAAAGACTTTCAGTTGATTAATCAAGTGCATATTCTATAATCACATTATTTAACTTCACAAATCACAAGTATATTGCAGTCTTCTACGCAAGTACTCCAAGGAATTCCCAGAGTCGATATATCCATGTCCTGCAGAAGAAAAACAAAATAGGTACAATCAAGTGATGAAATTTTGTTATAATTTTCTCACTAGTGGAAATAAGTGTAGTTCAATGAGTGGCTACCACAACTTTCTAGGCTGCTCTGACAAAAACAATTCACTAGCTACCAATATTGAAAGCACTGATATGCATTTTGGATGCTGATCATAATTGAATTCGGGTTGAATGGGAAGACATATTGATTAAATTAAAATATGCTCTCATTCATATTTAGAAAGTGAAACTCCATTAATGGCGGCTTCTTTTTCTTGGTATAGGAGGTATGTTTTGGGGGAGGAGGATTAAAACTCTCCAGAAAAGAGCCAGATGAGTTGGTACGTATGTGTCTGTGAGAGAGAGAGAGAGAGAGAGAGAGAGATTCTGACATGTACAACGAAGATAAAGAATAAGCCACTATGGTTTGAATGCCAAAACCCTATAACATCACAGCAAAACTACTCTGCAACAACATCTAATCCATATATAAACTTACCAGGTAACCAATAGAGTCTTACAGAAAACATTTTTTTTTAACACCAATGCAAAACATAAATTAAGGCATCAAACCTTGGTACTTAAGATGATTCCAATAGATTCTGGATGTCTTTCTGCAAGAGGGAATGAAATAACAGTCAGCTGCACTCTACAGTTGTGGGCAGAATCAAACATGAAAAAAAAAAAGAAAAAAAAAAGAAAGAAGGGAAGATGTTGTTCTAACCTCAATTTTAAGAGGTGATGTGGTTGGTGCATATCTCTCTACAACCTTTCCTTCTTTGTTGACTAGAAACTTTGTGAAGTTCCATTTTATGCCATCTCCAAATATTCCCCCTTTCTGTGATTTGAGGAACTTGTAAATGGGTGCTGCATTCTTCCCATTCACCTCAATCTATAATACATAGATGATACAAAATTAGCATGCATTTCTTAATTAAAAAATAAATAAAAATTTCCTTGAGGCAAAATACTTGCCACAAAGAGACGAATAACAGAATTGTTATCAATATCAATTCAATTGCTTTTTGGCTAAGGAGATGTCAAAGTTTGAACCTATCCCAAGAAAATAATGTTTACCAGATGTATAACCTATGCAGAAAGATCAGCTTTTCATGTTATTACATATTAATGCATAGAAATGTCACAATTTCAGTGTTTGCCACACAAGTAATAATCAATTTGCAGACTGACACTTCATATATGGACTACTGAAGAAAACATGGTCAATTTTTTACTCTTTCACTGAAGAGGAATTACCTTATCGAAAATTGGAAATTCAGCTTTAAACATTGTGCACACAACTTCCTGAATCTCTTCATTGTTTCCTGGTTCTTGTCCTGCAAACTGGTTGCAAGGAAATGCCAAGATCTCAAACCCTGCCAAAAAAGAAATTTACAAAAATGATCAATTTCTCAGAGATAAAAATGAAGCACATTAATAAATATATTACATTACTTTGAATGAATGAAAGACACACCTTGGCTTTTGTACTTTTCATACAAAACATTCAATTCCTTGTAGTTTGCTTGTGTTAAACCACTGCAACAATAACCATGATGACCATTAATGGCGAAAGCAAAATATACAACACAAAGTTGATATATATATTTTATGAATAACAAAGATGATAGATATCAGCATATATTGAAGATCCAAATCAAAATTAGTGAACTTTTTCTCATTAGCCCCAAGGAGCAACCATTTGATCTAAGTGGGTTCAAGTAAAAGAGATACTAGAGTTGCCTCACAAAGGTTCCACTCGTACAAAATCCCCTAACCAACACAGTTTTCTTTTCTTTTCTTTTTTGACTAGCTAAATGTCTTATTTATTACTCATTTTTTTTAAGTTAATATTAGGATGGAGGATGAGAAAAGAGTCCAGCCTGATATCAACTAATTAGTGAAGATGTTTAATTAAGAGAAGAAGAGAGAAAAAAGGTTTCCATCTCTTTGAAGAAGACGTTAAATTTGAAATTGACAATAACGAGAAGTCATCAATTCCTATAAGTATGTGGTCTGAACCCAAAGCAACATTTGAAGTGATATATGCAATCAAGTATCACATGTGACCTCAAGAGGGTTTTGTATTGTGGAACCTTTTTGGGCCAATCGACTCCTCAGACTCTTCATATACAGTGGTCAATCGATTGGATTATATAAGGATTTGATATGATCCAACTACAAATCCAACTATATGTATATATTTTGATATATAACATATATTGACACTATTGGCCTCCTGTTACAGATGGAGGATGATAGGAGAACCAATTTTCTTGGACATCTTTTATCCTTTCTATCTATATCTTTTCCAGGCACCATAGACTTTTAAGACAAGAGAATTACTGCTTTCACAGCAAAAATAACTTCTTTTTTCCATATCCCCCTCTTTTACCTGGTGGATTCAACTGTTAGTCCTACCGTGGGAAACAGGTTGATCAGAACAGCCATTTCTTTGTGGAAATAGCATAAATGCTTAAGTGCAGAAAATCTAGTTGAAAGAGAACAGTCCTATTAACAGATGCCATAAAGGCACATGTTAAGGACTATTTAATTACTCCATTAATAATTGCAATGCAGGATTTTTAAAATGAAAAATTACATTTGTTGGTGGGGCTATTGCACAGCACAAATTTGGGGTTGTGTTTTTCTTCCAAAAAAAGGTTTTTAAAAAAGCATTGTGTCACCCGTTAGCAAAACCCTAAAGAGAACATCACCTGGCCTATGACAATCTTGAAAATTCTATATTACCTTGAAAATTTCAAGCATCCAAAGGTAAATGATATGCATAAAAAACTCCACACGCAGAGATGAGAAAGTTATCTTTGTCCAAAGTTTTAAATTGGATTTTGATCTTTATTAGATCAACCTTACCAAGTGCAATCTCAATCCAACTCTAGTCAGATCTTACAAACTATCCGAATTTGAAACATTGCATCTCAATCAGTATGATAGCCAAAACTTAAGCAGGTCTTGTTTAGATGCTTACCTATCCCATGGACGATGGTAACTGTGTCATGTGTGCCTCAATCAAATTAGAGGAATAAACAAATCGCACAGAAAGGATTCACTACAGACCATCATAAATACTACCAGCTAATGTAGATATAAGAACCCCAGATTCTAGAAAGCAATGATGAATGCTTCGTAGTTTACCTCCAAAAGGAGGCGATTGAACATTTACAAGATCCACGGACAAGAAGAACAATTTACGGTGGAGTTGAAAAAAAGAACATATATGATATCTCACAAATGTAAAACTTCAAATTGCACCACTTTCTTGGCAATCAATTCAAACGTCGGGCAAAGAGAGAGACCAGTAAAAATGAATCATTTAACATACACATACAGACAGAGACACAAACATAAGGTGAACCAGGAACGGATCGTATCAAGAAATTCACAAGGAAAAACAGATTTGATTAGAATACCATTTTGAAGCAACGTTGACAACCAGGAGAACCTTCCCACTGTATTCACTCAGACTAACATCATTTCCACGGATATCCTGCCATTAAATTCATATAGCAAATAAAGAACTGTAAACAATAAAAGCCCAAATGAAAAAAAGAAATCTTGATTGAAAACACCAAAACAGCCTTCACTCGATATTCTTCCGTCTGAATTTACGAAATAGGATGAAAAACATAAATATATGCATATATCTCACAAAACATTAAACAAAGAGACCATAAAAAAAAAAAAAAAAAAAAAGCTCCACAAATGGCCTCACACATCAGTTAAGTTGACCAAATCAAGTTCTGATTTCTTTTCCACAAATCCTCAATTTCTCAAACCAAATAGACTTTACCAGCCAAGAGCCTAACACATTATCATTTTTGGGTACCCAAAACATCAAAAAGCATCAATTAACTTCTCTTTCTCTCTTTTCTCCAGTTTTCACAGCTACCAAAATGAGCTTAACACAGATGAAAGAAACGAAACAAAAACACAACCCATTTCATTACCTTGACCGTAAAATCGTATATGGATTTGGATGAATCTTCAGCCATACTCGAAGAAGGATGAGAAGATGGGTTTCCGTAGAAGTACAAGAAAGCAATACCAAGAAAGATAAGAGCGACCCAGTTGGTTAATCCCAACAAACGCATGCTAGTCAACAATCCAGACAACCCATACGCATCAATTGAAATCAAAAGGTTTGTTAATGCAAAGTTGACAATTTTATTCTTGCTGTTAGGATTTTAATGAATATTTAAAGGGGTTGCGTTGGCAGGTGAAAGTTGGTTGGTGAGTTAATTTTAGGGGAAACTTCAGAAAGCCCCCTCTGAACTTCCAGCCAATTTGAAAAATCTCCCTGAATTTCCAAAACTCTCATTTAGGCCCCCTGAACTTTGATTTTCTCTCACTTTGGACCCTTTTAACATTAAACTACGTCGTTTTTGAGCTGGGTAGGTGTTTAATTTTAGGATACAAAACGACGTAGTTTAATGTTAAAAGGGTCTAAAGTGAGAAAAAACAAAAGTTCAGGGGCCTAAATGAGAGTTTTGGAAATTCAGGGGGGTTTTTTCAAATTGGCTGGAAGTTCAGGGGAGCTTTCTGAAATTTCCCCTTAATTTTACGTGGCCGATGAGCAGCTAGATGGCCCAGATTGTTCGGCGCATGTCGTCATCTGTTTGTGATTTTGACAAACGTTTTAAATAGACTCAATTAACACGTTATGCAATTATTTTTAGGGTTAAATACTAAATATTTCATAAGGTTTTGTTGCTTTAGCTTTTTTTCTTAGGATTTGATTTTTATCACAGGAGATCCCTATGATTTTAATAATAGACCAAATTAATTATTTGTCAGTTGACCATTAGTTAACTTAACGAAAATTCACATGGACCAATCAAATGTTTTCATGTGATTTTTTTTAAAAAAAAAAAAAAAGAAAAAAAAAATTGGCATTTGGGGGTGGCTTGGCTACCCTCTTTGGCCATGGGGGTGACCGAAACCACCCCCAACCACCATTGGTGGTGGCCGAGCCACCCCCATCCGGCCAGATGGGGGTGGCCAATGGCCAAAGCCACCCCCAAATGGCCAAGGGGGTGGGCCAACCAATTTTTTTTATTTAAAAAAAATACATTTTTTTAATTTAAAAAATTTTAAAAAATTAAGTAAGTGCTACGTGTCAACATTTGATTGGTCTACGTGGATTTCCGTTAAGTCAATTAACAAAATGACTAATTTGGTTTATTATCAAAACCACAAGGATCTCCTGTGACAAAAATCAAATCTTAGGAGAAAAAAAAATAAAGCAACGAAACCCCAGGGGGTATTTAGTATTTAACCTTTTTTTTTTAAATGCAGGTAAAAATAGCGTATTTTAAAATCAGATTATTGTTAAAAATTACATTTGTGAGAGCAATGTAAATGTGACAATTCTAATTAATTCTTGGATTGATTTTGTTGGCCAGGACTATCATATGAACATTATGAAATAAACATATGGTATATGATATTAGTCTTATAATAGATTATATATACTTTTTTTTTTTTTTTTGGAAAAATACACTTTACCCCCTGAACTATCTACTAATTTGCATTTTTAACTCAAATGTTTAAAAAGTGACACTTTACCCCTCAAACTTCCAAATTGTTGCAATTCGATCATTCTAATTTTTTTTTTCTCAAAATGCCCCCATCCCAAGTTTAAAAAAATAATAATAAATAAATAAAAAATTAAGGGGTGGCCGGTCTGGGCTTTTTTTCGTAATTTTTAATTTTTTAATTTTTTTTAACCTTGGATGGGGTCATTTTGGGAAAAAAAAAAATTAGAATAGTCAAATTGCAACAATTTGGAAGTTCTATTTGGGAGAGGGGGGGGGGAGGTAAAGTGTCACTTTTTAAACATTGGAGTTAAAAGTGCAAATGTATGAATAGTTCAGAGGAGGTAAAATGTATTTTCCGCCTTTTTTTTTTTCCTCACAACTATCCTATAACATGTGGCATTTCTAACCGACTTTAAATAGTCTTTTTTTTTAAAAAAAAAAAAAAGAAAAAAAGAATTGGTTAAAACGATCCTGTAAGAAATGTGTAATGCTCCATTACTCTGACTAAGTAATCCACTTTGGAAGAAAAAGAGTAGTTCAACTGTTCTACCTTATTTCTTGGTTTTAAATACACTCTAATTTTCAATTTGAGGAAGGTTGGTGCCCAATATCAAAATAAGGAATAATGTTGGGTAATGATGCAATGAATCCTAAAATAAGGACCAAAGCTTACAAATTAAATCAACGTTTGGTTTGGAAGAAATTGATCTAAGATCTTGAAAAGAAAGTCTCTCTTCTGCTTTTAGAACTTTTGTAATCTTTGTTTTGATAGCTCCTTTTCAGTTTTCTTGTTTAGATTTTGATGCACTTGTTGATCTTTCAGGACCAGTTAGATGGTTTAGAGACCATTAATATGGTTGCCTAGGAAATAAAGGCCCTCTAAAAATAGCACTTTTTAACTCATGATATATTGTTCTATGGCAAAAGATAAAAGAAGAGAGAGAGAAATCTCTAATTTTGACCATAGAGATTTGCTTTCTTTAGAGCAATCACATTAGCTTAACTATTTTTTATTATTTTTTTTCTATAAAAAAACCCTATGCATCGAATTATACATTTCAAATATAAAATACATTCTTGTTGCATTTATGAATAGTGTACCGGTACATATAACAAGCACTGTTCACCCATCAATCTCATTAATATACTATTTCTCTCTCCGCATCTCTCTTTTACCAAAAGTTGAAAAAAATAGGATCTTTAGAAAAAAAATACAATCCTTATAAAATAATAATAATAATAATGAAATAATATTTAAATGATGTAAAAAAAAAGAAAAAAGAAAAGATAATTGGATGTATGATGTCTTTTAAAACTCATTAGTTAATCTAGATAAAGTGTGTTTTGATTAATCATTTTGCATAAAAATATGCATAAACTAATGTGAATGCTCTTATAGGGATGAGTTAAGCAAATTCATCTTATAGAAAGACAACTTTGCTCAAGATCTTATTGCAAATCTAAATAGGTAAGGAGGATGATTTTTGAAGCAGTAAGAGAGGTTCTTTGTCAATTATGCAAAAGATAGATCATTTATATAAATGACCTTATGGGGCTCTAGCAATGCACTATTCTCATACACTCACCACTTGACCTAATGTTAACAAGAGGTTGATGTGATAATCCACATGAGAAGTGTCGGTACAATAAATTTACTGCGTGCACCCCACTACATGGAAATAATTAGACAACTCTAAGCATGCCACGAGGGAGGCATCTATGGATCATATTTAAAAGGCTCTCTGTAAAAATGAGCCACCCTCTCCAAAATGAGGGATTGTCATCACTCACCAAAAAAATCTCTATTCAATTTTTTCTCTCAACAAATTTACTGATTTAAATATTGAAGCGTCCCGAGTCTCTTGGAAACCAACGGTTTTTCGATAACCATTTTCTCTGTTTTGTAAGAGCCTCATTGCCGGTCCAGTCGTCCAAAAATCTACTTCATTAATAAGTAAGCCTTTCCTCACACACTATATTAGAATAGAGAAATGCTAGGAGTACTAACTATTTTACTAATATATGGGTACTAACATGATGTGAAACTTATTCATTGGAGATGATCAAAACAATAAATAAAGAAAAATGCTACGAATACCAATGAATAAACTCTACATCATATTAATATCTATTTGTTAGTAAAAGAGTTAGTACCCTCAACATTTCTCATTGGAATATGCCGCCCATTGAAATTGAGAGTGAGTGAGACGGGCCTATTGATATCGAGGCTAAACATGTCAGATGCATTGCTATGTTGGTCTCCCATTAATGCACATTGACCATTGAGTGTGCCATGTCATAAAAAAACATGCCCCCTAAGAAAATTCCATAGCATTGGTTGCATTCTCATCAGGAAGTGGGCTACATTAAAACGACTTAAAAAATAAATAAATAAATAAAGATGTGATTGAAAAAAAATCAGTAACAGGACCAAATTGAAACCCCTAACAAACTAGAGGGACCAAAAGCATATTTTTAACATTTTTAATTTATCACTAAAAGAAGAAAGTCACTCAAATGCACACAGCACACAATGGATGCCACACAGATGCACTATTGATATATAGTTCTAACTAGTAAAAGGCAAAGGTTCATAAAGTGACTTACTAAAACAGGCTGACAAATTTATCATACCTTCAAACAATTTCAAAAACATGTCCATCTAATTTGATTCCAAAGCTCAGAACCACGCAGGGTGCAACCTGACCACAGGTGTTTGCCTTGATCAGTTCATTTGTGATGTTTCTATATCCTAGGAGGATGAATTTCAGGGATAACATCAATTCTTGCAACTTTGAGTTTCAAACCAAAAATGTCAACAAGAAGAAGATTCTGAAGACTGCCTATTTCTTAAGAATTAGAGAAATGCATACCTTCCTTGCAAGGATTAAAGGCGTCAGAGATTCCATTTTGATCCTTTTTTTTTCCGTGTCACTGGGTGAAGCAAGACTGAACTTAATTGAAGAAAAAGGGTAGTGCTTATTAGCATTTGGTATTGATTAACTGGTTAAGAAAAAAGACGAAACTTGATTGAAGCAAGTGTTTCTTCTAGATAGAATAGAAAGGAAAAAAAAAAAAAGTGTTTCTTCTAGAGAGTCATGCAATGCATAAGCAACAAAACAGAAAACAAGTGTTGTCACATAAGGACTTAAAAGAAAAATCAAATAACCATATTAAAAAGTATATGCCGCTTAACTTGCTTAAAAAGGTTGATAAATGTAGATGAAATGCAAAATACATTTGGTTTAGAAAACCAGATCGAGATGTTTTTTAGGGGTTTGGTTAGCCCCTTTACAAAGAAACACTTCTAAAAAAACAAGTTATTAAACGAAACACTTCTCAAACAATCAAATACAAACCACTTTGCAAAACACAACAATTTTTAGGAAACTTTTTTCGAAATATTAAGAAAGTACATGCTTATTTTTTGCTAAATAAAGAAAAAAAAAAGAAAAAAAAAGAAAAAAGAAAAGAGAGAGAGAGGGTCGCACGGCCACCCTATTAGAATAGAGGCCAACAGCCAAGAGGGGGTGACTACGCGGCCACCCTCAATAGGACAAATGGGGTGGCAATGTGTGGCCACGCCTTGCGGCCAAGAGACATTTTTCAAAAAGTTTACCAAACAATTTTCTTCAGCATACCCCACAAACATCACTTTCAAACGTGGATCCCACATAAAACATTCCTCAACTTTCTGTCACATCAAAACACACACAAGAAAGGGTGAAGTAAAAGAGCACGCGGTGTGCCAAGCATGCCAGTGCAAATTTTTTTTTTTTTTTTTTTTTTTGCATTAAAATATTAAAAAAAAAATTTCCTGCATGGCGTGTGCTCTGAATCACGACTCCAAAAGAAAACTTTTCAAAACACTTACCAAACATAGGATTTTCAGATTTGAGGCTGAGCAGCTCGAGTGTGTCGGATCACCAAACCCCAAAACTTAAGGCCGTATTGATTATTAGAAACCACTAGATTGTCAGAAACCAACAAAGTTGGTTTATGTTAGGTGTTGTTGAGAGGGTCGGGTTTCCATTTTCTTGCTCGCCCCTAGCAAGGAACAATCTAGCATAGCTCAAGTACACATATACTCAAATATTTCAGTTGTCACATGCGTGTATAGAAATACTATTAACAATGAGAATAGAACTCTACTACTCACTATTCTTCTGATAATGACTTCTTGTTGATGGCTTATTAAGAGCTTATTTTTATTTCATCAGGTTTGCAGTCGACCATTCGTCCATCTATCTTTTCTAGCAATTCACGAGCTATATTCAATTTTCCGCACTTTCGAAGTGCATGTTCAAAAGCCTCCCTTACATAGCCTGATGGATAAAAACCCTTTTCAACCATTGATTTTAGCTTCTCACATGCAGCCTCTAGTTCACCTGCTTTACAGAGCTTCTGCAATATCTGAGAGTCCAACTTCTGCTCCAATTTGAAACACAAATCCAACTGCCCATGTTCCCTCAAAAGTTTTTCCACTAAACTATATGTGTGAAAATGTGGAGACAAGCCCAATCCTAACATTTCAATCAACGAGCCATAAGCAGTTTCCCAATTCATAGCGTCAGCATAAGCATGAATCAATGCAGAATAGGTCAAATTATCTGGAAGGCATCTCTTCTTGTTCATAATCTCAAAAACCCGTTTAGCATCATCTAAACTTCCTAATTTGCATAGCATTGAAATAACAGAATTGTAAATTACCAACTTTGGCTTCATGCCACGGGAGAGCATTCTCCCAAACAAATAACTAGCTTCCTCTACCAATCGGTATTCACATAAAGCCTGTATGACAGCAGAGTAACCCTCTTCCACACAACTCAGCTTCCTATCCTCAACAACCTTCAACACATTAACAGCTTCTTGCGTTTTACCCAATCGACAAAGTTCTGAAATAAGCTGGTTTATAACAAATGCACTTGGTAATAAACCCATCTCATGAACTGCCAAAAACACTCCAACTGCAGGCTGTATAGCACCACTGTTAGCACCCATATTTGGAACTAAAATGGTAAAGGGTCTATAGGCATCTTTAACTCTAACTTTCTGGACAGCTCCCTCTTTTGCACTCAATAAACACAACTGCCCAACAAGAGTGTTCACAGCAGACCGAGTAGGAACCAGGCCAGCCCTATGCATTTCACCAAAAACTTCAAATGCAGTCTCAAACCTACCAAATTTACATAAACCAACAAGAATATTACTATAGGAATATGTATCAGGCGCTTTGATTTTCCTAAAAATCATAAGCGCAAAATCAATCAATTCCTCAGACCTTTCCTTCTTGCAAAGCACATAAAGCATGTTATTGTAAACAAAATTATCAGGTTTACACCTAAATTTTGATTCCATTTCCTCAAACAAGCAAAGGGCATCTCTAACCCTCCCTTGCCTACCCAAGAACCTTATACAAATTGAAAATACCCTGCAGGAAACTCGCCCCTTATACGAGAAAACGGTCGCCAAAAGACACTTCATATCATCAAAAAGCTTCCTCCTACCCAAGAAATCAGCCACGTACTCAACCACACAGTCATCAAACTGAAAACCCATTTGCAATCCAGCCCAAGAAAAGAATTCCAAGGTCTTAATCCTACCCAACTGCTTATAGTTCATCAGAATTTCAAGCACAAGATTAGAGTTCAACTTTTCTTTGAAACCCTCCAACAAATTATCAAGATTTATTGCGGATTCATGGGTTTGGGTAGAAAGTAAAGAACAGATTAAGCTGACATCAGAAGAACTTACAGTCTCTGAAATTTGCGAGGGTGTTCGTGCCGCAAGTGAAGTGGGTCTTCTTGGAGTGGGTTTTGGGGTGGTGAGATAAGGCTTCGAATATAAAGAAAATGAAGAGGCATTGAGAGAGGATCGGATGATTTTGAAGAGGTTTGAAGAAAGAGCGGGAGCTCCATGTTTGGCTCTGAGGATCATTAGACGAATTTGGGTGTGAGAGGGCCGTCCAAAACAATACTGAGACTCCAAGGAACTATTTCTTTAAGTTTCTTATGATTTATTTATTAAAATCAAGCTTGAACAAGTAACGAGGTGAAAGCCCAGAGCTTCAACTTCATTTATTTTCCTAACACTAGAAACCAATTTTGGGCCTAAAACTCCTAACACAAGATCCATATCCAATAATGTGATATAATTTCTAAGCATGGGCCTTGGAATTTAATCTTCCTTATTCATTATTCCATAGTTCAATTATTTATTTATTTATTTTTATTTTTTCTTTTGATGTATTCTAGGTGAATTTGTTTTAATCATTAAATAAGCCCAGAGAAGGGTTATTTAAAATCCTCTCATAGGATTCTCACCGTTTCAGATGAAAATGAATTATTTTACATTTTAAATTTTTATTTTGTCGCATCTAATGTTGTACATAATTTCACATTATTTAAAATTTTTAAATAACGTAACGTAATATTCACCACGTAACAACATATACACTAATTTACTTTTGCACCATACAATAGTTCTTCTCTATTTGGCTGAAAATAGAGAAAATCTCGAACCAGATTTATGCACAACTCTAGTTTGAATTATATCGTCAAACTTATGGTATGTATGGGATTAATAGATACCCAAAGAGGCTCGAACACCTCAACAACAACTTCTTTTTTTCTTTCTTTTTTTACTGTGGAAACAAACAATATCAATTAGCTGAGTACTATTTAATGTACTTTGTGATCAATACTGAATTAAAATAAAAACATTTGTGTAAAGTAAAATGAGAAAGAGCCAAGCAAATCAAAAGAAGCCACGCCAACAAGCATTCTCTTGATCCCAATTGTTCCCTTTGCAATGAAGTGCTAAAAAGGAGCCACGCCAACAAGCATAAGAGAAAGAGCCAAGCAAATCAAAAGAAGATGATGAATTTAGGGTGACTAGCGCCACACAATTAACTATTTTAGAAGTGGCCAACTACTTCAAAAGAGGCTTGAGGATAGGTAGATCACTCTCATAATAACCAAAAGAAGGTAGGTGTTCTTCTAGTGTTCTCTTTGTGTCATTTCAACTGTGATGTAATTATGTCTCCAAGGAGTAACTCAATTGACTATGGACCACGCCTAATAAAGTGAAAGTCACTAGTTCGAATCACTCCTCTCCCCTTAGATGGACATGTCAAAAAAAAAAAAAAAAAAAAAAACTATGATGTGACTTTTAAAATTATCGCTGAATTTGAAATTATTATTATTGACTTTTAATTTATTGGTAATTTTAAAAAGCACATCACAATTGAGAGAATACTAAAAAAAATACTAGAACACCTAACATTTTCCTAAAGAGTGGTCCGGCAGCCCTAAATAAACTTTGAGAGGAGGATCCCTCCCCTTAAAGAGGTAGGCCAACCACCCTCTTACAGGTGAAGGAGAGGCCAACTACCCCTTTGGGAATGGCCGACAGCCTGACACACCCTCACGCTATTTTGGGTAATCAACGACCCTAAACATTTGATCACCACCCCCATTCTTTTGTTCTGCCTTTTTTTTTTTTTTTTTCAATGTTAGTTTACATGATTCATTCGTAACCGTTCATTCTAAATTAATGACTGAAACAGAGAATTAATGCCCCTATAATTCTCTATAAATAGGAAGCTTCATTCAATATTCAGAAAGTCATAAAGTTCCCTCTCGTGAACCGACCACTCGAATAAAATTTTGAATTAAAAAAGGAAAGGAAATGTCAATGATGATTATGTTTTTGAAACGCCAGTGTGAAAAGTAATGTAAGTATCCTCCCGAGAATATCCGTTATTCAACGTTTGAATTATGGTTGCGTGCGTCCAAAGAACTATATTTGACCGCGTAAGAAAAGGAAAGCGGAAGAACGTGCGAAATTACTGATGACAATATTCCAAAGACTTGAACGCCAAATATTCCATAATTTACAGAATCCAGGGTGGACTCTGTCTGATGAGTGATGACCCATCTGATGCAGATTTTTCAAAAGGTTGATGAACCATAGAAGCTTTGGAAAGACTACACATCAATTCTCATATGAGAGAATTTAGATGCTTTGGTAAAATTGATTTGATACCACATTATTTGTTAGTAATTCTCTTGAAGCATGGCAGCAGCCAGCAGCCAGCAGCCAGCAGCCGCTGCCTCTAGATGCTTCGGTACAATTTGCTACTAACAATAAAGAAACAAGCAGATAATCTATCAAAATCACATGCCAAATTCAGGCATGTTTCTTTCGATTTCTTAGCTATCTTACAGGGTTTGACACCTTTGGCAGAAACAAGCTTTAACTTATCAACAACAAAAAGGTTAAGTGTCAGTAAACATGTTCTGGATACAAAAGTGACACAAGAATTGAGATAAGTTGGGGAAATGAAGTGATGAATGAAGATGTACAAGTTAGCACTCCTTTTTCTCCCTCTTCCCCTTGCTCCTGCAGTAGCAGCTGAATCATGGGCATTCATCTATCCATAGGATGGATAACCATAAGTTAGCACAAGTTAAGCATTGTTGGTATCATAGAAGCCATATAACTTTCATTATAGGGGTCAGGAGAGCGAGCACCGGAAGAATCACAAACTGTTAATGGTTAGTTACCTCAGCAAATGCAGAGGTCTGCAAGGGGCTGGTGAAGCTGTAAAATGGAGGCTCTCGCTGCTGCATAGAGCCAACAGCTAAGTTTGGAATTCTCAGCCACCTATAAGACTGACTAAAAGTAAATTGAACATGCTGAAGATGGATAAATTTATTCATTTCATTGTTTATTTTCAAGTGCTGGATACAACGATCATCAAATAATAAATCTTAGCTTGGGAAAAATTAAGTCAGACCCATTTTGGATTTTGGTTAAATTCAAACCTGAAACTTTTCCTCCTCTTCTTCTTCTTCTTCTTCATTAAAGCCGACCCATCATCATCAACAGGTTTTAGCAGGTCCATTTCCAGCTAAAAAATAGCAGGAACATTCATTCCTGAAAAAAGTTAGTCCCGGAGGACAAGTGAAGCGCAAGCTCCACACGAAGCTCCAGGCTAACGGCTTCCAATTGTAAAGAAAATGTATGATTTCCTCTGCTGATGAATCCATTAGTTCTTTTAGCTGCATAATCTAACAGTACATGCCACAGCCTGCGCCCAAAATTTGAGCCTTGCCTTGACATCTTCTGGATGGTCGCCTGGAAAGGAAAAGCACCAGAAAGTTTGAATCAGATGTTTGATGCTTATATGAATTGAAAGTCGCAAAGACGCTCACAAAGTAAACTGGAAATGAATTCAGGAAAAATAAAAGGTCTATGATCAAGAACATGTATGATAAACAAAGAAAAATTACATTTACCCATCTAACTACCAATCAATTTGAATTGTGCCCCCAAACAACCACAGGGGTTGCAATGTCTCTCTTCCGCGCCAAACATTGAAGTAATTAACCCTTAAATTCATTTGTAATCTAGCCAACATTTATCTGTATAAAAAAGGCATCTAAAATATAGTGATCTACACAATGTACACGACTCAACACATAACTCTGGTCACTGTAAGTTATCATTGGAAGATCACAAAACACAACGGAAGATCAACCAAATAAACCAACTTTCACAATCTAAAGCCAAATTACTTCGAAAATCGAAGCAACCAGGTCAACATTTCGTTGACAGAACACCCTAAGCAAACCAAACCACCATGATAACCAAAATTTCCCTTCAAATATCAAAAAAACCCAGATCATGATTCTAATCAAAAGCCATCCCAAGCAGATCAACCATCAACCCAAAGCAAGACCTCCCATTAACAAGAAAAATTCAAATTTTCCAAAGAAAATAAAAAAGACCACGAACCCAAATCACTCACCAGGACTAGAGATCCTCCAGTTGGCAATCGGGCTCGACACGGACGAGCACGAGTCCGAGGCCGGCGACTGAGCACTCTCCGGAGACTTCTGGTGCTCATCCATGAACTTCTGGCTCATGGAATAGCAGAGCTCAAGCGCAGGCAAGGTGTTACAGAGCTCAGGAATTTCATCGTAGCTGAACCCAAAGCCAAGATCCAAGCACCCTCTGAGCTCATCCAGATCCTCACCCGTCAAGCTTTTGGTCCTTGTCAGATCGTCCTCATCGGCAGCCTCCACGTAGCCTTCAAGCAACACCTGGTTTTTCTTCTTCTTCGTGTTATTAATATTCAGTTTTGCCCACTCTTCGTCTTGGTTGAGAAACCCAGTAGAAGTGCTTTGGTGGTGGTTTTCCAAGGCTTCATTTTCTGGGCTTTGGTGGACTGAGGTTGTGGAGGTAACCCAAGATTCAGATTCACATGGAAAGCCTCCCATCTCTCTCTTTCTGTCTCTCAGCTTTCTCTGTAAGGTGTTTGTGAGAGGTGGGAAGGCTGTTTTTAAAGCAGAAGGCTAACAGCTTTTTCTTTTTCTTTTTTTCTTTTTTTTTCTTTTTTCTAATTTATTTTTGAAAAATAAATGTTTTACGAAATTTTGTGCTTATCTCTTGTTTTCTGAGCAAACATTTCGGACTTATCTCCACCGAAATAGAACTTAATTAGATGTGGATAATAAATATATATATATATATATCAAGCACCTTCCATAAGTATGTATATTTTAATCATTTAGACCATAAATATATATTAAGTATCTTCTATAACAGAGAAAATAAAGCTAATAATAGATTGAATGTGATTTTTAATCTTAAATGCCATATAGAAATATTTGGGTATTACCAAGCCGACTACAAACTTTGTCATTTAACATGTTTTTGATTATTTTTTTTGTTTTTGTTTTTGTTTGAAAAAAAAAAGTGTTATATGTGATTATAGAATAATGATATAAGAAAGATTATAGTCTTTCTAAATGTGATGTGATTTTTAAAATCATTATTGAATTTGATATGGTCAATTATTGAATTTCAATTTATTGATGATTTTAAAAGTTATATCATATTTGGGACGACTCTATGAAGACTCTAGTGCTCCTTATATCATTACTCGTGACATAAATATCAAAATTGTTTTTGAGTTTGGATGAATGGTTTGTGTGTTTTTTTTTTTTTTTTTTTACATATCCACACCAGGGGAAGGGGACGGAGAATTCAAACTAATGACTTCCGCTTCATGAGGCGTGATTCACTGCCGATTAAGCCCCTTGGGGACATGGTTTGTGTATTTTAGATGAGTGTTTTGTGTTTTGAATTATTTGTTAATGTTTTTATTTGAGAAATGATTGGTGTCAATATTTTCATATTTTGTCATATTTCTCTTATATTATTTGTGGACTTATGTGAATTCCCACAAATTTACTGGTTGATTTATTAAATTTTTAAGAGAATATAAAATATATATATATATATATATATATATATATATAGCAAATTATTAATACCAATAATTTCTCTTTTTATTTTCCGAACATAAAACAAAAGACAAAAATACAAAGAATTAATGAATGGAGTTCATACTTTTCTACTTAATTATTTTACTAAAACTATCATGTCAATTTAAAAAAAAAAATTAAAGTAAAAGTTATAGATAAAAGACACTCCCCTAACTTAAACAAAATTTGAGAGGTATTATAAATTTATTTGAAATGATTTCCATTATTCCACTAAATTATTATTTTTTTTCATTTAGGAATGTATGTATGGGTTTGATGATGATGATGATGAATGGAATATGTGTCCATATATATGACATGCATGACTGCATGTGGATGTGGGTTGCTATTGATAATGTGAACGGCGACAGCTGTACAGGTGGAGGTGATGATTGACAAAACTAACAAGTGGACACGTGGTGGTGGTGGTTTGGGATTAGACTTGAAGTAGGACAACAGCTAATGTAGGGCCCATTAAGGTGGTGGGGTCCACCACGTTGTTGATGTTGATGTTGCTATCGGTTTTGTTTGTACGCCGCGTAGTGTAGATCATTACTCATTTGGGAAACAATTCACATTCCACATAAGCAAAGGGACCTTTTCGAAGCGTTTGGACACAAGGGGAACTCTGCCCGTAACTCGGATATTAACAAGACAGCCATCCCTTTGAAAAGAAGATACACCAAAGTTACCAAACAGAAGAAATAAATACAGTGCTATTGGCTAGAGATTTTTTAAAAAAATGGCACTACAAGAAGAGAAATGTAAGCCCATTAGTATAACAAAATAGGCCACAAATTAACTACCAGTCTACTAAGAGAATATCTTCAATGTGGTCGTCGCACAAAAGTCACCTTTTGTGCAACCCACTCAATAAATGACAAATCAGCATGTTACCAATTAAAAGATAAGTTTTGGTACATTGGATTATAATCTCTTCATAAATCCAAACAAACAAAACCAAACTAAGCTCGACGGTTTCTGCTGCAACAAGCCTTCCCTACCCAGCCCACGCTGCCCAATCTGCGCTGCTCTTCCCTGCACAGTCGACTTCAAGAATCCGCATCCAGCCTAAATTTAGTTGCTTATTAATTTTTGAGGTATTAGCACTAAATTTAGGATGATCGAATCTCTTTTGGGTGATACCATTTCTAAAGGGTTCACCTTCCACCCTTAGATTTTAGTTTTGAATAAAAAAATAAGTTTTGAGGCATTAGAAACTAAATATTAACTTATAAAAATTTAACCAAAAAACAAATTTTTTTTTTTTTTTTTTTTTTTTTAATATATGTCCTACGCTAGCAGGACTCAACGCTGGTAGATTGGGCGTGGTGCCGGTGGCTGGTTTCAGCACAATTTCAGACCAAAATTCCATCCGGTGAATTGGGTTGGGCGTGAAGGATTGTTCTTTGTTGGTTTTGATTTACGATGAATTGATGAGAATATAATCAGATGTAGGCATATCTATTTTATAATTTGCTACATGCAGGGTTGTCATTCATTGTGTGGGTTGCACAAAAGGTGACTTTTGTGCAACGTCCACACAGAAGATGCACTCGTCTACCAATGAGGGTCTTTGCCATTATGTAATAGAAGATTAGTAGCGAAAACATATAAGATGAAAAGTTGCTAGTAAAATTGCTTGCAGAGGTTCAATGAATAATACATCTCCAAATGACCTTTCACATAAACAATTTTTGAGTTTTTGATGAATTGAAGGGGTAGGGGAGTGAATGAGATTGTAAGCAGAAAAATAAGCGTCGTTCTACTAGGGGTCCAAATTTATTTATTGAGAAATGTTATGGTTTCTCTTGGTATTTTTTGATCCTAATTAGATATTGTTTTCTAAAAAAAAACATAACGGACCAGTAAAATAAGTTTTTTTATGCTTTTTTAGATAACATTTTCCACGTATGATTATGAGAACACTAGGAAAAATCGTAATATTCCTCCTATTTATTTTAGGAGAAGGAGCTAAATAAGCCTGCTAGATAACCTTATGGGTATGGTTGTTATAAAAAAGTGTGGTCAATAGGAGAAAATGTAACTCCAAGGAAATTACTCCACTTCAGTTTATTAACTTCACATTTGTTATTAAATCACATAATTTTTATGAATTTTTTAAAAATGACTAAATTAATCTTAATAAAAATGGATATAAAAATCACATATTTTAATGACATATGTCCGTTCAATCGAATTCTTGGTATACCCTTTTACATTTCTATTTATGTTTTTCTAATTTCTGTATTTTATGTTGGATTTAAATATATTTTCAAAGCATTGCACCAAATAAAATATATATATATTCAAATGGTCATTGGTGAACAGACCAAGTAACATATTACCTTTTGTTTGGTAAAACAATTGCCAAAAACCCATCACCCAAATTCACCCAAACAACCAACATGTAATTGACAAATTGTCAAATATCATACCAAGTACCAACATTTATGTCATGAAAAGTTATATGGTACCTTTCCTTTTTATTTTATTTTTTGGGTAAAAGAAAGAGAGGACAGTAATTAATGATTTCCCAACCCCTTCTAGTTGGAAAATGGTGATACACAACTGAACCATACTTGATATTTCCAAACAACCTCTACTAATTAATTTGTCATTGACCAGAATTTGGTTAAATTTAATATAGTAGGGACATAATTTAGTTGTATTTCCCCCTCAAAGGGCTAAAGAAAGGCCAAAACCATCTAATACCAAATCATTTTCTCTTTCTTTCTCTTGGTCCCCAATCTAAAATCAAAACTTTGCCAAATGGAAGGCTTGTTGCTATGAACTTTTTGAAGTCTGGTTGAGCAAGAAACCAAACCCTATTTCATCTTCAAATATTTCCCAATTCATATATAATTATAAACCTTATGGTTATTTTCATACATTTAGAAAAAATTAACAGCATAAAGATAAATTCCGGTCCCTCTCTTGCTCCGTCCCTCTCTTGCTCCGAAATTGGATATGAGTGAAGTTGTTCCACATGCTTCGACCCTTGATTCTCCAACGTTTTCATCCCCGGATGTAAAGCACGCTACTAGAGTAATACCCACAAAATAAGACTAAGGTTTTGTTTAGTATGCACAATAACTATTTCATTAAAAAAAAAAAAAAAAAAGAAGAACAGTTTTTATAAAGAATGAAATAAGGTGGAATATAATAACTTTGGTATTAGAGAGTATATGATAAGGATCTAACACTTCAAATAGCCATTCTGAAAAAATAGCCATTCAAAGGATATTTCATTCCACATTCTTATATTTTCAAATATCATTTTAATCTTTCTCAGTAAAAAATGACATCCAACTCTTTGATGGATGTGTTTTTACTTTTACCTTTTTTTTATTTTATTTTATATTTTTAATTTATAATTCTTTAAAGTGTTTCTTTTGGCTGTATTTGTTAATGTGTTTTTGAATAGTGTTTATCGTTTTTCGTTTGAAAAAGTGTTATAATGTAACGTGATGCATTTTTAGGAGTGTTTTGTGTTTGTTTTGTTTATTAATTTTTTTGTTTTTTGTTTTGAGAAGAGAAAACAAAAGACAAAAAAAAGCAAAATTTTTAACAGTTTTGAGAAGAGGAGGGCCCTTCCCCTTCTTCTCCCCGCTCCTAACCTCCTACCCTCCCTTTTTTTGTAAGTGTTTTCGGACCAGATCAGCAACTTCAGCCTTTCCGCTATGAGTCCATCCACCTTCCACCGTGTTGTGCCGTTCATATCCTCCCGGCCGCTGCTGCTGCTTGCTGATTGTTTGTTTGTGTTTTTTATTTTAAATAAGAGGTTCATTCTCTCTAGATCTGTCGTCATAAGTGATGAGGAATAATTAGGTGTGAAGAGTTATTTCTCATGGCCTGGATAATTAGATGTGAGGGGTTATCTCTCACGGCTGGTTTAAATAATTTTTGTTAGAAAATTTGGCTACTCATGTCTTAGATTTAGTTTGCTCGGAGTAGATCTGCTCTTTAACTGTATTTGTAAATGGGTTAGCGGAAGATTGAAGTTATAGATAACACTTATTTGTAAGAATTTTTGTTTATATCTATGACTTTATAACCTCATAGTATGTAATTATAATTTTTGCAGAACTTTATGCTTTGTACTGTAAGAGCTTTATGCTCATGATCTTTAATCAATGAAATCCTCAAATTTCCGTTAAAAAAAATCACTATTGTTGTTACATACAGAACAAAGAAAAACATATGTTTTAAATAATTAAATTTACTATTATATATATCAACTATGAATTTTTGTAATAAATAGTGATTTATCGATTGAAGTCCTTTGAACCTTGACTCTATTGTAGATTGGTATTGTTTAAGAATAATATATGTTTGAGAAAAAGAATACTAAGCATTTCATAATGGAAAAAAAAAAAAAAAAAAATGAGAGACCACGAAAAAAAAATGTGTGGCTTTCTTTAAAGCATTATCACATGACACCTGTCACACACCCATGAATTTTAGAAAATTATTAGATGAGTTTATGGTATACAAAATTCTTCTATAATTGCCCTTGGTCTCTAGCTAACCCTGCCCAAATGATTGCTGCTCTTGAAACTGGAAACTAGTTAAACAATATGAAAAAAAAAAAAAACCCTAGTAAAGAAATAGGTGGTCCATAGACAACAATTGTGAGAGAAAAAGATGTATACAAAATAACACACCACAAAGTGTTTTCATGATCTTCACTTTGCTTTTGTTGGAAGGAATCTTTTTTTCTTTAGCCAAGTACTTTTCTGATGAAAAGGGAATGCCTTTTGAGGACCACAGGGGAAATAGGGATCCTGTGCCTTGCAAGAGGATAAGAAAGTACTCCAAATCTAACTCAACAATAGAACTTAAAAAAAGAATTTTTTTTTTTATTTTTTTATTTTTTTTTTTTTGTGGAGATTATTTTTGCAATGTGATTGTTAATGGACATCATGTGTAAAACCTTTTTGTCCTGGTATCCAGTGAAGCATACATGTGGGTCTCCTTTGGGTTATTAAAAAACAGAGGAAAAAACAAGACTTGGGACATTGTGTGCTTTCAAGGTGAAAGAATTGAGTTTTTTTAGTGTTTTATAGCTAAATTGACCCAACAATCTGATCGACTAGAACAATTCTGACCTACTTGTATTTTGTGTTTGGAATTTTTTTGTTAATTCTTTACTCATAAATTTTGAAGAAACTTCACTTAATTGATCTCCTAAACTATCATGTAATTGTTCGTTATACTCCCATAAAATTTATAAAAGTACAGATATACTCTTTGTTTTTTTAAAAAATAAAAATAAAATAAACAAATTAATTTTTAAATTTTTTAAACAATAATTAGAAAAATAACGACCCATGGCCACGCATGTATATATATATATTTTTTCCCTTTTTTTATTTTTTATTTTATAAAGGAGGTATTTCAGTATTTTTGTTTTCTCAGTAAGGATTTAACCAAAATCAAAATCAAAACAAATATGGGTAATCAACCCTAGCTAGGCTATTGTGGTTGGAATCATGCATTGAACTACTTATTGCAGAAGCGGACATGTTTGTTTGTGGTTTTATTTCTTGTTTTTTTTTTTTTTGTTACTAAAATAAATATATTAACAAATAACTTAAAATACTATTTATTTTAAAGGACAATGAAATACATGATTGTAGTAGTTGAAACAACGGATTCTTCTGCTACATTACAATACATTGTTGCTTATGCATGAGCTACTCCAGCTGAATGTTTTATCTAGAGAAAGTCTAAACGTTATTCTCTTGTCATTTTCCCATCCAACTTTTTAAAAATCAACTATGAGATATGTATAACACACATGGGTGAAGATGTGGGTTTTAAAGAATTAAAGATCCAATAATCGATTTAAATAACAAATAGCAGTTTTTTTTTTTTTTTTTTAAGGACTACAACAAAAAAGGGCTTGGCAACCCAACAATAAGCCCAAAAATAAACAAAGAAAACATAAATAAATAGGGAATGCATTAAATGGTTGACGTAGTACTATGGATTCTCGACATGAACACCAAGAATTTTGACCGCCAATAAAGGTAGTTAAATAAGGCATGAGTAGGGGCATGACTGTCATAAGACCCTTCAACCCCTATCCAAACCAAATCAAATAAATATTTTTGAAATTTTTTACTAAACATGCCAACTGTTTGGCACAACTTTCTATGTATTAAAAATACTTGTTACCTTTTCTAATACAATCTCAAACAAGCCTTTAGAGTAAAAAAATCAAAGTACTTTGAAATTTTATACAAAACAAGTCAGGTTTTTGTTTAGGACATCTTTTTAGGCACTAAATATACTTTTTAAGTTTTTAAACGCAATCTTAAACATACTCTAAGTCTCTAAAAATCATTAAGGATGGTAGACTTAAGGGCATTGCAAGTCGGACCGGAGAACAAAAATTTACAAAAGAAAACCAAGCCTATTCATAGAGTTGCCTCAACTTGAATTGTGTCCCAACTCAATATAATGTTGAGCGATTTCATTAGTTCTAGAACATGTTTAGCACTGCGATTTCATACCCTAAAAATATGATTTTAAACTAAATTGTAAAAAGAAATATATTGTTTAAAAGTGTATTTTTTAAACATTGCAATTTGAGAACAAAGAAAATTTGCGTTTTCAAATCATAATAATTTTAAAGACTAAACGGTGATTTTACCAAATGCTTAAATGTGTTTTTAAAAATCGCATTTTCAAATCACACGTTTTAAAATCGTTACTTTTAAACCGCAAGTCTTGAAAATTGCAAACCCAAATTAACCTATGTGAAAGGAAAAACAAAATCATTATCAACTATATATAAATTAAGTAATGTAAGCACACCAAAGTAAAAGTACGTATAAAAAAAAGAAAGTGGTACTCAAAATCATTATAATATGACTCAAATGATTTGATTTGAGTCAAATCAACTTGTTTGCTTCTAAGATGAACATGCAATTCAAACCATTCAAACCAAGGAAACAATTAGTACACAACAAAAAAGTAGGATTTTTCACACGATAATCTTGTAGTCTATAGCTGATCAATGAACAAAAAAAAATATTGTATCACACATTCCTCGTTGTTCAAAATTTCATCACCGCCTTATTTTCATTCAACTATCATATTTTTTTTTTTTATATAAATTTTTTTAAAAAAAATTTCAAAAAATGTGTGCCGGGTTCCTAGCTTGTATGAATGGGGTCGTGATACTGACTCAGCACGCCAGACAAATTTTTTTATTTTTTATTAAAATATTAAAAAAAAAAAATTTGTCTGGCGTGCTGAGTTTTATTTCACCCGCATGAATGACCAATCTCCTGCATATGCATGGCCACCAAAATGTTGATTAACACCACCAATACGTACGAAACTACATGTCTTATGGTGTACTTAAGAGATGTTATATTTCAATATATATATATATATATATATATATATAAATATATATATAATAGCACTAATATTATTATATAATTAAGGAAAGTGATGGGAAGTTGAGTGAGAATTGACAAATGGGTCCAATTCCAAATCACTGTAGCGTAGGTGTAAAAGGGTAATAATATATTAAAAAAGTAAATTATATAGCTAGGCTGCGTCACCATGTCATACATATAAATATATCCATGTATTTTATATAATTAATTAATACAATATGGATATGGGTAGCTAGACCTTGATTTCAACGGTCATGTGCATGCTTCTACCTTAAAGATTTGATTCCGTATCTTACTCAATGATGCCTCTAACCCTTCCATATTCATTGTTCAAAGACACCATCAATTTGTCTCGGCTAGCAATTCAGCTAATCTTCTTCATTTTTTTTTAAGTAAAACATATTATTCTTAGGTGTATATGATTGTGAAATTCATGGAAACTATTAATTGCAGCAGAATAGTGTATGCCGGCAGGCAGGCAGGCAGGCAGGCATAACATCTATAAAAAGGATAGAGTTGTTCATCTTTATCTGTAGACACAGAAGAGCCAGAAAAAAAAAAAGATAAATAAATTTTGTTGGTTGTGATTTGAATGGATTGCACTTTCTTCCAACATGAAGGTGATGCATGATGATAATGGTTCATAGTTTGTACAACATAAAGTTAAACAAACCTGTTTTTTTCTGCAATTAACTTGTCCCCCAACCCACACCTCCAAATTCCAATCCGATATATATATATATATATATATATATAGCGGATCTTTGCCACTGTCCAAAGAAAGATACAGTAAAAGAAAAATACAACTAAGAAAGCTATTAGAAAATGATATCATAACAGCAACCCATTTGGATAAATGAGAAATATTTGGTTTCATTTTGTCTATTTTTTGTTTTCCTCTTTATAAGATATGAAAAAACTTACTGTTGAATCTGTGAGACCCCACATAAATTCTATGAATTTAATGATGAATTTGTAAAATAAGAAAAAAAAAAAAAAAGATAAACAAAAAATGGACGTGTAACACTTTTCGTGACTAATTGTAAGCACGAAAATTAATTTTGTGAATCTCGAAAGCTGACCAACTTTAAAAGGAGGTAACACTTCAAGAATTTCTGAGAGTATTGATCAATCGGCCATATATACACCAATATTGAAGTTGTTCTATGCAAATTAAAGCAACTTATAAAGGAGGTAAATTTATAATTGATGTGTTATTCCCACATGAGAGGAAATTCCTTATTTTGTGGAATAGTCATTCCTATGAAATAATTATTCTCATTAATAAAAAACCAACCAACCAAACAATGGAATAACTATTATATTATCTATATATATGAACAATTATTCTATTCTAGGGATTTATTTCATATACTAAACATTCTCTAAGTCTTTTATAAATTGGCGTGACAGTGCCATTTCAATTGTCATATCAGTTTGTAAGCCTACGTGATACTTACCATATCAGCAATTAAATAATTAATTTTGATTGTGACATTGTCACATGAACCGTCATGTTAGTTTATACATGATTGTAACAAAAAACTGTAATACTCTAATTTTTTATTATTATTATTTTTTTCCATTTATAAATATATTTAGGGTCCTAATCATACAACATTTTTGTAATAGCAACGGTTTGAAGCAAAGGCCTGGATCAAATTGCACATTATCAAGCTTGCAAGGTGTATAATCATTAGGACAAACCCAAATATCAAAGTTTTCAAAATGCTAACAGTAAAATAAAAATGTTAGAAACTTCAATTTTTATTCAACAGTGTTGATCGATGTGACAATTTTAACCAAGCCTTGGATCAATAATCCTTATTGAAAAAAAAAAAAAAATCAATAGTTGGTTGGAACCGCCACTTAACATTGTAGGATCAATAGTTTTGAAATAAAATTGTAATTTTTAACATTACTCAAATAAAAAATCGAATATATATAGTATGATTTCCAATAATAACGTACGGCAATGTGGGCCGTACTGCCGATGAGTCTCTAAGGCCCAACCTTGGTGGTCCATCAACCACCATACCCAATTCAACTAATTAACTAGTTCTCATAGATCGGTTGACGGGAACCATCCAAGAAAATTGGAGAACTACCAGAGGATCGCAACTTCAAAGCTCAGTTGCTAAGAAGCCCAAAAAGCCCCCAAAGTATATCCACACCATGGAGCCCCCAATATATGCACAAATTAACCTTGTATTTTCAGATCAAAGAGTCTTTTCTACTTAAAATACACCAAGATAGTGACAAGCTACTCCTATGCAAGATTTTAGATTAAAGCCAACCAAACTAAACTTCTCAGCTGCTTTAAAAAAAAAAAAAAAAAAACCTTATTATCCATTCATCTCTTGGCTTGGTGGTCCCCCTTTTTGTCCATTTATTATTAATTTTTTTTTGGTATTTTGCTCCTCTTTTATCCATTTATTTTTATTGGTTGTAATTTAATTTCCACCTCTTTTATCCATTAATTATCTCTTCCTTGTGTATATCCATATTGTGCATGTATGTATGCGCACCATCATGCATGCGTACACGGCAGCGTGCATGTGAAACTCATGACGTGGAACGACATGGTCATGCATAACGTGATACACAATTTTTTCCACGTGGGGCCTCATCAGTGGGCCGCACTGCAATACGACAACAACAGGCCAACAACCCACGTGGCCTGTAGGCTAGGCGGCCAATAATTCAGCGGGAAACACGAGTCAGCATTTTTGAGGACCAAAATTAATTATTACAGGTGAGAGTGGACCCCGCAAGCACTTCCATTATGATATTGCCACAACAGCATTCAAATAATGCTCATCATTTTTTGGCCCAATTGTTTTCTGCCACCTATGCAAAAAATTTCGGCTTACGCTAGAATCTAATAAAAGTCTCATATTTTGTCCATCAAAATTTCGGTAAAGCTAAACACAACGCCATCGTGCCATGCACGCCGGCCATTTATTTTTTTAAAAAAAATTGTCTGACGTGCTGTGAATCATGACCCCTCAAAATTTTAGGTGGTAAAGTGTCATTTGCCATCAATTTGGGCCATATGCATTTTGCCACCTATGATTTTGATGAACAAATGTGAAAGTTTTATTAAATTCTAGCATTTCTCTAACGTTTATGATCAAGATTTCATGTTATTCTGATGTAGCTTAATAGAAGCATATTCATTTAGTTGTTTTAAAAGAGTATTTTTATCCAAAATAAAAAATAAAATGACAATTGTCCTCCTTAAAAACAACTAACTTGTTCATCTCCATTTCATTTGAAATGAAAAGAATTTAAGTCCGAAAATAGGTGGAGGTTTTTGTTGGGTGAGATTGCATTTCATTTGAATTTTTATGAAATTCAACAGCGAAATAAAGGGAATTCATTTCATGTTTTATGTTAAATTTAATAGATCTAACGGTATTTACGTTGTTGCATTGTAAATATGTTACAATATATTTTAAAACTTATAAAGAATGCGGGCATCACATACACCATTAAATACGATAAAACAAAATCGAAGATGCGTGTATCAAATCAAATGATCATGTTGTTGCACAATGCTAGGTGTGTACCTTGTAGTAGAAGAATATTAACCTTATAAGATATTTATAGAGAGTTCTTTTGTAATCTCTCTCCAATCCAACCAATTATGCAATGGTTTTACATTAAATAGTATATAGTTCTTGTTTTATGTATGGGACCAAACAACCTTTTTCTATATTCTACCATCAGAGGTATAAGTATAAAAAAAAAAAAAAGAATAATGCCCTTTTATATTTTTTGTTTTTTTATTTTTTATGTGCATGCAATGATTAGTCCAAAGATTAATGAGCAACTTTTGACACTTTAAAAAAGTGAAAAGTGCTTTTTTATTTACACCCTAAAGATTGGGGAATCTTTGGATGCCATATCTTGATGCTAGCTAGTGGGTGGCTATTAAAAAAGACAATCTTCTATGATTAACTCTATGATCTAGTTTTGTTGACCTGTTCTCTGACAATTACAAGGGTTTATATTGTTCTTCAAGTTTTGCTGCTGTTTGTGTCTCATTTCCTTTTCACATTTGACCTAATCAATATGCTTTGATGTTTTTAATTCAATTCACATCTTATTATATATATATATATGCTATGTGCCAATAGAAGGGGGTTTGGTGCATATAGGGTACAAAAGCTGTCGTGGTGTTCACATGATCACATCTAATTTTGTTGATAATTTGGTATTTGACATGTGATAGGGATTTGGCTATGGAGATTTGTAGCCACAGCATACACAACTCACACATCACTCGATCTTTTCAGTTATTAATGTTTGTGTTACTTTCAAGTTATCTTCTTGAATATACCTCCCAACTGTGTAAGATATATCTTCCTCTTTTCCCGCATTTAATTAGAAAAAAGAAAAGAAAAGAAAAGAACAGCTTTCTCTCTCTCTCTTGAAGGGGAGAGAAAAGGAAAGGAAACCAAATAAATTAGCAATGAAAACATAGAGTAATTGCACGTAGATTTTGCTTAAAGACTGCAAATATTAAAATATATATATATATAGATTTTATCTTAAAATATAGACACACACTGACACGTGCAAACACATACGCAGGAGCGGCTCGGTAGATTTCAAAGTCTAAGAGGCAAATTTAAGTCGTATTTTTCTTATTTTTAAATGTTAATTAAATAGTGTTTATTTTAGTTTCTATTTTCTTCTATTTAAAAATCATTCATCTTGTTTTTTATTTTTGTGTAATATATTTTTTTTTCAGAATGGCCGGGTAACATAATTAGGGCCTCACTCGGTTTTTTTAATGGAAGAAGTTTTAATCGTTTTCTTAATAAACTTGTCATTATTTTTAGATTAACCATGCATTTTTATTATTATTAATACTACTACTATTTTAGATCATTATTTCATTGTGAGACTTGAGCAACCGCCTAAATTACTTTGCGAAAGAGCCAACCCTACACACACATGAAGGTTTTTATTTTTTATAAATGTACAAAATAATTTGTCATAAATATTTTTCTATAATCAATAGGGTACACTACCACTAAAAAGTCAATACTAATGATTGGTGATGAATCATGAATATATCAACTTTTACGATTTTATGTCTTTTTCAATTTAGGACAAAAATTTCCTTCAAATCAGTTTGGAAGAAATATCTTTCAACTTATTTAAAATAATGCCAAGTGTCTATAAACGTTTAAAACATTAGTCTAAGATAGTAAAGTACTATTAATAACCTTAAGAATTTAATATGTGTTTTAAATATTTATAAACACTTTGCACTATTTTAAATGAGTTAAAAGATATTTCTTCCAAGCTGGTTTAGAGGAAATATCCTCCAAACCACCTTTAGGCTGCTAGCTTCCGCAATCAAAGTCATCAAATTTCTTATTGAGAAATAAACAATTATATGTGTAGTAAGTCAAAAAAATTCCAAATGTAAACCATATGATAAATCAGTCTCCCTGCATTTGCATATTCTACTTTTAGTAGCCTACTCATAGTTGTTTAGATCCCCCATTATGCCATAGTGCCAATAAGATGAGCCATTTTCTGGAATAAAGCTTGAATAATTCTGAAGTCATTGACAAAAAGTGGATAAATGGCATAACACAATTTGATAATAAATTTCAATAGTATGTAAATGAAGCGAGTAAACTTTATCCAATTTGCATAAGCTAAGGTGAAAATACAAGTCTTAAGCCAATATTATTATAATAACAAGTTTACATAATGAACAAACATGTAAAGAACTTGGACTGAAACCCACATGAAAAACCCAGGGTAGTTTCACTCTGGCTAGACCTGAAATTGTGCCCACAAAATGCAAGTCCTGCCATTCCACAGGCGACCTAGAAGGCTAGAATATAAAAGAGGTTGCATCGAACTGATAAAAAGCCATAAGCTCAATGCATAACCAAATATGTGGACGTAAAGGTAAACTATAAAAGCTGTCTTTCACAATATCTAGAGAATTATCACTACACTATCAAACCGGTATACTTGGACTCACTACCCTGCTCAAGAAGGCTTTCTGCGGCTGGATCTCTGCCCCAAGCCCTCTCCTTCCAGATTTTCTCCACTTCCTCAAACGTTAATCCCTGTGTTTCTGGCACAAAAATAATCACAAATACAAATGCAGCTACAGTCACACCAGCAAGAATCAAGAAAGTAGCGCCAGTCCCTACAGCTTCAACAAGCGAAAGAAAACTCTGTGCAACAATTAGATTGGCAATCCAATTCACAGTAGCCGACATGCCTCCACATGTTCCTCGATATGCTTCAGGATATATCTCTGAGTTGACGGTCCATGGCACAGGCCCCATTCCAGGTGAGAAGGAACCAATATACAGGGCTAACCCTATAATTGCAATCCATCCATAGATTTCACTAGTAGAACTGGATGATTCAAAGAAAAATGCTCCAGAAAGAATGAGAAGGGATACAAATACACCAGATAAGCTTGTGAGGGCCAACTTTGTTCTCCCAAAATGGTCAATAAGGTAAATCCCAAGAATTGTCCCAGCGGCATTCAAAGCCGCGACAATAAGGGACAGGAGAAGAGCTAACTGGTTGGATTCGAAGCCGGCCATTTGGACAATTGTTGGACTGTAGTACATCACTGTGTTGATACCAGTAAACTGCTGAAATGCCTGCACAATCACTTTCTATGTCACCATATATGGTCATAGCAAATATAGCAAAGGCAGGTTCTATACTTCCTACATTTATGAGACAACGGACAAAAGCACACATAACTAGATCAAACACATTTTCAAGATGAAGTATAATGTGCCTAAAAATGAAGCTTACCAACATACTATTGAATAATCAGCAAAGGGAAATCACTAATCATAGATGGAAGTTGAAAGTTCTCACCAGTTCCATCACTAATATTCTGCGAGTTGATGGGTGGTCAGAGGGCATTATGGTAGAACCAGAAATTTAAGACATTGGCAAGTAAAGATACCAAACTAAACTGCACGTTTCTAGTCTATGATAATATGAAAAGTTCAAAGTCAGCCATTTTTCTTAAAGTAGAAGCGGAATCAACACAACTTCCTTATCCTAAAAGACTCGGTTTATATGAATGTAGCAACCTTATCCAGTTGTTTAACCAAAAATTCAAAGGCTTAAGACTATGATGCAAATAGAAACTCCCATGAGGTACATGCTGCTATCATGTAAGGTTATCAGGTGAATCTTTCTTCCATGAAATTCACTATTTGTATCAAGAATAAATGACAGAAACTGGCAATTTTATTTTGCTCTCAACACTATATATGCTGCTGTGAAATTCTCAGGCATCTACACTCTCCAACTTAAAAGCTTTTAGGAACTCAAAATTTTTTTCCCATTTAAAGATGTATTACAATGATTGCAACAGACCTCTACCCAAAAGGGTGAAGAAATGCAAACGTGCATCTTCATCAGACATAATGTTGATAAAAACTGAACACTGGTATTAGCATACTGGATGTTCATGAGAGTGGTCATCCTAACACAACAGCAAAAGCATGTAAAGAAGCATGAGAGTTTTCAGCTAAACCTATACTCTTACCTGTAGTCCAGCGCCAGCCAGAAATGCAAACCTGATTTCTTTCGATTTAAAAACATCCATCCATCTGACATCAGACCTTTTCTGGTCTTCTTCCTCTGCTTGAGCAGTGAGGTAATCAATTTCATCGTCTAAGCGAGCAATGTCATAAATTTTAGAAAGCACAGCAATGGCTTTAGATCTCTCGTTCTGCACATTAAGATACGAGATATTACTATGACAGGAAACTGAGCCAGCAAAAGACTTTGATAGAAATGTGAGTACTTTGTACCTTCCTAAAAAGCCATCGGGGAGACTCTGGCAGAAAGAGCATAAACGAGAACTGAATGATAGCTGGGACGCATGAAACTCCAAGCATCCATCGCCATGTCCCAGGGACCTGCCCAAGCATAATTAAATGTTAGAAAGCCATATGTAAAAGTAATTGAAAACCTTTACAAACAGAATCGTAAAATCTAATGCTCACAAACTAAGAATCATACCACACCCTGACCACCAGTTAACTGACCCTTCCCCCAGCCCCTAGAACATCAAAACCTTAATGGCTGAGCTCATAGCTAAGTAGCATAGAAGAAATCTATAAACTCATTTTATTACCCGAAATATATAAAATGTAGAGATTTCAGAATCATTGTTATTTACATTACTCTAGCAACATCATCCCAAAAAAGAGAAAACTCTGTTACGGGCAATAAGATGAAGTGTTTCAACTGGCACTTCTAATTTGTACTTGAGTATCTCGTAGATAGACACGGGCAAACAGGGTGCATAAATAACTGTCTTTGTAAAACAGTAACTTAAAAAAGTATTTTTGAACTTCTATAAATTTCAGAAATAGTAACATCAACTTTTTTTTTTCTTTGAAGAACGAAAATTTCAATTGTTTCTTTTTGTAAACAAAAATACAACAAATTTCTCTAGGACTTTTTTTTTTTTTTCTTCATTAATGAGCTAAATCAGTCTCTGGAAACATACTTTCAATCTTGAATTCATGAGTTATTTTCATTTTCTTTTCCATAAACAGGACACAACATAACCAAATACAAACTTCAGAACATTCACAAAAGCTACTAGCTGATGCTGGGAATTATTTATAAAGAATAGGAAGAACCTAGGAAGACAAAGCGATCAACAATTACTGCATGCTGCTTCAATTAAAAAAGAACGAAAATAAAAATAAAAATCAGCAGCATGCTATTAACCACAACACCATGCATCATCTAAATTAAGCAGGACAGAATAGAAGAGATTCCTTCAGTGATGTTACTCAGTGTGGAATCTTAAAATAGCAAGCCCCAAATTCTATCTTGATGCCTCCCCTGCATAACTGCAAATTCAGAACTTTTCTTTCCAGCAAAGTATCTGTAATAAGCAAGAACAAAAAATCCCTGCAGTAACTTTTGCATCAAAAAGAAGTACAATCACCCCAGCATTTTATTACTCAAAAAACCATTTGAGAATTACTTGAAATAACAGACATTCCTCTCACTGATGGGTGGGTTCAAAAAAGAAACACAGAAACAAGAAAAGCAGAAATTCACAAACTAAACATCTGTTTTTGATAATACATAATTCATCAAGTACAATTTTGTAGTTCTGTCATTCTATTATTTAATGATGAGAATCCTCATACGCTACTCTAGATTATATGCAAAACAAGGTGAAAATTCAACCAGCTGAGAACCAAAGTCTACATATACTTATACGTATACCAGTTCAAGCAAATATAAACATGTTCTCTAGATAACTAGCATTCCATTCAAAAGTAAGATCCATCTATCAATAAAGACAAAGTAAGAGAATCAATCCATCTCTTGAATCTGTGGCTAAATTTCATAAAACTCGAGTAAAATTTGAAATCTGCTTTAAGCAGATAACGTGACATGTTTTTAGCTGTTTATATACCCTCATAGAAGTTGGTGAGTCAACTAGCAAATATAGATAACTCTAATATCATTTATGGCTAACCTATGACATGAAATTTTATCATTAAGGCTGTCGTTTTTGTAACACCCCAAAATAACATTCAGAAGATAAATAGTCCACATGGAGTAGATGGATTATAAAGGCATTCAGAAGTACTAAGTCTCACATTGGTTTCTTACAATGTGACACCGAATTTTATAAGTAATTCAAAAGAGCTTCAATTGCAACTTGATTAGTTCTTTTAAAGTAACATCGCAAATATAGCTAGCACTTTCCTTGAATCGTTACAAATGGTATTAATGCAACCTAGTAACGCCATGTGGTACTGGAGTACTGCATGATGTAATTCTAACAAGGACACCAGAGATTTAAGGGGAGGAAATTATAACACCCTAATCCCATATTGAGAAGATGAATATTTCACAAAGAGTGGATGAATTATAAAGGCACTCATGGATGCTAAGTCTCCTATTAGTTCTTCACTATGTGAGACTAAGCTTTATAAGTGATTTTAAAAAGGTCCAATTGCAATTTAACTGGTCATTTTAGAGTAATAGCAAGGATGTAGAATAGTGTTTTCCCTAGGTCGTTACAGTTTTAACGCAAAAGCTTTTCCCGAAAATGTTTTTAATATTTTCTATTTTTTGGTGTGAATGAAAAACATTAGTCAACAGAGTTGATTTTCGAAGTCAACATAAAATGAGGCATTTAGAGTGTAAAATGACTTACACCTCTTGAGAGGTATAAGTCATTTTACACCCCTCATGTTAATGCTAAGTGCTTATACACATAAAAGTGTATATATATGTATGTAGATAAACACATGTATGTAAACACACACGTGTATATAAGTAAATTAGCAAACCACCAATTTTTTTGTCCATAAGCATTTATACATTATTTTTTTTTTCAATTTTTTTTTCTTCATTAAAAACAATTATCAAGTCATTAAATTGTAATTTTAGTTTTTAGTATATTTTATTATTGATAAAATTGTTAATTATATATGGTCATATAAAGACATTAATGATTTTCAGTGCGAATTAAACAACAGAAAATGTTTTCAGAATCATTTTCGAAGTATCAACCAAACACTAGAAAATCAGTAGTTTTCCCTAAAATATTTTCAATTGAAAATATTTTACATCAAAACAAACCTAAGAAAAGCAAGGGGGAAGCATCTCCTTATATACATTATCAGTATTAGAGCCTCTTTAGGTTAAGTTAGAGATCAAACCGTTAAGGAAAGCAAGTGACCTCTCAATAAACCTACAAGAAAATTCCTTAAATAACACTATCACTATCATCATAATAACATTTTTGATGGTTGGTAGCTATATTTTCCATATAGAAACATGCATCTAATTAAGTACAGGAACATGGTAAAAGCAAATCCAAAGGCAAGAGAAAAAAAGAAAAAAAAGCTAACCTCCGTAAAAGCAAGATTTACAAGGTAGGAAAGAAACTGTCCACCAGTTATCATAAGCACATTTGTGCTGACTAGTCCTCCCCTTATTTCCGATGGTGATGCTTCTGCAATATACACAGGAGCAGTGACAGATGCTACACCAACACCCAGGCCAACAAGAAGTCGTCCCAATATAAGAACATATGGATCTGGTGCGGCAGCCATGACTATTGATCCAACAGCAAAGACTACATCAGCAATAAGAGTTGCCTTCTTACGACCATAAGCATCATTTATCCAACCCCCTACTGCTGCTCCAATGATTGCACCAACCAAGGCCATGCTGACTATTGTTTCCTGCGACATTAAGAATCTGAATGTCTAAGAAAAGGAAAGGTTTGCAATATAACCACTTGCTTCACAGTTAAGAAAAGTGACGAGGAAAGAAAACAAGTATTAAGTCATAAGTGGGGAGGAGGATTCTCAATCTTCTAGCTCCTGTGTTCCAATTAAAATATTGGCCTTACAGCTCTCTAATTTCCAATGAACAGGTGATCAAACTCTCTCTCTCTCTCTCTCTCTTCCCCCCCTTAGATTCTCCACATCCTCACATTTGTTTTCCTTCTTATTTTCCACACCCACCAAATGCTACGCCAAGAAATCCATATTTTCTCACTCGTGTTAAAAAACAAAAGAAAACAGTGTTTAACTTCTCCATCCCAAAAGAAAGCACAATTTCACGGCACTACAAAGCTTATAGCCTTGTACCTGTAGGAAACTACTCTGTTTCACCTTCTCAAAATTATCCTTAATATATAAGGGCCCCAGGTATCCATATTTTCCCTCACTCATGTTAAAAAAAGTGTTAATTTCGCCACCCCAAAACAAAGCACAATTTCACAGCACTACAAAGCTTGTACCTGCAGGAAACTACTCTGTTTGACCACCTCAAAATCATCCTTAATATATAGAAGGGCCCCAGATATCACACCTGCAATCAACATTTCACATGAGGTAACATATAATAAAGATCAAAAAGCAGCTAAAGGCAAAAATAAAAAATCAAAACCTGAATAACTGTAGAGATCCAAATAAACTATACACCCACTTTCATATGAAATCCATACTTTTATTTGACGAAAACCAAGAATAAGAACTTTAATCCTGAGAAATTAGTTTGCAATCACACAGCCCATGTAGTGCTTCACCACCCACACCACTATTTAAATCCTTCATTCCTTGTCTTCGTTTGGTCAAAATAGCTTTTAGTGCTGTTTTAAGGAGGAGAACAGGAATGGTAGAGTACAAATTTTTGGCAGCCAAGCAAAGATCAATGAACAGGCACCATTAGTGTTGGGTCATTTCCTACATGGTAACCTTGAAAGGCAATTACCATAACCAAAATATATTTCATATTATTTTTAATAACCAATCATCAGAAAAAAAAAAAAAAAAAAAAAAATCTACCAAAAAACACGCGTGACAACCCCTAATGATACCAATTCCAGTTCTAGACTAGAAAACAATAAAGAACCCTACAGTAACATGTTACCTATGAAGATAGAATAGCTTAATATTGCAGATATGACAGGCAAGAAGAAGAGAATGTAATGAGAGAGAGAGAGAGAGAGAGAGAGAGAGGGAGAGGAAAAAAGCATATCCAGGAATCTTTGCCAGAGAGATGAACACTACTGTTTTAAAAAGATTTATGTTGAGAATGACTAGAGGAAGTATGAAAGAAGAGATTCTCTTTCTTCCTGGTTTCTTTGCTTAATTTCCCCATATTCTTTAGTTGAAAACTGATAAGAAATTATATATAAGGGAATGTAAACCCATAGACAAAGTTTGGTCACGTAGGGAGAAAGACATGGATTAAGTCAAATATGAAAAGTGTGAACTCCTATATCTTGTTATTTAATTATGGCCCAACTAAACCGCTGAATTCAACTCAATACATTTTTAAGGCTAGAGCACCCGGAAAAGGTACAAAGACTTGTAATACAAATTCCAACTATGCAGATAAAGGAAAAGATGAATGAAAATATAAATAATAGTTAAACTGACTGTCACTTGCTTGGTGCATGCACATATATAATTATAAGTCTTCCTTTTCTCCAGGGGAAAACAAGGAATTATTCAGATATATAATTAGTAGTTAGATAATGCTTTATTAACCTGAATTAGTGCTCAGAGGGGAAAAATTTTTAGAAAAGAGCACCGTTGAACAAAAGTAAGTTTTAGACCTCCAACTCTCCCTTAAAGATCGGAGAATAAACTTTGAACCAACTTACCAAGTGAAATTTAAACTCTTCACCGAACCCACCCCATAAGAAATCCCATAGTAACTTCTCTACGCGATTGGTAAAACCAACATGGAGGAAAAAATAGACATGAAATACATAAGCAAATTGAGCAATTTATCTTCCCAATGTGAGACTAACTTTCTGGGGTCTCACAATCTCTCTCAACACCTCACGCTATTAATAAGTTGCTCTGATACCATTTGTAACGATCCAAAAAGTTGGTCCCACATTGAAAAAATGAATTGCTCACATTGAGTGGGTTGATTATAAAGGTGCTATGAGTGTTAAGTCCCACATTAGTGCCTTATTATGTGAGATTGAGCTTTATAAGTGATTTTAGGAAACTTTAATTACAATTTGACTAGTCTTTTTAGAGTAATAGCGTAGATCTGGCTACCGCTTTTCCTTGATTATTACAAATGGTATCAATGCATTACAATTTGACTAGTCTTTTTAGAGTAATAGCGTAGATCTGGCTACCGCTTTTCCTTGATTATTACAAATGGTATCAATGCAACGTAGAAACATCATGTGGCGCTAAAGTGATAGCGCAAGTGTGGCTAGCGCTTTCCTTGAGTCGTTACACCTAGCAAGTTCAAACACACTACACGCTAAAGGTGAGCTAGAGCCCAACAAGGATACAATAAGTTTTACGGGAAGAACAACTATCAAGTTCACCAAATGGTGCATATTACTCTTTGAAAGATATCTATCGATGTCCTTCATATTTTTGGATTGAGATCCCCTCCAATTACTCAAAATTGGAGAATCTCATGTTACGAAATCATAGCCCTTCATTTTTAATCCAATGGTCTATAAAATGACAACTGCTTTTGTATAACCGATGCATTAAATTTTGATTTTAAGCTAGCTTTTGTTTTATCCAGGTTTAAATGATTTTATAGACCATTGAATTTAAAATGAAGGGCCGCGATTTCGTAACATGAGAATCTCCAATTTTGAGTAATTAGATGGGATCTCAATCTCATATTTTTTTCCTTGTGAGAATATTTGAAGGTTATCTAGATATCATATATACACACAAACTTATATGATCACATATGCGTTGCACACATGAATGCTGGTATTTATGTACATAAAAGTGTGATACTTGTTAGACACTCTCTTTCGTGGAGCTCAAGGTGCTTAGAGAGAAAACGTCCCAGACATTCTATCGTTCTACGGAGCTCCTCCTCCCCTCCAACATGATGTCTCCACCACCAGTCTTCTTGGATTGGTTTATCCTTTACAGTTTTTTCCTTTATTGTTTCTCGCTTGGGGTTTTGGAGGTCAAATCTATCCATCCTTCCACCTCGATCGTCCACGTACCTCCTCTCCACCTTCACCGATTTGCCCTCTTTCTCCCTATGAATCTATTTCCTGCAGATGTACCACATGCACCACCTTGGCGCGTGGGCTAAGCGCGCCACCTCTACCATGAATTTGTCCTAACAAATCCAAGGTCTCCTTGCTCTTTTTAAAGAGCCATTTCTCAAATCCGCATATGAGCATCAGACTCACCGTCCTAGTACAAGATCCTTCAACTGTTGAATATATACCTCTTTAACTTCTCCAGTTTTCTCAAAATCTAGTAAAAGGAGCTAAGTTTTATTGGATTCTCTTGTTAGCACCTCCAGTCCAGGACCGCCATTAGCTTTGCTACTGACATTTAAAGGTTTCCCATTGAGCAGTGAGGTGCTAAATGTCTACTTAGGTTGGGTTGTTTATTTATTTATTTATTGTTGGTTTCTTGGTTATCTGTAGTTTATTACTCTTTGTGGAATCAATATAAATAAATAAATAAAAATGAGATACTTTTTTTTTTCTAATTAAAAATGAGATACTTAACAATATCATGTCTATGATGCAGATATATCAAGGTTACTGTGAACATCACAACAGCTCATTATTATTATTATTTATAAAAAAAAACCATCTTTTAACATGGGACCTACCACTAATGCACAGAATGATCGAAGGTTATACTTACCAAAAACAAAAGAAATTCTTATTAAGTTTACAATTTAAAAAATAAATATTAATATCAAAACTAATTACTACTGACCAAAAAAAAAACAAAAAAGAAAACCCGTAAATAGTGGAAGAGGATAGACATTTCGACTTTCGAAAACCTCCTCGAGAAACGTTCCTTTTTCTTTTTCCGGGCCTTCTTTACAGACATTGACGTAGAAACGTAAAACGGTAAAAGGCAGATTTATATAGAAAAAAACACATATTTGCACAAAAAAAGATTAATTCAATTACCTGTGTCGTAGCCGAAGAGCAATCCACCTATTCCAGCGACCACAGTCAATCCCAGCACATATGAGTTCTTAAAATACGACATTTTTCTCTCCGGGTACAAGTCCAAGTACCCTGAGCTTCCTGGCAAGGACTCGAGCTTCATTTTCGCAGAAGTCTCAATCAATTCGAGTCCCAAAGTTTACAAATCTATCAGAATTCCGAACCGAACGGGTGCAATTCGCACCAATTTTTGTTTAAATTCAACAAATTCTGCTAACAAAACCTAGCCGGAACGCCTAGAATTTGAACGATGGTATTAGATTAATCAATTTTTTTGACAGTATTGAATCAGAAGAAGAACAAAAAAAATCGCCTCTGATTCTAGGCCAGAACTCATACACTGTACGGACGGACACCCTAAAATGTCAGAGAGCTAACCCTGAAAACCCTAGAAATCGATGGAAAAGAGAGAAGCGAAAACAAAAACGAGAGAGCAGAGGATTAAGGACGCTAGGAAACACCGAGTGCTGAGTTTTGCTCTCTATAGATGGAAAGTATAACAGCGAGTGTTTTTAAGACTGTTTTCAACGGAAATCCGGCGGGGATTTCAAATTCCGCCGGTAAAAGATTTTCCGGGGAAATGTGATTCGTTTTTCTTTTTTTTTCACTTTCCCAGCGACTCGTGAAGAAAAGCGCAGGATTAGGTGAGAAAGCGAGAGCTGGCAATGGAAATTTATAGAAAGAAAAAGTAAGAGACACGATTTTCTCAGAAAGTAACGCTGTTACGGTTCCTCACCTCTCTGTGACTCACGGACCAGTGACTATTCCAGCTTTCTGTGGAAGAAATTTAAGTCACAGGCAAGTGACTCTATCCCTTCTGTTTCTGTGTGTAACGTGTGGACATTGGACAACGTGGCAATACGGATATAGGCCCTACATCAATGTCAAGGGGAAGGGGACGAGAGAAGCACACGCGCGCGTAAGAAAAGATTTTGTACTCGCACATGTGGCTTTATGGGCGGCTTTTAGGGAGGGGTAAGTTTGGGATATTGGTAAAGATGGTTGCGTGGGGACTGCATGTGTCTGTGTAGTACCCTTACAGTCTGTCTCTCTTTGTCCGGGCACGGAGGAAACGTGTGGCTGCTGGTGAGTTTGTCACAGTAAAAGCGGTAGAAAGTGGCACGTGATGTTGACGCGCCACGAGTTTGACAGGTTAACCACCACCATCGATGTTCTTTATTTCTTGTGGCGACAAGGAAGAGTGGTTCTGTCCTTTGGCTTATAATTAGTCTTAATTCATTTTGTTAGCAGAACTCGACATGATTGAAAGAAAGGAAAAACTTATAAAAAAAACAAAACATGATTGCTTCATAAACATTATGATGCAATGAATTTCCTATTTGATTAAAAAAAAAAAGGTATTAAGATGTCTTTATCAAAGTGTCCCATCATTTTGATCACCAGGCAAATTGTTCCACGTGGATGTTAAATCAAAGCATTTGATTGGGACAAAGACCGCACAAAATCATACTAGTCGTGATCCTTGTCTTGAATAACACGATAGAAATCACGCAACGACGCGAAAGTTGGACCCGTTTAACACTTTTCTTTCTTGAATGTGGGGTGGGGGGGCGGCTTCGATAAAATTCAACTGATAAGGACATTAGCAGTTAGGTGGAGGAGGACGCCAATGACAAGGCCGACCCTACCAACGGTGATCAAATTTTTTTTTTTTTTATCTTATCCTAAGCAAAAAGAGGTAAGTTGGAGTGTTTAATTATCATTATTTTATTTGAGTGTGATCAAAGTAACACTTATTTATTGGGTGCCGCATAGGAGGGATCTGAAAGATAAAAATTGTAGGCGCTTCCTCAAGTCCGACTGAGTCATAATCTGACTCATTCCCATCAGAATATCACTGTAAATCTAAAATGACTAATACTAAGCAAGCATATATGGAGATTGTTTGTCTTCACACTAGGCTTGTACCATATGGCAAAGATGAGCGTGTGATACATTATGAGAGTAATTATCCCCATACGTTTATAATGCTTCTTAACATTATACAAACAACTTAATTTGAAACTATCAACTTAAGTGCAGCTTTATAGTTGGTATAGTTATAGGTTACTTTATCATGAAAAGGTGACATGTACTTAGTATGTTTGATATTGCGTTGAAAAATATACATTTTAAAGTAAAAATAAAAAATAAAAAAATAAAAAATCTTTTGTAAGTTTTGGTAATTTTTAGAGTATAGTAAAACAGTCTAATAAATATTTTTGTAATTTTTACAAAAACAGACAAACTTTTTGTTTTGTATGTTTTTTTTTTTTTTAAGTATTTTTAAAAAATTTTAAACACAATTTCAAACGGGTTTTAAATACTTGATAAAATAAAAAGTATGATAGTATTAGTATATATCCAAAGATGAAAATATGGAGAAATGGACAATTTCCTCCCGCATATTCCTTCTATGTGACGGTGGTTGGCGAGTGAGGAGTGAGCGAGGAGTACAATTGCTCTGTGCCTCTTCTCTGGACGTAACTTCTGCCCACTGTGTACAATGATGCTTAAGAATATTCTAAGATGATATGTTCTGCACGTGGAAGGTGGGGAGGTTTCATATGGTTCTCTGTTATTTTAACCAAAACAAAATTATTTTTTTAAAAAAGGAAAATTTTCAATTTTTATAAAATAAATCGATTTTTTTTAAAAAAATTTTTTTCCAATTAAAAGGAAATTAATTTGGCCACCCGTTAGATTTTATTTTATTTATTTATTTTTAGTTTTAAGTTTTTTCAAGAAGTTTAAGTATTTTTTGTTTTTATTTTACTAAGAGTAGTTTTGTTAACAATGTTTTAGTAGTTTGGGAAGAACATTATCACAATTGAAAGTTTTGAGGAAAATTGTCAATTGGATAGTAATTCGAGAACGGTATGTTTTAGGGGGAAGTGAGTGAGAGAATTAGACGGGAGGTTGGGAAATACATCTGAAGTGGTGGTAGAAAGAAAATGATAACGAACTTACTTAATTAAACTATCTTAAAGAGAGATAACTAAGTCACTTGATAGTTAGTTTGCTAATTAATAGTTACTTAGTAGTTATTATGTACTTTATTAAACTACCAACTATATATAGTTAATTAATGCAACCTTCATAATTTAATAGGTATTTAGTCGTAGTTATTATGTAATTTATTAAACTACCAACTATATATAGTTAATACAACCTTAATAAGATACGAGAAAAATGCAAAAGGAGTGTTTTGAGAGTTTATTGTGGTACACAAATTAAAATAATAAACAGGTTTCTACACCCAACTTCTATCTATTTTTTTACAAAAACGTCAAATGACACATCAATATTAATCAAATTATGACATGTATCACCCATAATGAGAAACATATAAATATTTGAATATAAACAACATATATATTTTTTTTTAAAAAAAACAAGTGGTGGTCGAGCCACCCCCTTTGGCCGGGGTGGTTGAACTAGCCCCACCCCCTCAATTTTTTTTTTTTTTTTTTTTTGGGCCATTTAGCCACCCCCATTTGGACAAAGGAGGTAGGTTGGTAGCTCAATAGCCCCTATATATATATATATATATATATATATATTAATTTAAAATTTACATATTTATATATATTTTTATTATGGGTGACACTTGGCATGAATCGATTGGTACTGATATGATATTAGACAAAAGTTGGGTGCATTGACCTATTTATTATTTCTACGTACCACCATAAACTCTTGTAACATTTTTAAAACTCAATGAGGTTTTGCAAATCAGTGTATCATATAGATTGATTTTGCATTTCCCCTTAAGATTAAAGAGATAATTTATTCATTTGCAAGAGCCAAGTACAGTTATAGATCATGAAGAGATATCCATAAAGTAGTAATTGCATTAGTTAATGAGATATGCATAGAAAAGAAATAAAGCTAATGAGATATTAATAAATATAATATATGGGCTAAACAATTAGTATTAACTGATTTTTTGAGATTAAAAAAAAAAAAAAAATGTACAAGTGGTGGCAAGGTGGGAAGCCCAAGCCTCAGGAATACATGTTCTTGTCTCCAAGAGGTAACTCAATCGGCTGGGACTACGCCTAATAAAGCGGATGTCACTAGTTCGAATCTCCCTCCCCCTTCTTGTGTGGACATGTCAAAAAAAAAAAATAAATACATGTTTTTGAACCGAGACTTTCTATTCCGCCATCTCTCATTCATCTATCTAGTTTTTAAATGTACCATTAGATTGTAAGATCCACATGCAGATGCAGATCGAATGGTGAATTTGAAGAAAATATGGAGAGAGATGGAGAAGTATTATTTAGGACCCACAATTAAGTACTGTTTTGAATTCTTTTTGGTTATTTTATAAAAAATATAAATTCTTATTTGATGTTATAACATGTAACGAAATCTCAAACCTCCCAATAGAAGGTTTAAGTTTTCGAGACTCATTATTTCATCTTTCATCGATCTATTTTTAAATTTATCGTTGAATTTATAAAATTAACATCCTACAGATTCAATGATAGATTTGAAAAAAAAATATACTGGACGAAGATATACAAGAGAAAGAAATAGCATTTCTCCAAGTTTTCATCATATATAATTGGAAAAATATCAAGATAGTTTCCCTATAGTTGTGGTATTTATTAATTATCTCTTTGGGTTTTAAATTTTGATGCTACACTAACAAGAGGCTTCTTTTTTTTATTCTTTCTCTGAGGTTGTCCATGCATGCCGTCGATATGCCCTAATCTTCTGAATTCTTATTTAACATGGTTTTACACGTAATGCTTCTTGAAAAGTTTGTTTTTGTATTTGATTAGACAATGATCCTTCACACGTACATTTTACATTTTTGATATTCACTTGTTGATTCTTTTGGCATTTTTCCCCATGAGCTATCAATTGTACTATTTTGCTCCCATGAATTATTATTTTGTGTTTAAAACCAAATTTCGTCAGTCAAAGCCGTTAATTTAGACGGTTAAAGTGACAATGTGTAATAATTCATGGGGGCAAAGTGGCGGGTTGACCGTCCGAGTTAATGGTTTTGATTGACGGAATGGAGTTTTAGGCACAAAATAGTAGTTCATGGAGGCAAAGTAGTACAGTTGACAGTTCTTGGGGGAAAAGTTCAAAGGCGTTATAGTTCATGGGGACAAAATGTAGTTTCCCATATATATATACTTGGATGAGCATTTGCATTGGCTTATGTAAAATAGATTGCAATCTAAAATTTTGATAGAAACCCTAAAAAAAACATCCCATAATTAATCCTATTAGCTAATATACAATGCATTTGAACTAAAGTGTCATTGTAATTATCATTTGCAGAAATTAAAATAATCACAATTAAGCAAAAACAAAGTATGATTTTTTGTTTTCTTTTTTTTTTTTCTAAAAGTAATAATGTGTCTCATTATTACTACTTTTACACCTGAATCACAAAAAATATTTAGGTGCTCAAGAAAAAATTTCAGAATGTGATCAATCCATTCAGTGTAATTGCTTTGGACAAAGGGTGCTCGATCCAAGTTCCTTGGAGAACTTCACTCTCATACTGCCCCCCCATGAGGCGTGTCGGGGAAGTCGTAGGTTTCTCCATAATTAGCTTGTTCCTCCACGAGCGGGTGGAGATTTGCGGTGGGGTTATATTGTTGAACCACTAGAATCGACGCGGTTGTGGAAAAGTCCGATGATGCTAAGAAGCTTCCGACCGGCCCCAACTCCAGACAATCGCTTCTGTCTACCAAGTGAGCCACTGCCGGCGTTCTTCCCACCAAAAACAGATTTAACTTGTTCAACGCTCTTAATGCTTCCACCACCTCCGCCTTACTTTCAACCACCCTTTCCTCGTACACTACCGACTTCTCCTTGCCACTGCAATGGCTCATCAACTCCGAAACGAAGAGCGCGTCCTCCTCACTGGCACTGTCGGCTTCGTCGGTGATTTTCCTATCCTTCATGTTAGGAGCTATGCCAACCAAAGAGGTACCTGTTAAATTACCAGTTATTCCAAAAACTTAAGTTAATAGAAAAAAATAAATTTAGATTACGTTTGAAGGGTATAAAAGTGCTTTTAACACTTAAAAAGTCTGTTTGAAGAAAAAAGTACTCGTTTGGTAAAAAAATTAAAAGCTTTTAAGGGTCCAAAATGACAAAAATATACTTTTGGCAAAAGCTTAAAAATGAAGCTTTTGCCAAAAAACTTTTTTTGACTTAAAAGTTCTATTTTCCAAACGTAATCCCAAATAGACTCTTAATCACTTAATCATTAGTTTAACACTTATCCTCACGTGTGGGCTCAAACAAATATCTTTTAATAGGTGAGGCCTAAACACGTGGAATATTTAATTTAAATGAGGGGTGAACCTTTGGCTCTGATATCATGTTAAATTATCATTTGTCACAAAAGCTTAAGCTTATAGGAAGATGTAAATTTAATCACTTAATCATTAGTTTAACACGTACCAAATCGCAGTGATTTTCCTGGTGGGGTTCCAAATTTCACGACGGTGAGCATTATTCCGGGGTGCTCAGCCATCCTCATCCCATAGGCAAGCGCTTCCCGGTCGTCTCGTCCGCCAAAAAAGGGCACCACCACCTGGTAAGAAACCTCACTCGCCGAGACTTGCGTCGTCCCTCCTAGACCGCGATCGACGAGGATTCCAACGGAGCACGGGGCGTGGCGGAGGACGCGGTCATTCACCGCGTGGAAAGAGTGCCCCAATGACTCCAAACCTCCGTCCAATCGCTGGTGCTTGTGAAACGGAAGTAGAATCATTGCCACGCGCTTTTGGTGCGCGCTTGTGCAAATATCCTCGTGAATATTGTCCAGAGAGGAGATGGCGGTCATGGGGCGGACGCTCACGCTACAGAGCTGGCCGTACGCCTCGAAGGCGATGACCATTTGATCTTTGTCGTCGCGTATTTTGTTCCAGAAGGGGAGACCGTTGCTGCGTGCTTTGTGTACCATGGAGATTGCCGAAGATCGCTCCGAAAGCTCCATCAGGTGCATGGCGTATATACATAGTCGTCCTCGCTTGCGGGTCCCGCGAGAGGATTCGACCAGATTGATTATAGCAGGGATGTTACGCGTGCTGTGGAAGCAGGCGAGTATTCGGAGCTCGGTGTCGAGGTCTTTCCGGTGGACGGTACGATGCTTGTAGGGGGCTCCCTTTCGAGCAGGCTTATACACCGCCGTCACTATTGGGGTGGTGATGAAGGTGGTGAACAACGCCATCACAACCATTATAGCAAATGTCTGCTCGTTCAACACCTGCAATTGATAGTTTAGATATATGGTATATGTTTAATTAGCTCATGACTAAATTTATTGTTTCTCACCTATTTTATTTTATCTTATCGCACTCATTTTATATCAATGGAAATGACATCTGTTTAAATGGCTACTTAAAAATATGGGAAAACTTTACAAATGACCCCTTGAGCTGCCACGTGATTTGAAAAGATTCTCCAAATGTCAAAACCTCTCAATTTCACTTCACGAACTTTCAATTTGATGCAATCTACCCATGCTGTCAGTTTTGGACTTAAAAAGTGATGAAAAGACTTTTATACCCCTAAAACTTTTATAAAATTTCAAATTTATCCTTAATTTCAAATTGAACATTAAAAAAGAAGAAGGATAATTTGGTATTTTTAGTGGTTTCCATTAGGGTTTAACGGCAAAAATTAACGTAGGGGTCAATTGCATCAAATTGAAAGTTTAGGAGGTGAAAATGAGAGTTTTTGAAATTTGTAGAAGTCTTCTCAAAATGCATAGTAGTTCAAGGGTTCTAAGTGAAGTTATCCCTAAAAATACTAAATTTTTCTATCTCCACTAAATTTATAAAACATCAATGGCATGAATTGGGTGTGAAGTATAACATTATTCTTTGTACATGTATGTCGTTTATGATATGTTCTACATGTTTTGAGAGTTTTTTCTTTATGTGACATAAAATTAAAAAATATTTTTGCATTTTTAGTTATTTGTTAACGTTTTTGGCATATAAAACAAAAGACGGAAAACAAAAATTATAATCACATAATATTGTTTGACTAGAAGGGATTTAAAATGATCTTGAGAAGAAAAAGGAAGAGTGAAATTAAGGTACCTTTCGGTCCTTGCCAATGTTGAGGACGATGAGCTCTACCAAACCCTTGGTGTTCATAAGAAATCCGAGTGCCAAGGATTCCCTAAAAGGCACCTTAAACAACATTGATACGGTGAAGGTGCCAAGGACCTTTCCAAAACATGCGGTGAATATAACAAGCACTAGTAATCCCCATGAAAGCCCTCCGCTTATGGTGGCGACGTTGGTCTTGAGCCCGCTCGACACGAAGTAGAGTGGCAGGAGAAGTCCCGACACCACATCCTCAATCTTCTCTATCAGAACCCCTGCAAAAGGGCCGTCTTTCGGCACCACAATGCCCACCACAAACGCCCCGAAAAGTGCGTGTATTCCGATGGTGTCCGTGACAAAACCCGCCGCCAACACCAGCGATAGCGTGATGCATATGTAAAGCTCCTTGACCGGCTCACCTTCGGGAGAGCGCCGAGCCATCACCGCAAGTGCCGGTCTCAGGACTAGTATAGCGAAGGTCACGAAGGCGGTGCCGCAGAGGAGAACCCACACGGAGGTGAGAGGAGATGTCTTGGTCCCTGAGAGCGCAATGGCAAGCGCGAGGAGTATCCAAGCAGCAACGTCGTTTACGGCGGCGGCCGACATGGCAATGCGACCGATGTCGGTGGTTAGGAGTTTGAGCTCGGCTAGGATGCGGGCGAGGACTGGAAATGCAGTGATGGACAAGGCAACCCCCATGAAGACGAGAAAGGGGCCGGGGGGGACTCCTTTGGATACGGTGGAACGAAGAACGTAGGAGGTCCCGATTCCAAGGATGAAAGGGAGGCTGATTCCAGCGACGGCTATTCCTAAGGACTTTTTCCCGGTGCGGCGGATTGCACGGATGTCGAGCTCAAGCCCCACCAGAAACAAGAAGAAGAGGAGGCCGATGTTGGCAAGGGTGTCGAGGACAGTCATGCTCTTAGGCGGGAAAACTGTGTTGAGAAATGTCTTGTTTCTCCCCAACGCAGAGGGTCCAAGCAATATTCCTCCCTGCTTGCATGATTTATATTAATAAATTAACTTAAAGAGAAATGCTAAATATCCCAAAGTTTTGTTCTAATAATTGATTTCCAAATGATGTGTTACCATCTCATGAGTTGGTGGCACATTTTTCAAAATAATAAATCTCATGAAAATGGTAACACATCATTTGAGAAACAACTTTTGAGATGTGTAGCACTTCTCTAGCGTGAATAATGTAGTATATATTTATTAGGAGAAATAATTAAAAACCGACTTACAATGATCTCTGCAATGACTCTAGGTTGTCTGAGAGGTTTAAGAAGTAATGCAAGCAACCTGGTAAGAACGACGACCAAACATATCTGGAGAATAGCCAATGGAAGCGCGAAATCCAGGGGGTTTTCCCCTTGGAACGATCCATTGGACGTAGCCTTCATGGGTCCGGGGCACACCATTGTAGATACGTTGGCCGTCGCCATCCTTGATCTTGAGAAATCAAAGAGAGATCACTAGAGCATGCAGGAGGGAGACTCTTCCTCCAGAAAGAGATAGAGAGGAGAAAATCCCAAGTAAAAGAAATCCAAATTCAAGGGGATAAAAAGGAAAGAATGACAGCCAGAGAAAACTAACGTATTGCTACTAATAATAGTTAGCGACAGTTTCTTGCCGTTGGTTGTTTCCTTCCCTTCCTTTCCTATTTATAGTTGTTGTTAGTTAAAGAACAATCTGTTGAGACGTTGGTGCCGATCATCTCCTGTTTTCGTTGGACCTGGTGACTTCTGTTATCTGAAATTACAATTCAAAACAAATTAAATCATCATTTCCATACAAGTTCAACTCCGTTAATGTTCGTGAGCCCGCTCGTATTAGGATTGACTCGCTTGTTAGGGCTCGCCTCATGTATATATTGTAAAACATAAAATTGACATAACATACTATAACTTACAAGATCCTAACTATCATGAATTTCATAATAAATTAATAAAAGGAAACATACTAAAATCCATTACTTATTTAATTCTTCTTTTAAAAGCATAAACACCAGAAATCAGTTTCCCTCGCTTGACACACTTAAGGTACACAAAGATGATAAAAATTGCGTACATTTATAAGGCAGAGAAATGATCGGTTTCCTTTATACCATCAAAGTAAGAGTTAATTCAATAGGAAACCATTTCTCTTAATTAATTAAGCAACAGTTTAGTAAGGATTATGATTAAATAATCTCATAACTTTAGGAGTCTAATAAATACTCATATATGCCATTTCATGTGGGACATTAAATTCTTACATATATAAGCATAAATTAAGTAACAAATAACAATGGTCAATATATAATAATATAACATTGTGCCAAATGATTATATAATTATTATATCATGTGAATATGATAATACTTAGATTGGATGATCATAGATCTAAGTATTATCCACTAGACACTTAGGAATTGGGATAATTATGATTCATAATGCTCATATTTATCATAGATAATCTATTCATATAATTCATATGATATAATATGATTCATAATCCATATATATAATATATAATTACACATTAAACACAAGTATAAATTATAGTCACATAAAAATAATGTCATATAAGTATATAAATTCATACTAATACAATCCCTCATGCTCTTCCCTTTCTCTCTTTTGTTCTCTTTCTTCTTAAAATTTAATCGAGTATCATATGCTTATAATCTCTAAGAAATTATTCATGGCTTTTTTAAAGTTCATGGGTTTTATTTTTATTTTTATTTTTATTGATGTTTCTGTTCACTAGTTAATTAAGCTTGCTCCATAACTCAATATATATATATATATATATATATATATATATATATATATATATATATAGCAAAAAGGGTTGGCCGAGGAGACCAATTGTGGCTATCCTACCTGGGTGTGACCATAGTAGCACCTACCCGTTAGGAGCCGCACAGGAAGGGCCTAGACGATGGGAACCACAGGCGCTTCCTCAAGTCCGATTGAGTCATAGCCTGACTCGACTCCACCAGGACATCAATGAGAATTCAAGGTAGCTAATACTAATTAAGCATATGTGGGGATTATTTATTGCGAAAATTTAAACCTACGCCCTAGTACATACTCTCACTACTTGGAAATTTCATTGGATCATTGAACCACCACCTTTAATGGTAACTCAATTTGTACTTGCAGCGCACTAGAACCTCCTTCAGCAAGTATAGATTAGGATCTTACTTGATGATTCCGTTGTCTTAATTAAATTTTCATATAACCATTTTGTTTCCCCTCTCTTAAATATCCAAAACTTTCTTACCTTTTTTTGTCTGCAGTGGAAAACATTCTACCAGTAAATGGACGGCTTTGGCCTTTAGGAATGGTAATAAACATTACTTACCTAATTAATATATTTATTATTTTGAAAATATTAATATTATATCTTTTTTTTTCAAATAAATAAGATATACAAAAGCAATCATTCATGTCACTTCTTATCATTTTTTTTTTTTTTTTTTGTACATTCTGCAATGGGTGACTGACAAATTCAACCAAAATACTAATAAACTACCATGAGGCCTTGCTCTCGGCCTTGGCCACAGCAAATGCAATAAAAAACATGTTATCATTGTCATCTTTTTCTATAGCACAGAATAATTGTCTTTCATATTTTCCCTTAAGATGGAAATCATCACAACTAATAATTGGCCTGCAACCATACTCAAACTCAAGGACAAAACTAGAACATTTAGTTTGGAGGGAGCAAAACAAAAAACAAAAAAAATGTAAAATAAAAAAAATTGGGGGAGACAAAAGTTAAGTTTTAAAAATATATTTTATTAATTTATTTATATTTTTGGAACCACCTTATGGCTTAAGGGGCTAAGGGGTAGCTCCGCCCTTAAACTCCTTACAAGTATCAAGACAAATATTCATTCGTTGAAAGCAGGCTTCATCCCTCTGAGCACTGCCACTCAGATTGTACTTCCTTAACACCTCAGCATATCTCATTGTTTGACGATACTGCTCAGCATGGATACCCAAAATGGCATTTATTGCCTCTTTCTTAGCTCTTTAGCAACGAGAAAGGGGAACTTTTATGTTGTGACATATCTCTTCACCATATGTTTTATACTTGCGGGTAAGAAACTCCACATTGGTCCTAGTGTTCTCATATTGATTATCACATGGTTTGGAAAATATATTTCAATCTGTATTCCCACCCTTTTAGCATCTACCGAAGTATGAATCTTCCATGGGCAATGTTTTTCCCCACATATTGCACAAACTCAACCCTTATCATAGTGTTTGTAGAGGAAATAAAATCCATTATGCACAGCAAAAGTTTTGAGTGCCCTCTTAAAGGCACAGGAAGTTGTAAATAAAATCTCACACTCCAGCTCAATTGGTACTTTCAAGTCTTGAGGCTCATGAAACTTCCTATACCTCTTCCTTTTGTTGCATCCTCATCATCATCATCATAATATTCCAAATAAAGGAGACTGGAAGGAGGAGAAAGAATTGTCCTTCAAAGAGAGATAGAGAGGAGAAAATCACAGCAAAAGGAATCCAAATTCTGGGGATAAAAAAAAGAAAGGAAAGAATGAGATAAAGTACTGCTACTAATAATAGGGGCTCTAGTTAGCTACCGTTTCTTACCGTTGGTTGTTCCCTTCCTCTCCTATTTATAGTCGTTAGTTAAAGAACTTCTGTTGAGACTTTGGTGCCAATCATCCCCTGTTTCCAATGGTCCTGTTGACTTCTATTCCCTGAAATTGCTGCAAAACAAAATGATTTCCATACAAGTTGGGCTTCACAATTTGCATGCGAGCGTTTGAAACTTGCCATTTTGGAGATGGCTTCACTAAGCTGGGGTTTCCCAGTTCTTTCAAAAAAAAATTTAAAAAAAAAAGAGGAAAAAATACTTAAACCATTAAATCACCACGTATCTCAAAATTTTAAACGGGTAGAAAATGATGGACTTGACAATTTAAATTAATATTTGAACATAAATAAAAGCATTTCCAAAGAGAAAAGAGTCCCATTCACAAGTTGCCTCAGTCTTCCATCACAAGATTCTAAATTAGACAGAAAACTTGTTCGAAAGAAAAAATTAACTATCAAAATCTCAGAATTGAAGACCATGTTCCCGAGCTGCATTAGCAAGGGCTTCAACGCGTCCATGGTATGGGTATCCACCTCTGTCAAAGGCCACTTTTGTGATTCCTTTCTCCAAACAGGACCTTGCAATGACTTCACCCACCTTCTTTGCCACATCCTGATGGGAGAAATTTGCAAATATGAGGACCTTCTCTTCAAAAACAAGTTGTTTATTTTAAAGGGAGAGAAAAATAACCAAATCTTTAACTAAAATGGGGGATAAAGAAACCAAATTAGTGACCAATGCACTTAGATCTAGCTGGACATGAGAGATGACACTTCCTAAACAGTTACTTTTGGCAAACTATAATATAATTAACATTCATCATATGCATTCTAGAAACACAATTAACCTACATGAGAACAAAAGACAAGTGATTAAAGGAGCTTTGTTACAAATTCCAACTAAAAGTTCATGAAAAACGTGTTGGTTTAGTAAAAGCAATAACACAATTCAAAAGCATGCAGACTATCATTTAAAAGGGTCATAAAGAAAATGAAAAATTACCTACCATTTGGTAGCAGAGCCAATAAACTTTCTGAACCATAGAGGAGTCAATCATGTTAGGATATATGACAATCGTTACACCTAAAGAGTACCCAAAATTCTTCAGATGATGATGCATACAATGAAGCAGAAGATTGTTATTACTAAGCTGGTGTCTTTCAAAGAGTAGATTCTGTTCTATTTTACTTTGTTAGTTCCCGTAAACTCTTGCGCCAAACCCCCGCCCAGTGCATAGGCATATTTGATTTGATAGATGAACACTTTAGACCAATGATCCACAGTTGGGTACCAACTACATTGTTTCAAATAATTGACAAATAGATATGTGTGAACTTACAATAGTGGGACCAGAGCTATAGTCGAACTCCTCAGAGATGGGTTTCTGCATGGTTGAAGCCGAAGCAAGCGTGTGCATCTTGGTGTCATCAATTACCTGGACATAGAGATGCTTGTTGGAGCGGAAGACACACAACCTTGGCCTTTCTGGGGTCCCTTCAACCTAACAAACCAAAAACATTGATGGCAAAATAGATTGGTAAGGCATCAGCAATGATCAAGATTAGCAAATTTTGCCATCAATGTAGAAAAATATTTCACCAAAGTACAGAAACAGAGAAGAAACAGTTCATGCTCCCATCCTCCCAAGAAAAAATAAAATAAAGTAGGAAAAAAAAATGCCATAACAGATAAATGTCTAATTACTGACCCAGTTCTTTACTATTCTAAAATGTTTCTATCATTTCAAAAGAACACTCGCAAATATGCATTTTCTAAACGAACGGTTTATCAAAGTGGTAGGCAGGCAACCTGCTTCATTGTTTCGGTTAGGCACAATCATATAATCCTTAGTTTCTGGTTCCTAAATACTGGAAAGAATGCATATGGTCTGCTCATTCCCATTTTTCATAATATAAATCAAAGAAATATCCAGCTCATTCCCTCTTGAAATAGATGTCTAGCAGAGTCACAAAGATAAAATGCTCCATTATCTTTGCCAGCACCCATGTACAAAGAGGCATGATACCCAAAGATTATGTGCTGTCATTTATACAGAATCTTGCTCTCCTCTCTTCTGGGACCGTGATACCAACTCCAGTCACAGGTACACCTCATATAGGCACCGCATGCCGAGTAAATTCAGTGACATTGATGAACAACCTGAAATCTTGTTGAACAGGAATCAGCAGTTCCTATCTCGTGAAGAAGGGGGAGGAAAATCGAAGAGTTCAATTCAGCCAAATGCAAGTTTACAAAGCTGAGCAACTTCAACACATCAAGTCCATCAACATCTAGAAATTTGATAATGAAAAGACTCATCTATAGGGACCCGACCCAGATTCGACAATGTCAAGAACAGTAGCTAACGAGCAAAAATTGCATGAAATGTCATAGAGGTTAGAGCACCCACTAAGCTGAAATAACAGCATTGTCAATTATGCAAGCCTTTGTAGGTTTATACCAACCAATGATCGCTGGTATTGTCAAAAAACACATATCTTGCTCGGCCAATCAACTCAGTTGAAGAATTTATCTACGCCCTTTTAAACAAGGGTCAAGCTGAGCTTATCGTTTCACTCAGTCATTTCATAGGCAATTTTGGGAACAGAACGCGTGCCAATCCAGAATTCTGGCGTTAGCGGTCAACAGCCAACTATGACAACGAAACAGAAGGATAGATAGATAGATAGAGAGATGGATAAGATAAGACCACCTTCTTTCTAATGCGAGTATGGCGCGCGGTCCTGTCTTCTCTTCTGGTTCTGGATTTGGCTTCAACAACAAGAGATAGAGATGGAGATGGGTGTGGGCTTGGAGCTGCAGCAGCGGCCACCAACTTCGGCCCCATCCATAGCTGCTGGGAAGAGGCCAATGCACTCTGAAGGAACCAAGTGGAAGTAGACATTCTCTCCTTCCTCCCTTTCTCTCTTTCTCTCTCCGCAGTATTCAGTCTTACCCACCGCCTCCTTTACACCTTATCCGTTCCTTTACAGACTAATAAACAGCCTCTTTTCTTTTTGCTTTTTTTTTTTTGGGTTAAAAAATAGCTCTTCATGTCCCTATTTTTTTTTTTTTGGATAAGATTAGAACATCAAATTAAAGTAAAATTACAGATAATAAAAACAAAGAGAAACAAAAATAATACAAATTAATGCACAAATCTATTGGATGGAACCTCAAGATGGAAGAAATAAGAGAAAAAGTTGGCAGCGATGCTGGTGGTAGCGGCCCATGAGAAAATTTGTGAGTACATAAATCACCTAAAAGCTGTTAGCGATGCAACTACTAGTAGCGCATGATGAATTTTGTGAGAACATAACTACATAAGGCAGCCAAAAAATTCTTAGCTTGAGACTAGCTACATAAAAAATTGTGAAAACTAAAAGATAGATGATGAGTCTCTACCATGGATTGGGAAAGGCAAGTGTACAAGGTCTAGATCTAGACTTGAAATTTTTTTGGTAGCAAGAATTCTTTAGGAGCCAGAGGAGCATGGGTAAAGAACTATTATATCTATCGAAATGAGCTAAAATCGGCTTTGCGGTGTGCAACCCATGACGTGCGACATATACAATGTTGCAAAAGGTAACATCGATGGAGAGAAAAGCGGCCAGAGATGGTAGACGAGGGATCGGATTTACTGAAATTTTTAGGGAATTTTAGTTTATAAAATTTTAAATTCAGGCTGTTCATTTTCTATCCAATAGTTATTGTTCTGCCACGTGTCCCACTCTTAATAAAATAATAAATATTTATTATTTTATTATTTTATTAGTAATGAGACACGTGGCAGAACAATAACTTTTGGATGAAAAATGAATGGTCTAAATCTAAAATTTCATAAACTAGAATTCTCTTAAGAATTTCATTAAATCCAGATTCGTAGATGAGGGGTGCGTGCCTTGTGTGAGTAGAGACTCGAGAGGTTGCACCCCATTTAGCCTTGAGTATTTTGGGACAATTTGAGGCTAAAACATATATGACATAATTTTTGTTTAAACGGACAGAAAAATTTAACAGATGGCGCAAAGTGTCACAGCTTGATAATTTGCGGGGTTTAATTTTCACTTTTTAAAACTTTGGAGATAAAAATGTCAAAATAGTGATACTTCGGGGATATAATGTATTTTCCCTAAAAGTAATGACCAAAACTTTAAAAACTCAATCTTAAATTATCTAAAGAGTGTAGAGTATCATGATGATTGAATATGTGCCAACAATTAGAGGGTATTAATATTATTTTAGTGGTTGGAATAACTATAATTACATGTTGACACATGTTAACAAGTTGTAAAAGAGCCGTAGGTATATCTAGGGCTGTTAAGTGAGCGAAGCATCTCGCGAGCAAGCTCGGGCTCGGCTCGTGCTCGACTCGAATATTAAATGAAGCACTTCATGAACACAAATCTTGGCTCGAATATTAAACGAAGCAAGCTCGGCTCGACTCGGCTAAGCTCGTATAAGCTCGAGTGTGTGTATATATATATATATATATAAACTAAGTAATAGATAATTAATTATAAATCTCATAATTATTAAAACCTTAAAATTGCATTTATATTTAAGCGTTAGAGAATGAAAAATTCTAGACCATTCGTGATGAAAGAGAGAGAGCAATCATTAAAAAAACATCGATTCAATTAGAGCAGATCCAAACGAAAGGAAGAAGAATCAAGCAGAAACTATTGAAGGAGATTGCGAAAGGCATAAACTATTGATGAATCAAACAGACCCAAACACTATCACTACATGTCTGGTGAGTGAGAGTGAGAGAGTGGGAAATGAGAGTTTAGGTGGAAGATCCGTTGTGACTGGTGAGGGGGATTGAGAGAGAGACGTTAAAAACATTTTTTTTTGTAGGGGGTGTTGTCCCAATGCAATCTGAATGCAACCTGTTAACTTGTCCCACATTGTTAAGAAAACATCAATCTCCAAGTTTACTTATCTATAAAATGATGCATATCCTCTCTTTGAAACCAAATGCCTTGCTGTATTGACTCAGGCTCCATACTTGACTAGCCAGGCTAAGTAAATACTCATATGCAAACTAACTTCTTAAGCCATTTAAGAGTGCTTGAAGTTAAAAAAAAATTTAAAACAAAAACATTAAATATAAGAGCCAGCTCGCGAGCTGGTTCGGCTCGACTTATTATTAGCTCGAGCTCGATTTTTTTGGCTCGCCCTTGAGCTCGAGCTCGAGCTCGAGTAAAATTTAAACGAGCCAAGCTTGAACAAGGGAAGCTCGCTCAAGCTCGGCTCGTTTACACCCCTAGACCGTATATCACTTAAGTTCGCATATTCTCTTTAACTACCATCAAATTGACAATATCTCATTCAAACTTTTAATTGAAACAATATTCCTTCTAAACTACTAAAAATTGCCAATTTCCCCAAAGTTTAGCAAAAAAACTTAAATAATCTTATTTATTATTATTTTTTTTTTTCAATAAGATAAAAATATTCCTATAAATTAAGAAAAAAAAAAAAACCCTAAAAACTCAAAATTCAAAATTCAAAAAAATAAGAATAAAAAAACCAACCCCCAAGGCCATGAGATGGTTTGGCCACCCCAACCTCCGGATCAAAACAGGCAGCCAAACCATTATCATAACCATGGGGAGATATTGTTAATTGAGTGACATTTTGAGAAGAATAAGTATAATTTTTCCCTTACTCTTTTCCTTATGAAAAATACTAATAAATGCTGAAATAACAAAATTTTCACCATTTAATTAAACAATGGATGAGACTTGAAGAAATTTACTCAACATTAACAATTCTGATCAGTACAATTCTGATCTTGATCCAAAATCTAAACACCAAAAGCAATTTCCACCTCCTCTTGCACTGGCCAAGTTAATCATGGATTAGTATCAAACAAACACGACTAGAAACCAGCAGAAATAAATTGGCTTATTCACAACAAAATATATATAATCCGCTACAAATCAAGAAATATGATGGGGTGATGAAGGTTGCTAAGTTCATGTAATTACGTATATAAATCATGTATTCCCAAAGATATCAGCTTTCTTGAATTGAATCTTCTGAGTTCCTGAGTTTGATAAGCAGGAGGGGCTTGATTATATGCTAAAACAATCAATGGACTGATCATATCATCTCCCAAATCTTTCGATTCTCCGACGACGTAATTCATCCAAAGGAAGGTCATGAGAACGGTGCAACTGACGGGGAGAAAATCCATTGTCATTTCGATTGGAACCACACATCTCACAAATGCTTGACAAACCAGAATTGTCATACGTACATGCTTGGCATCTCCACCTATCAGACACAGACCTTGCTCTGCGACTCGTTCCCCTGCCAGAAATCCGCCTTGTAGGGGACCGAAACAGGTTCCGGACAATCCTCATGGGCCAGCGCAATGCGCTAGAAATACCTCTGAAGAGTAGAGTCAGTGGGTCTACACCTGAATATGTACCTTTCAGCCGCAGATAGAGAATCCCGGCGAGTATTCCACCCAGGTGGCCGAGGAAGGAGACACCAGGAACAAACAGTTGGATGAGAATCAACTCCGCCCATGCAGCATAACGTGTTGGCACAATTAGTATTCCATGGACATCAGTGTAGTTTTCTGACTGAGAATTAAGAACAACTTTCATGGCAAAGAGGACACCAGAAAATCCAACAGCATACTCTGAGTAGTAAGGTCTCTCATAGTCGAAGAACAAGAGAAGGGATTTTGCTAATACTAGTGTGATTCCCTGGGACATACCAAGAAGAGCAGCAACCATAGAGGCAAATTCTGCACTCCCCATTGAAGTTTCCAACTGGATCCCCTTCCATAAGAGTGACATCATGTTATAGACCAAGTGAGATTCACCCATATGGTAGAATGCCGACAAGAAGAAACGCTTCAGGTCCCTGTGCTGTGACAGCCAAGTTTATTTTACAGATGAGAAAAACATAGTCATTCAATGATCAAACTAAAGTTTTCCAATAAACCACCAGTAATCTGATGGGAAGTCATTCCCAATACAACTTGAAAAAGATAAGAAAGGATTATTACTCTATCTTCCCTAACCAAATTCTTCCTGCTCATATAGAAACTCCAGACAAAAGGGTGTGGTTAATGTTTCCATTTCTTCAAGAAACAGAGGATGTCTTCAGGTAAAATGAGATTTGTATCCGCAATCAAAGGAAAAAAACCACAAAGTTAACTTCTTTTTCTTGGATGTACCAGAGGGTAAAGCATCCATTGTTATTGGCACTGTATAGTCCAGTGATAACTTCGTCTATTTAGAATTAAACCCTAGAAAGTTAGTCCCACATTGGATGGATTGCCACATTCAATAGGTGGATTATAAAGATGGTGATGATTCTACGGAGCTTCAATCATAACTTGATTTATCCGTTTATGGTAATATCTACTGAGATAGACAAAAACTTAATACAGAAAGAGAGAGAGGGCGGAATACCTTGAGGATGAGATGGGCATTGAACCAAACCTCGTCGATAGGAGGGATGATGTTGCGGAGAAAGGCAGGCCTCAAATAAATGAGAGTATTGGCGGCGAGAAGGCCGGCGGTGACAGGAGGCTTCCACGGGAGCCTGTAATACTCGCTCGCCGCGTGAAGCGCCAGCAGCGGCAGCATTCTCCCTCTTCCTCTGTCCATCTTTTCTCACTCTTTCTCGATTCCCAAACACAACCCACCACAACGCCCTCTAAATATATTCTCTCTGGATCTCTCCAAGACTCCAAAGTCGATGTGTGACAACCTTGGTCGCTAAGAAAAGCATATGCTAGACTCCACACTCACAGATTTCCATTTTCCAGACGCTTCTTTTAGATCATATATATGTAAATATGTGAAAGGTGCGGGAGGTTTGAGTAATTCTTGGAAATACAGAGACCTCCATATATTTTTATAAAAATAAAGGGAGTTAACTGACAAACTATCCACTCCTTTATGATTATCCAGCACTACCAATTTTTATAAAAATTTGCTCTTGGTTTTTTTTTTTTTTTTTTTTTAATTGCTAATTCAAGAACTGATTTTTATTGACATATTTCAAGTGGTATGGCATCCATATTTGTCTATTAAATAATATTATTCAATTTTTTTATAAATTGACTTGATAGTTTACAATTAGTAAAATAATTAAGTAAACATTTGACTTATCAATTCCGTTAGATAGTGACTACCTTGTCAATCATACACTCTTGAATTATTTCATCAATGATAAAACGCCGTGTCAATTTGAAAGGAGATACAGTAAAAGAAGCTCTAATACCATAACCATTTCTCTTTTTGTAACCATTTCTTTTTTTGTTGTTGTGTTTTTTTTTTTTTTTAACAAAAGTTAATGTTACATCAATAATAATATATCTACACGAGTATATCAATAACACGTGGCTACATTTTTATTTTATAACTATTATTATAGTGTTGACCTGACAGTCTAAAACAACCATTAGATCTTTTCTCTCTCTCTCTCTCTTTTTTATTTATTTATTTTTATTTTTATTTTTAATAATGCATATGGCCAAGTGGCCGTTGTTAATTTTTGTCATGTGGACTTCTGAATAGAAGAACCATCTTCACTTTTAGCCATAAACGAAGTATTATATACGATACAAATTGAAATCGAGGTCGACAAAAATAAAGTCGTTAAGTCACATTAGGGTCAAAGGCATTTAACCCAATAAAAATGGATTTGGCTTAAGTGCGGTAAAGAAAACTATAAGAAGTTTCGTGTAGTTTTTTCAAGTGTCTAGATTTAATTTCATTCTCTTTCTCTCTAAAGAAAAAAATAAATTAAATCTGAACCTTTAAAATACCCATAGAAGATTTATAGTAATTTTTTTTGTTTATATCAACAAAATCAAATATAAAAAATATCAACCCTAAACCAAAAAAAAAAAATATATCAAATGGGTTATTTAGATTGTAGGTTAAAAACATTGCGTAATAATTAGAGGAAAAAAAAGTAATTTATAGCATTACAGGTACGATAAGTCCCTATAAAGATTCAAGAGGTTGCACCCCACTTACCCTTGAGCATTTTGGGACGATTTTAGGCTAAAACATATGTGACATAATTTACGTTTAAAAGTACGAAAAAACTTAATAGATGACGCAAAGTGTCGCAACTTGATAATTTGTAGGGTTTAATTTTCACTTTTTTAAAACTTTGAAGATAAGAATGTCAAAGTAGTTATACTAAGAGGACAAAATGTATTTTCCTTAAAAGTAATGAGACTGAAGTCTGAAACTTTAAAAATTCTATTTAAATTATCTAAAGAGTGTAAAGTATCATGATAATTGAATATGTGTCAACAGTTAGAGGTAGGGGTGCTCAAACAGTTATAACCGATGGTTATTGGCTATAACCGCAACCGCCTTGGGTGGTTATTGATTTTTAATAACCGCAACCGCAACCCCGTAGGCGGTTAGCAGTTATTTTATAACCGGCCTTTTTTTTGTATGGCCTTTTTAAGTGATTTGGGCCTTTAATTTGCATATTTTTTGGGTTTATTTTATGAGAATGGCTTATTTTAAGGGTTTAAGGCCAAAATGTTCCAAAAAAGATAGAAAAAAAGGTCAGCCAATGTTTTTGAATAAGGTTTAGCCCAAAACATCACATACTACATTATATATTTCATATACATAGTTATAAATAGCCCAAATCCATTACACTACAAAAAAAAACCGGTTTTAGTGATGGTTTGTATTGTGTCGGTTTAAGAAACCGACACTGTAATGTGTCAATTTCTGTGACATCAAATTAAAAATGGTGTCGGTTGAATAGTAATCGACACTAATAATAGTGTCGGTTTACTGTTCAATCGATACTAATAAAGATGTCAGTTTACTGTTCAACCGACACCATTTTTAATTTAGTGTCGGTTGAGCAAAAACCGACACTAAAATTGGTGTTGGTTGACTATTCAACCAACACCAATTTCAAATTTCAAATTTTGAACATAGATTTAACCCTTCTTTCTAATTTGAATCTTTTTTTGGGTTTAAAAGTTTAACACACTATCATCCCATTTCACGTTTCTTCCTTCTTTTTTAATTAAGAGAACACTGGAAGTTTGTGAATCTAAGCCCATTATAGAAGTGAAGTTCTGTGCTACATCCTTGGAATCCATTATTGATTTTGCGCGTGAGAGAGAGATCGAGAAAAGAGAGTGAGAAGAGGGAGAAAAGAAGAAGAAGAAGCCCAACGTACAAAGAGATTGATGTTGGTGTCAACAGACAGAGGTCGAGAAAAAAGAGGGAGAAGAAGAAGAAAGAAGAAGAAGAATGAGGAGAAGAAAAAGGAGATCTGGATCAGATCGACATTAAAATGAAAATGAAAATGAAATGTAAAAAATGAAAAAAGAAATCAATAAATAAGTGGAAAAAATAATATATATAGGAATTTAATAAATTAGTGATGGTTTTTTTAAAAACTATCACTAATTAAAAGGTGTCGGCTTGGACAAACCATCACTAATTAGTGTTGGTTTTGCCTAAACCGACACCTTTTCCTATTTTTCTACCATTGTTTAGTTACCCTTTGGAACCGTCACTACTTTTGTACTGACGGTTTTTAGCCCTAAACCATCACCAAAAAACCATCACTAAACCTCTATTTTTTTTTGTAGTGTTATATATATATATAAAGGTAGGCGATTAACGGTTATTAACCGTCTTACCTTACCCCTAAAGCCGCTAACTACAACCACCCTAGGCGATTAGCACCCTAGTTACGTTTTTTTGTAGGGTTACGTTTGAGCACCCTAGTTAGAGGGAATTAATATTATTTTAGAGGTTGACATAACTCTAATTACATGTTGACACATGTTAACAAGTTGTAAAAAAGCCGTAGGTATATTACCTAAGTTTCAACTACCACCGAATTGACAATGTTTCTCCCAAACTTCCAATTTGAATAATGTTCTACTTAAACTACAAAAAATTGTCAATATTCCCCAAATTTAGCAAAAATACATAAATAATCTTAATTTTTTTCATTAAGATAAAATTACTCTTATAAATTCAAAAAAAAAAAATGAAGAAGAAAAAAAAAACCAACCCCAATGCCATGGGATGGTTCGGCCACCTCCAACCTCATGATCAAAACGGGCAGCCAACCATTTTCCCTTTACTCTTTTCCATATGAAAAATTAAAGAGACCTATAACTAATAATAAGTAATAAATGCTGAAATAACAGAATTTTCACCATTTGGATGAGATTTGAAGATCTTGATCCAAAATCTAAACACCAAAAGCAATTTCCAGCGCCTCTTGCACTGGTCAAGTTAATCATGGATTAGTATCAAACAAACACGACTACTAGAAACCAGCAGAAATAAATTGGCCTTATTCACAACAAAAAAAAAAAAAATAAATAAAATCTGCTGCTACAAATCAAGAAATATGATGGGGGATGAAGATCGAAGGTTGTTAAGTTCATGTAATTACGTATATAAATCATCAGAATCCCAAAGATATCAGCTTTCTTGAGTTGAATCTTCGGAGTTTCTGAGTTTGATAAGCAGGAGGAGGGGCTTGATTATATGCTAAAACAATCAATGGACTCATCACATCATCTCCCAAATCTATGGATTCTCCGACTACGTAATTCATCCAAATGAAGCTCATGAGAACGGTGCAACCGACGGGGAGAAAATCCATTGTCGTTTCTATTCGAACCTAACATCTCACAAATGCTTGACAAACCAGAATTGTCATACGTACATGCTTGGCTTCTCCACCTGCCAAAAATCCGCCTTGTCGGGGACCGAAACATGTTCCGGCCAATCCTCATGGGCCAGCGCAATGCGGTAGAAATACCTCTGAAGAGTAGACTCAGTGGGGCTGCACCTGAATATGTACCATTCAGCCGCAGATAGAGAATCCCGGCGAGTATTCCACCCAGGTGGCCGAGGAAGGAGACACCAGGAACTAAGAGTTGGATGAGAATCAACTCCGCCCATGCAACATAATGTGTTGGCACAATTAGTATTCCAAGGAAATCAGTGTAGTTTTCTGACTGAGAATTAAGAACAACTTTCATGGCAAAGAGGACACCGGAAAATCCAACAGCATACTCTGAGTAGTAAGGTCTCTCATAGTCGAAGAACAAGAGAAGGGATTTTGCTAGTACTAGTGTGATTCCCTGGGACATACCAAGAAGAGCAGCAACCATGGAGGCAAATTCTACACTCCCCATTGAAGTTTCCAACTGGATCCCCTTCCATAAGAGTGACATCATGTTACAGACCAAGTGAGGTTCACCCACATGGTAGAATGCCGACAAGAAGAAACGCTTCAGGTCCCTGTGCTGTGACAGCCAAAGTTGATTTTACAGATGAGAAAAACATAGCCATTCAATGATCAAAACGAAGTTTTCCAATAAACCCACCAGTAATCTGATGGGAAGTCATTTCCAATACAACTTGAAAACGATAAAAAGGATTATTACTCTTATCTTCCCTCACCAAATCCTTCCTTCTCATATAGAAACTCCAGACAAAAGGGTGTGGTTAATGTTTCCTTTTCTTCAAGAAACAGAGGATGTCTTCAGGTAAAATGAGATTTGTATCCGCAATCAAAGGAAAAAAACCACAAAGTTAACTTCTTTTTCTTGGATGTACCAGAGGGTAAAGCATCCATTGTTATTGGCACTGTATAGTCCAGTGATAACTTCGTCTATTTAGAATTAAACCCTAGAAAGTTAGTCCCACATTGGATGGATTGCCACATTCAATAGGTGGATTATAAAGATGGTGATGATTCTACGGAGCTACAATCATAACTTGATTTATCCGTTTATGGTAATATCTACTGAGATAGACAAAAACTTAATACAGAAAGAGAGAGAGAGAGGGCGGAATACCTTAAGGATGAGATGGGCATTGAACCAAACCTCGTCGATAGGAGGGATGATGTTGCGGAGAAAGGCAGGCCTCAAATAAATGAGAGTATTTGCGGCGAGAAGGCCGGCAGTGACAGGAGGCTTCCACGGGAGCCTGTAATACTCGCTCGCCGCGTGAAGCGCCAGCAGCGGCAGCATTCTCCCTCTTCCTCTGTCCATCTTTTTCTCACTCTTTCTCGATTCCCACCACAAAGCCCGCTAAATATATCTAACAAAATAAATCCTGTGCATAACGGTTTCCACAATTTCATCAAATGCAAACTTTCAATTTCAAAACAACAAAACATCGTTTCAGATTTTCAATGATGTGTATCAATATGTGTAATCTTTTGTTTGAATTCAAAATATGGGGATAATCTTTTCAGTTATGCTGAGAATTCAAACATATTATGCTTATCTTTAATACTGCACGTAATTTACTGAGATCCTTAAAGGACAATACTACGTTATCCAAACATGTAATTTAGTTTGTGTTACCTATAAAAAAGAAATTTAAAAAAAAAAAAAAAAATTGTAAGTGTTTTTAATCTCAATATGTATGCCACACGAGATCCTAAGATCAGAAAGGCCCATCTTCACCAAGAAAACACTCAACCGCCACAATTAATGGGTTATAGTAGTTTTACAGTTATAAAGTTAATGCGAGTGAACCCTTAGCCCATCCCCCACCCGGCCACCCTTAGCCCATATGGGGTGGCCGGTGAGCCACCCCATGGGCGGAGGTGGCCGCACAGGCCACCCCAGATGGGTTGCAGCCACCCTCAGCCCTTCTCCCATATTCTTAAAAAAAAAAAAAAAAAAAAAAGAGCTATATAATCTTGTGTTTTTGTTCTTATTTAGGTTTGTGCAATAATCCTACGTGGCAGCTACTTATTTGTGGGCACAAAGGAGCTAGTTTATACCAGCCGGCTCCTTAATTTATAGAAGTTATTTTCAAAGTTAATATGAAGCAAATGAACTCTTTTTTTTTTTTTGGGGGGGGAAATCTTGCCTCTAATGACTTTCTCAAAGTAATATGATTTTTAGAAAATGGAGATGAGCCTGTCTTATTATAGAGCACTTCTTGCAGTCTCACCAAATTCAATTTTTGGTGAGACAATTTAATCAAAATGGCCTAAATGTACACTTTTCAGCCTCACCACTTTAACAAAAAAAAGTAGTAAGGTGAAGAGTCCTCACAAAACTTAAAATATAATATTCACTCACATATTCATTAAATAAATATATTTTCTCTCCCTTTCTTTTTGCTTTTCATTTCTCTCTCATTTTTTTCTTTCTCTTTCCCTTTTCTCTTTATCCTCTCTCCCTTCTCTTTTCTTCTCTCTCCTTCTTCAATGAAATCAAAGTATATATTATGCCATATAATTGCATTAAACATTATTACTGCTGAGTGCTAGTAAAGACGAAAAATCCCTTTTTTCAAAAAAAAACTTTATAGAATTGACATGCGTGTGAAAATAAGCCGACGTTATTAACAATCCAAAATCAATCATGAAAAACATTATATTCTTCCAATAGAAATTAAAACTAAGAAAATGAATGAAATATTACAAATTTTTAAAAATATTACCTTAGAATAAGACAAATATTCTTAAAATAGTCCATTAACAAACATTCAAAAATATAGAAGTTAGAGAAAGAATAAATAAATCTTTGAAAAATAATATTTAAATAAAATAGTGAAAGTTGATTGTTAATGTGAGTACTAAATTGTGAGCACAATGAGGGTGGAAGAAAAAGAGAGAATATGAGAGAGTGGGTACAAGGGCCGCCATGGTGTTTTCTTTTTGTGTTTTTAGAGAGCTAATAACAAGTGATTAGAAGAAAATGTGCTGCAAAATGAGAGAAGAAAATAGAGATTAGCCCGCCATCTGTTCCAAGCAAAAGAAAGTTTATATATCTGTCTTTTGTATTCTATTTTGGGAATAATCTCTTTTGTGTGATAGTGATATTTTGGTATATTGGGGCTTTGGGATCTGAGTGATTTTCTCTCTACTATTTATGTACTCCATCTTTTGATAGTGGAGTTTCTCCTAGTCATCTCCTGTAGCGCCCCGACTTTACTTAATGAAAGGCGAATGTGGAAATCTCCAATTGCCACTAAACACTACTATCTCTACCTCAATATCATCAGAGATTATAAATCTCGCAGCGGAAAAAATTATTTTTTTTCTTATGTAACCCTTACAAAACACATCAGAGCTAATAACAAGACTTCTATATTAAACAAATTTATACATTGTACTTTACAAGACAAGAAAACACACTAGTCAAAAGTGCCACAGACGGCACATGGGTAAATGTACATCGAAAGCACCTAGAACATGTCTAACTATAAATACATTTCAAAAGATAGACATCTTCATGATATTCTACAACAAACTAAGGCACCAGAAAGCCTTATCCATAATAACCTAGGTAGACATATGGATCATCTTCACCATCTTCTACATCTGCATCAACATCTATGTAAATGTGATGTTACCACATTTACATAGGCGGATTAATGAGTCCATGGTCTCAATAAGTATAAGAATTACTGACATTTTCAATATGAGCAATCTTTTTCGAAAATATCTCTAACATGTCGATTATAATAACAGCTATGTTAGGTTTTCCAAACAGGCTCATTTTTGTATAATCGATAGTTGATAAAATAAGCACTGTGGAGCTATTTTGTAATAAAATCCATCTATCTTTTCTAAACATACGACTTTATATTTATACATATATGCATTTTACTTGCATCTCATAAAATGAATATGCATATAAATATAAAGAGGTTAACCAAATAAATCACAAAACTTATAAATCACATTATTCAATGTATGTAATGCAATGTCTAGCCTTTCCGACTTTCTAAAGGACTTGAACCTTTCGTTTACGGCTATCAGGAGACACCTTCGGCTCCTCGATTAGTACCTGGCTTCTTATTTTAACCAAAAAGACTCCTTCGGCTTCCATCATTAATATAAGAATACCTATAGTTTTACATTCAACTCTAGGAAGACAAAAAGCTTCTTATTTAACCTGAGAGGCTCCTTCGGCTCTCACCGTCAACAGGAAAACCTTATTGCTTCATATTTAATTCATCTCTTATTCTCGATGTTCAACAATATGCAATAACATATCTCTTAAAATCATTCTTTTGTTTTCACAATCATCTCATTTCATTTCGCAAATTATTTCAATACATGTGAAAATAATTGAAAGCATATAATCATGTTATTCATAAAATATTCAAGCTCATGTAATAATCATACTTCGAAAGCTTTATAAAATGGTATCAATCTCAATAAGTAGTTATACTTACTAAAATAGTATCATGCTCAGTAAGTAGTTATACTTACATTTCACCGTTAAGCTGAATTCCCGCTCTAACCCTTGATTCTAATATTCATTGCATTTGGTACGCCCGCGCGCGACCATATATTAGTTTAAAATTATATTTAAAAGGCTAAAAGGCTAAAATTATCTCTATGCTCTATCCACAATTGGACAACATAATGATATATATCTAAAATATTATAATGTCACTCGGGCACCATAACAACTATATAGCATTGCCACATATTTTTATATGGGCATTACTACGGCATTAATGTAATATTTATCTAAAACTTCTAATATTATTTGGGCATCACAACAACGCTATTATAAAATACCTAATAAAATTTAGGTAACACAACGACATAATTGTAATATTTAAAATGATGATTGAATATAATATCCTTTCTGAGATATTCAATCACACTTTTTCGAGCAATTTAAACACTATAACTACATAAATTAAATTATAATAACTAAAATAGACATAAACTAAGAAAAAAAGAATTATAACTAAGCCAAAGCTTTTAAGTTCTAAAGCTTATAAATATTATAAGTATTTCTCACTTGAAATCTCACACAGAGAGAGAGAGAGAGAGAGCTTTTGTTTTGTGATTGAAAATATGTACAGCCCGGCCTACTTATAGGCTGAATTTTGGGACGAAACTGGAATTTTTATGAAAGCTTAGGACATGGTGGGAAATAACTCTAAAGGTAGTAGAACAAAATTTAAACTGCAGCTTCTTATTGTGGGCGCCGAAATCAGCTTTGGTGAGTTTTGTGAATATTTTGATAATGCGAGGTTTGATACAGAAATAACACGAATTCAATTCATGGTCAATTTCTTTTTTATATGTAAAAAAATTTGAATTTTAGATCCAATAAATTGTACTTTTTTCAAATTTTTAGAATTCCAAAATCTTCCATATTATTTATTTATTTTTTAAATGACACGTAAGAGAAAAGTTAGGTATAAGTTGAATTTATGTTGTGACCTTAACATCTCTTTTCCTGAGAACATAGAATCTGAAATAGACGTGAACCAATTTTTCTTCTTTCTGTAGTTTTATTATTAATTTATTAACCAAATATGCCTACTTGCACCAACCATTTCAAGATAGTCCAGAAAAGTTTGTTTCAATTGCAACCAAATACGCCTACTTGCACCAACCATTTCAAGATAGTCCAGAAAAGTTTGTTTCAACGAGCAACCATTTCAAGATAGTCCAGAAAAGTTTGTTTCAAATTGCAACCAAATATGCCTACTTGCACCAACCATTTCAAGATAGTCCAGAAAAGTTTGTTTCAACGAGCAATTGATATATATATATATATATATATATATATATATAATTCATTTTTATTTTAAGTATAATTAATTAATCTTAAATGACCAATAATCTATAATGTGAATCAAAGCTAGCTCTAACTATCTACTTCTCGGTTCAAGCTGAGAATATTAAATTAGACATCAAATATATTTTTCTAATATATTTGATTTAACTTAAATAAGATGATGCTTATAAACTATGTAAATTGGATGTAGCATTTTTAATGAATTGACATTTTCTTAACCAATTCGTAAATGAATATCTATATATATTTTGTGTGAATGTTATCTAATATAAGATATAATAACACGTTATATGCTACTATATTAGTATAGAATAGAAAAAATCCGCACATAGTGCAGGTTATACGCTCGTTTTTATAAAAATAAAGGGAGTTAAGTAACAAACTATGACTATTTTATGATTATCTAGCGCTAGCAATTTTTATAAAAATTAGCCTCCTTTTCTTTTTTCTTTTTTATTTTTTTTATTTCTAATTCAAGAATTGATTTTTATTGACACATTTCAAGTTATATTATATCTATATAACAGTCTATTAAATAATATTACTCAATTATTTATTTATTTTTTAATAAATTCACACGACAATTTATAATTAGTAAAATGATTAAGTAAAAATTTGACTTATCAATTTAGTTAGTTAGTGACTACCTTGTCAATCATACACCCTTAATGATTTCATCAATTATAAGACCTGTGTCAATTTGTAAGGAGATGCATTAAAAGCTCTAATACCAAAAACATTTCTCATATATATATATATATATATATTAACAAAAGTTAATGTTACATGAATAATAATATATCTACACGACTATATCAAATAACATGTGACTACATTTTTATCTACTATTATCATAATGTTGACGTGACAGTCTCAAACAATCATTAAATATTTTATATTTTTTATTATTAAGATGAACAGAGAGAACATCTTCATTTTTTAGCTATAAGTAAGGTACTGTATACAATACAAATTGAAATCAAGGGGACAAAAATAAAGTTGTTAATCAAAGGCGTTTAACCCAATAAAAATGGATTTCGCTTAAGTGGGGTAAAGAAAAACTACAAGAAATTTCCATAAAAAAACATCATAGAAGACTGTCGGTTAAAAGCAACGTGTAATAACTAGGAAATAGAAATGTCATTATACGAGGTAATGGCCATTCAGTGAGTTTCGCATTGATTGGCACTTCATCGTTTTTCCGTGAAGTAGGTTTCGTTCTTTTGAGTTGTTGCAGCCACTCAATTCTCAAAGTTGAAAGGGGTTTCTCCTCCATCCAAAGTTCATGTAAAATATCTGAGATCCCGCAATATCTTAGCGAGCTTTCGATTAATTTGTTGATTGCTTCTGATTTTCACTATTTATCTGTGAATTTTTTTGATTATCCTCTTGCATTTTTTAATTTTCTTCCTTAAAAATATGTGGTTCAATTTGTTGATTTTTTGCACTTCAGGGAATCTGAGATTGGATCTATTATTCCCGGCTTGCCGGATGACTTGGGTTTGAGATGTTTGGCGAAGATGTCACATGGGTACCATGGGCTGCTTGAAACTGTGTCGAAAAGGTGGAGAGATTTGATCCACAGCTCTGACTATGCCGCCTTTAAAGCGAGAGAAGGATGGTGCGGAGATTGGCTATTTGTTCTTACTGATGGCTCTAGCACTGAGTGGGTTGCCTATGATCCCCAAGCTGATACATGGCATCCTCTGCCCAAGATTTCCACCGCCCATCCTGAGTGTGAGCACTTTGGGTTTTCGTGTGTATGTGTTTGCAGTCGGTTGTTGGTGATTGGTGGGTCTTATAAGCCGCTCGAGCCTGAATTTCCCAATCAAAGGCCTTTCATATCAAATGATGTGATGCAGTTCGATCCATACAAAAAACAGTGGACTAGCATAGCAAGTATGCGAACGCCTCGGTCGCATTTCGCATGCAGTGTTATCGGTGGTAAGGTTTATGTAGCTGGAGGACGCAACTCATCTTGCACCAGAGGGCTTGCTCTTGCTGAGGTTTATGATCCCTTGACAGACAAGTATGTTCATATGTACATCTTTATCTATGTTCAAGTCTTCAAACATGTCCTGGAACTGATTAATAATTGTCATTTTCTTCTTGTCTTCTTTTTAGTATTTGGTAGGAATTTGATGCATACTGACATACTGTAACTAGAAACTATCCCAAAACTTTATTGAATGATGCACATGCTTTTTTTGTACAGATCGAGATTTTTCTCTTATGCATGATACTGTTTAGGGGGCTTTCGGTCTAGCATGAATTTTATTTTGACTTTTATTATACTTGTTCCCAGTCGTACCATCCAGGAAAATTCTGTCCTTGTGCGTGAAATTTTTCATACCAAGAAAAATTATAATAAAAAAGAAAAGAAAAGGCAATGATAATGGAGAAATTGGGCCTTCATTGCAAAGGGATAAATCTGGTTCGGCAGCGCATTACGATAACTTCTTTTTTTCTTCTCCTTAATGGGATATGAGATTGTCCTCCAAACACTAATCCTGAAACAGGCCCCTATCTAGTTTCCGTTAGCAAACGTTCATGAACTTACTCTTCTGTCTCTCAGTCGGCATTGGAACCTGACCCAACAAGGTCTCTTTCAGCGATGGGATAAAAATAATTGGAATCAAACCTTCAAACATGGAGAGTCATACGAAGACTACCTTTGGAGCAAAATCGTCCTTAATTCTGAGGGAAGTGCTATGTTCAGATTGCACAGAGAACCATGCCATTCAGCATTGGCATAGCTAGGTGTTGGCTTAAGCAATGGTGAGAGTACCTGAGCCAGTGATGACATTGGCAGGAGAGGCTAAAGGAAAGATTCCACCTCTCTCTCATGAATAAATTTGATGGATCGTACCAATACGAGTGCTGCTTTCAGATGCATTAGAACCTGTTGCTGTTTGTTCCCTTTGTGGGAGTCAACTGCTTGCTAGTTTGTCCAGAAAATCTCTTATGTATTGAGTTTCCTATAGTTGAACCAATTCTTGGTAAAAGTTTTGCCATATTTTAGGTAGGTAAAGAGCGAGGGGGTCTTCGAGACTATGAATATTTTGGTAACCATATATGCATATAAAATGACAGCAATGGAATGCCAATCCTCAGGCTTTATTTGTAAAGTCTCTATTCCTTGGTAGTCCAAAATTTTCTTTTTGATTCAGATCTGGCGTTTTCTTTTTGCGTCCGTTTGATTGCAGCAGTAGTTTTCTTGCAGCTTGTACGCTGCTCTGTCATAGGCTTGCTTCCTTCCGGCTTGTAGGCCACAAAGATAGGCATAGGAGAAAGAGATATGAGGTGCAATAGGGGGAATGAGTAGAAAGGTCATGAATGAGATGGGGAGATTTTTTAAGGAATAGCCTTGAATCTTGAGAATGAGAATGTAGGGGTTGTTGTCTTTGGTACTGCTACCGCAATTAAAGAAGGAGATCAGAACAAAGAAGGAAAGTAGGCTTGACCGTGGTTGGCTCTCAGGCCTTAGCCCTGTCTTCTTATGTCGGAGTGAAAGTGCTTGGCTTTCCCCATGTGTGACCATAATGGGTGAGCCTTTGAATCAAAAGGTTAGAAGCCAACCCTCTCATTGATTGATCAATGCGAACTAACTGAATACTTGTTCCATAAATTCCCTGAATTAGTTTTCTATTTCCATAAAGGATATAATTGACAACTCAACTAAAATGGGAAATTCCCTGATAAAGCTGCTTGCAAGCTCTGGGAGTACTCGACTGAAAGGAGAGGGCTTTGCAGCTGCTGCCCAACAAGGTGGATGAACCTTGCAGAGGAACTATTGATACAAACACTGGCCCCAAGTCTCTATATTCCCAATTTGGTCAATTCTAACTAAGATGGGAAATTCCCTGATAAAGCTGCTAGCAAGCTTTGGTAGTACTCAACTAAAAGAAGAGGGCTTTGCAGCTACTGCCCAACAAGGTGGATGAACCTTGAGGAGGAACCCAACAAGAAAATGGCTGCATCAGTTTTCTTGCTGCATCCGTTAATAGCCGAAAACATAAGTAGACAATTTGGGATTTTCCTTGGGAGGTATTGGGAAGGAATTGGAATGTAATAATATCTATTCATATAGTTACACAAGAAAAGGTTCTCTATTGATTCAAACGATGTGCCTGCGGGATAGGGATAGAGAAAGAGGAAAAAGCTGAAGATTTGACATAGTGGAGTTTTTTCAAAGAGGAAAAGTCAACTCAATTTATTTCGTACCTTTCGCTCAATGAGAAAATGGGCAGATTTTACAGGATCAAACCTATTGGACTTGAGGAATGATGGAAGGGTATAAAAAAAAAAAAAAAGAATTTAAAAAAAGAAGAAATGTTTGTGCTTAATGGAAAAGAATGTGACCTGTACCTGACCAAGCCAAGGAACTTTGCCAGGCCAAGTCGAGCAAGGGGAAGATTATTGTATTTCGTGGACTGTATTTCACTTGACTCAACTCATTATTTTGATGTTACTGTTTTTGCTGGAAATTTAGTGCTCTTTATTTTTTAAAAATTACTGTAGTGCATAATCACCTCATTTGATTAGCAAAAACAAATAAGGTAACTTTATTTAAATTTCTCCCTGCTTTTTTCTTCGGTAATGTTCAATATTGGTTATAACCAAGCACAATTTGCAGGTGGGAGGAACTGCCGCCAATGCCCAATCCACTGATGGACTGCTTAGGCTTATCATATAAAGGCAAATTTCATGTGCTGAGTGACCAGGTGGGCCTGCCACACCAAACAACCTCTGAGGTTTTCAGTCCATTGGATGGAACATGGTGCACTGTGGAAGACGTCTGGCCTTTCTCAAGGGCAATGCAGTTTGCAGTTCAGGTGATAGGGGATGATCGTGTATATACTGCTGTAGATTGGGGTGAGAGCTTAATTAAAACAAGGGATGGGGAAAAAGGGGACTGGCACGATGTAGGTTCAGTTCCTTCAGTGGTTCTTCCTGGCCACTCCCGCCCATTGGAGGCCTTTGGTTATGGGTTTGCCACATTAAGATGTGAATTATATATTCTGGGAGGGAAGGCTCTCAAGTGGGAGGAATCACCAGGACCTGGGAGGTTTGACATTGTAAAGTTGGGTTTGGCAAGGGTTTGTGACCCTTCAGTCAGGCCATTAAGATGGAGGGAAACTAGACCCATGTGTCTGTCAGCACGTGGCTCTATCATAGGATGTGCATCCATGGAAGAGAAATCTTCATTTTGCTCAAGGTAATGTAATGTAATCTTTGATGGCGAACTCAACTAAAGTTAACAAAGCCTTAATGGTGGTTTTGTTGATTGTTGTGCAAAACCCTGTATAATCTTCAATGGGGAGTCTCCAAGAGTCATCTATGCCATTCATTGGGTTTGCCTTCATGTGACTGGAGAGACTTCAATGTTCAACTCTTTCATTATTTTTTTTAGCTGGGGGGTGTTGTATTGGGCGTTACATGATATGGGATGATTTAATTTCAATTTGTATTTCTGAATGTGAGCCTCTTCTGTTGGTTTTTTGTTGTTGATGCTTTTCTGTTAGTTTTTCAAGAATTGAGATCCCCTCCAATTGAGTAAAAATTGGAGATTCTCTAATTGTTAATCGTGGTCTTTCATTTTAAATCTAATGGTCTATAAAATGCCTGCTGTTTTTGTATAAACGAGGCATTAAATACTGGCTTTTGTTTTACAGAGGTTTAAATGATTTTATATACTATTAGATTTAAAATGAAGGGTCACGATTAACAATTAGAGAATCTCTAATTTCTCCCCAATCGGAGGGGATCCGGATCCATTTTTCAAATGAGTTTTGAGAAGTGGGTTTTTTTCTTTTGGCTTTGTCTGCTGAATGAAAATGGTTATGCACGTGCTTAGGGGTGGCAGAATATCCCACTCCTTCCGAAGAAAGAGATTGCTAAGACTTGCAAAGAATTGACATGAAATCTGGAAAAGATTTGTTAACCAAATAATAGAGCTGCCTAAGTGCTCTTAGGTAGATTTAAAAAGTTTAACTAAGAAGTACAATCTTTTTCTGAATGTTGACTGAAAGAATCCTAGTAGGCATTTATACTACACTTGCATAAGAATGTTCCTTGATGTTATTAGATGTTTGATATTGTGGAGATATATGTCCATTTCTGATCTTTCCCAAGTAATTTGCTATTTGTTTGCCTTTTCTTTTTCCTTGAGATTCGCTGTTTTCTTCATATTATGGACTTGGTTATGGGTGTTGTCTTTCCCTGGAGAAAAGTTTTCCCTCTTCTTCATATCTTCCCTTTTTTCCTTTGGGATATCCATTCATGAAGATGGGGAAAAAATGGGCTGTGATTGCATAATCTGAGTAATTGATGATGAGGTTTCCTCTACCATCAACTACTGACCGAGTGGTTTTTCCGTGATATCACCCTTGCATAAAAAGAAAAATGGTGCTGAAACGTTGCATGATATGGCATTGATGATAATGAGAATTTATAGGGGAATGTTGTAACACTCCAGTCACACATTGAAAAGGCGGCCAGCGCTTTTATTAAATTGTTGCATAATGATATTTTGACATTTTGTTGGCAGTACCTTTTGTTTTTTTTTTTGGCAAATACAACTAAAAACAAAGCAAACCAAGAAACACGAGAAGAAAGGAAACTACAATGGCCAAGGAAAGGGATGAAATTTTAATGCATATATTTTTAATTGTAGAGACGGCATATCTAGCAAGATTGTGCGCATGCCAATTAACATCGCCATGAACTTCGGGAAAGGATTAGATTGAATAAAATTTAGTAGTTGAAGATCATTGACATAAACAGTTCCAATTGTCAATCTAGTGAAAATCCCTGATTGAAAAAGACAAAAACATCTTGCAAGTCACCCTCGTTGGTAATAATATTATGCAGGGCTAGCCCAAGGCTGCTTGTTTTCTCTAAATTATGCAGGGCTACAGGAGCACCACTAGGCCAAATCACACTCCAAAAAAATGAGAAAAGCATCTCACTTTGATTAGCCTTGGGGGATTTCTCTCCTAATAATTGAACTCTAATAGCGATCTTTTGTCATCTAATTCCTCGTACTTCACATCACATATGGTTGAATGCCGATGTCAGCTTTGATAATGATTGGTGTTCAGGGGGAGGGGGGTGTGGAAGGGATCTCTGGAGGCCGGTCAATTGGCTTATGCATGTGTTGGTATCAGAAGCTGTGTGCTCTGTTTTTGTATGCTTCCAGGGATTGAGGAGGGCATGACGTTGCATTTTAAGAGATTGACATCATATTTCTTGCTATATAAGCAATTACAACCTTCACCCTTTACCCAGCTGACCTTCAACATTCACTACCAACCTGCCTAGTCATGGTAATGTCACCCTTACTTCTGTTATGAATTTCTAGAGCCCTGGATCAAATTTTTCTACTTTCTTACATTGTTTTAGTAACTCCTTCTGATGTAATAAACAGAGAAAAATTTCCTAGGATTTATCATTTGTGCAGTCGCCAATTACTGTTCTTACTGCTAAAATACCATTTGATGTTTCTCCTTCCCTACTTTTTAACCCTTGTTTTTAATTTTCTCTTCCTTTGTGGAGGTTTATAAATATGGATGTTCCTGCATGTCTCTCTGTTGTAGGGGTTGAACGATGAAGTTGGTGTCAAAGATTCTGGATACCAACCCATGAGGATGAGGAATCCGAGACAAGGAGGATTTAAAGCCACCTATTGCATCTTTGGTAAGTGATCAATGCACCACATGATCATAGTTGTTTCAAAGAAAATTTTTCGTCAAATGAAAATGGCTTTGATTTGTGTCACGTGCCAATCTGCATACGACACAAGTTGGGGTGTCCAACATGCTCAACTTGCGTTCTGTATGCACAGGACACAGAACACAAGCCATACTAAGCATGTTGGAGACATTAACGTCACTAGTTTTATATATTGCAGTGATGATGGGGCTGGACAACATAGGCTTTGTGGCTAACATGGCAAGCTTGGTTTTATATTTCATGTTCATCCTGCACTTTGACCTCTCTGGTTCTGCAAACACAACCACAAACTATTTGGGTACAGCATTCTTGCTGACAATCGTTGGAGGGTTCATCTCTGATAGCTATATGACTCGTCTCAATACTTGTCTACTCTTTGGTGTGATTCAACTACTGGTAAAGTTTACTTCTCTAAGTAGAAACAATAATCCTCTCCTTGCTATAGACATCAATGATATATATGCTTTGGGGTGTTCTCTACTTAATTTCAGGGATATATTTTGCTCAAAATTCAATCCCATTATCATAAACTGCAACCTGAACCTTGTGGGAAGTCTACCTGCGTTCATGGTACAAAAGCTTTTCTGTTTTATGATTCGATAGGCTTGCTGGGACTTGGAGGAGGTGGAATCAGAGGCGCTGTTCCAGCTTTAGGGGCTGATCAGTTTGACGACAAGGATCCTGAAGAACGCAAGCATATAGCCACCTTCTTCAATTGGTTTCTGCTTAGCATTACCATTGGGGCTTCCATTGGTGTAACATTTGTGGTGTATGTCAGCTCACATGTTGGGTGGGACAAAGGTTTTATCATCTCCATGTCGTGCGCATTTGTTGGTCTTGTCTTTGTTGCATTAGGAAAGCCATTTTATCGTGTTCGGGTGCCAGGAGAAAGTCCATTGTTGAGAGTCTTACAGGTTTTGGTGGTGACAGTGAAGAACTGGAAGGTAGATGTACCCAACTCGGATGAACTCTATGAGCTACGCGATCACAAGTCTCTTTCAAATGGAGAGCTCATCCCTCACAGCAACCAGTTCAGGAGGATTTCTTAGCTATATAAAAAAAGTAAATTTAATTATTTAATCAATATTTTTGTGAAGACAACCTATGTATAACTGATCCGACTTATATGTTTGACTAGATTACTAGACAAGGTGGCTTTTCTGCCAAAAGGCATGGAGGCAAGAAAATGGAGGGTGTGCAGGGTAACACAAGTAGAAGAAGTGAAGATTCTGGCAAGGATGATGCCCATCCTACTAAGCACCATCCTCATGAACACATGTTTAGCCCAGCTGCAGACCTTTTCTGTCCAACAAGGGACCATCATGAACACACGCATTGGCCAATTAAACGTCCCACCAGCCTCAATTCCGGTGATTCCTTTAGTGTTCATGTCCCTTCTCATACCGGTCTACGAATTCGCCTTTGTGCCAATCTTGCACAAAATCACCGATCACCCCAACGGCATAACCCACTTGCAGAGAGTTGGGGTTGGACTTGTCCTCTCCGCACTCTCAATGGGAATAGCAGGCATCATAGAGGTGAAGAGGAAGCACGAATTCATCCACCACAATTATCGCATCAGCCTCTTTTGGCTTGCTTTCCATTATGCCATCTTCGGAATTGCGGATATGTTTACACTCGTGGGGCTGCTGGTGTTTTTCTATAAGGAGGCTCCTGCCGGCATGAGATCCCTTTCCACTTCCTTCTCCTGGCTCTCTTTGTCTATCGGCTACTACTTGAGTTCTGTGTTCGTTGAGCTCATAAACTTGGTCACTGGTAAGCTCAGTAAGAGCAAGACGGGGTGGCTGGAAGGGCGCGACATGAATACAAACCATGTGGAGCGCTTCTACTGGTTCTTGGCAATTCTCAGCGCTCTCAACTTCGCCAATTATGTGTTTTGGGCTAAATGGTACAAGTATAAAACAGATGTTCCGATTGCTGAAGAAATGCTACTCAGATCAAGCCAAGCAGGCGGCGTAGATCAATCATTGTCTGCCAGTACTATGAGCTTTATATCCAAAAACCAAGAACAAGAAGATCAGAGGCAGAATGGGGTTAAGTAATCTTACATGACAACTTAATTACCTTGATCACCATTCTGAAAGTTGAGCAAGTAGTGTCCTCATTATATATTACATAATATTTATACAAACCTTCCTCCTCCTCTGCAATCCAACAAAAAAGGGAGGAAAGTTTGCTTTTTTGATAATATGTATGCTCTATAGCTGAATAAAGTACTTTCATATGTATATTTGAAGTGTTAATGAATGGTGGGCAAGATTTAGCATCGAGTATATTTCTCTTGTACTCATCGACTAGCAGCAAAAGCTATCCTGAGGGTAGCCATTTTCTTTGTTGATATCATAGTGTGTATTTTTGTGCTCGAATAATGAATACTCCTTGAGGAGTCTTGATGATGTTTGGCTATAATTTACCTTCTTGCATTTTGTTTGTTGCTGCGATTTGAGACATCAGTAAGTTAAAATATATGCGCTAGTAAAAAAGAAACAAAATACAAAAAACAAACTGTAAAAAGTGAATCTAAATTAAAGTTCTCAGCAATTTTTCTTTTAATATAGACAACTAAATGGAGGGGAGTGGTTGTGACCACGAGATCCGGTGTAGAACAAACTGATTGCTCGATTATGGTGCAGACCAGATCTAATGCAGTATGTTCTGCGCCAGATCAGGATGGTTGCAATCACAAGATCTGGCTCATGAGGGTGGTAGTGATCATCTCAATGGCTCGGGGTGGTGCGCAACCACCCCCCTTAGAGTTTGATAGGGGTGACCATCCACCTCCTCACCCCGAGAGAGGGTGGTCGGCCTGCCATGATAGTGACTCCTTAAAAGTGTAAAATAGAGGGATGGTTAGGCCACCCCTCGTATACTTTCCTTTTCCAATTTTTTAAAGATTGCATGTCATTCCTTAGTCATATGGATTATCGAAGTCAGTTTAGTGGCAATATGGGAAGTCATTCAGGTCGGTAGCATCGGACTAGTTGATCGGTTTTGGCGCCCAGCCTTAGATTTAGCTCTACTTTGGCATTTCCAAAGAGACAATATTCCATTTATTATCACAAAGTCTTCTGTATTAATGCCTCAATACAATCAACAAAGAAAATGGCCGTTCTCAGGATAGCTCTTTGCTGCTAGTCGATTAGTACAAGAGAAAGATACTCAATATGCCAGACTCCCAACTGATAAAAGATATTAAATCCAAGAAAACATTTAGTTCTGAATCTTGCCCACCATTCATGCATGAACACTTCAAATATACATGAGAAAGTACTTAATTTATTAATCAGTAGAGCATACATATTAAGTTGTCATGCATGTAAGATTACTTAAACCACATTCTTTTTCTGATCTTCTTGTTCTTGGTTCATGGGGGCGGCTTGGTTTTTAGTTATAAAGCTCAGAGTACTAGCAGACAATGACTGATCTACGCTGCCTGCTTGGCTTGATCTGAGTAGCATCTCTTCATCAATGGGAACATCAGTTTTATACTTGTACCATTTTGCCCAAAACACATAATTTGCAAAATTAAGGATGCTGAGAACTGCCAAGAACCAGTAGAAGCGCTCCAGGTGATTCTTGTCCATGTCACGCCCTGCAAGCCACCCGGTCTTGCTCTTACTGAGCTTACCGGTGACCAAGTTGATGAGCTCAACGAACACCGTGCTCAAGAAGAAGCCAATGGACAGAGAGAGCCAGCTGAAGGAGGTGGAAAGGGATCTCATGCCGGGAGGAGCCTCCTTGTAGAAAAACTCCAGCAGCCCCACGAATGTAAACATGTCAGCAATTCCAAAGATGGCATAGTGGAAACCAAGCCAGAAGAGGCTGATGCGATAATTGTGGTGGACGAATTCATGCTTCCTCTTCACCTCTATGATGCCTGCTATTCCCATTGAGATTGCAGAGAGGACAAGTCCAACCCCCACTCTCTGCAAATGAGTTATGCCGTTGGGGTGACCGGTGATTTTGCGCAAAATCGGCACGAAGGCGAATTCGTAGACGGGTATGAGAAGGGACATGAACACTAAAGGAATCACGGGAATTGAGGCTGGTGGGACATTCAATCTGCCAATGAGTGTGTTCATGATTGTCCCTTGTTGGACAGAAAAGGTTTGCAACTGAGCTAAACATGTGTTCATGAAGATGGTGCTTATGAGGATGGGCATCATCCTTGTCAGAATCTTCACTTCTTCCACTTGCGTTACACTGCAGACACTCCATTTTCTTGCCTCCATGCCTTTTGGCAGAACTGCCGCCTTGTCTAGTAATCTAGTCGAACATATAAGTTGAACAAATCAGTTATGTAACACTCAGTCCTAAATGAAATGATATTGTTCGCTTTGGGTCAAGCCTGCACTGTTTTATTATTTGGTTTGAAAATATTGATTAAATGATTAAATTTTTTTTTTTTTTAATGGGATTAAAGCTAATAAATCGTGCCTGAACTGGTTGGTGTGGGGGATGAGCTCTGCATTTGAAAGAGACTTGCGCTGGCGTAGCTCATAGAGTTCATCCGAGTTGGGAACATCTACCTTCCGGTTCTTCACTGTCACCACCAAAACCTGCAAGACTCTCAACAATGGACTTTCTCCCGGCACCCGAACACGATAAAATGACTTTCCTAATGCAAGACAGACAAGGCCAACAAATGCGCACGACATGGAGATGCTAAAACCTTTGTCCCACCCAACATGTGAGCTGACATACACCACAAATGTTACACCAATGGAAGCCCCAATGGTAATGCAAAGCAGAAACCAATTGAAGAAGGTGGCTATAAGCCTGCGTTCTTCGGGGTCCTTGTCGTCAAACTGATCAGCCCCTAAAGTTGGAACAGAGCCTCTGATTCCACCTCCTCCAAGTGCCACCAACCATATCGAAGCATAAAACAGCAAAGCTTTTGTTCCATGGACGCAGGTTGACTCCCCACAAGGCTCAGGTTGCAGTTTATGGTAATGGGATTGAATTATAAGCAACACATATCCCTGAAATTAAGTAGAACACCCCCAAAGCATATATATCATTGATGAACCCCATTGCTGACATTTGTTTCTACTTAGAGAAGTAATTAAAGTTTACCAGTATTTGAATCGATCCAAAGAGAATACAAGTGTTGAGATGAGTCATATAGCTATCAGAGATGAACCCTCCGACAACTGTCAGCAAGAATGCCGTGCCCAAAAAGTTGGTGGTCGTGGTTGCAGAGCCAGAGAGGTCAAAGTGCATGATGAACAAGAAATATAAAACCATGCTTGCCATATTAGCCACAAATCCTATGTTGTCCAGCCCCATCATCACTGCAATATATAAAACTAGTGATGTTAATGTCGACACCAACATGCTTATATGGCTTGTGTTATGTGTCGTGTGCATACAGAACGTAAGTTGAGCGTGTCGTATGCGAATTGGCATGCGCCCGACACAAATCAAAGCCAAATTCATTTGAAATACTTACCAAAGATGAAATAGGTGGCTCTAAACCCTCCTTGTCTCGGATTCTTCATGTTCATGGGTTGGTGTTCAAAATCTTTGACACCAACTTCATCGTTCAACCCCTACAAGTATGAATAAACAGTACAGATTTGAGAAACTGACACACGTAAGAACAGTAATTGGCGACTGCATAAATCCTCTGTTCATTACACCAAGAAGTACTATAATTAGCTTTATTCATAAGAAGAAAAAAAAACTAGAAAAATCTCATCCAAAGCTCTAGAAATGATCCCATTACCATGACTAGGCAGGTTGGATGTCAGCTGTGTAAATGGGGAAGGTTGTAAATGCTTTATATAATAAGAAATATGATGTCAATCGCATAAAATGCAACGTTGCCCTCTTCAATGCCTGGAAGCGTGCAAAAACAGGCCACTACGGCATCTGATACTAAAAGTGCATAAGCCAATCGAGCGGCATTCCAGAGATCCCAACATTGTCAAATAGACGGCGCTGATATGAGCACACAACCATGTGATGTGAAGTACGAGGGAGTAGATGACAAAATATCGCTATTACGTGACAGGAAAAACCAGAGTTCAATTATTTGGAGAGAAATCTCCAAAGCTAATCGAAGTGAGAGGCGTTTAACATTTCTTGGAGTGTAAGATTATTGGCATCCATGAAAGAGCCGCCTTGGGCGACTACCCTGCAAGATGTTGATTTTGCCTTTCTCAGTCAGGACTGTCCACTAGATTGACATTTGGAACCCCTTATCTCTCAAAGTCGTCAACTCTTGAATTTTATCAGTTGGAATGGGAATACTTCCAAACACATCATTGGTAGCGGCCCACTTGGCGAGATGGTTTGTACTTCTAAAAACTTTTGTAGCATTCCAAGTTTGAAAGTACTGTAGTTTCAACTGAAACAAAATAGTCACCCTCAATCAACAAATTGTTGCAACCTTGAGAGATAGCAAGATCTTTCCTGTAAGAGCAGCTATGGATTCTCACTTGTTCAAATCAGTGGAATGAAGTTTTTTGATAAATGCTGAGATCAGTGGCGGAGCCACATAGGAATTTGGGGGTGCCAAAAGATTTTAAATTTTTTTTTCCCAAAAATTAAACAAAAATAAAAAATAAAAAATCCAAGGATGCTGGTAAATTTTAATAATGCCGAAACTTAATACATATGTATGGTAACAAAAAAAAATCCTTATTTAATACATATGTATGATAAACTTTAATATCCATATGATTGTTTATTTTGTTGTTTAATGTTTATAAACTTTGATTGTCTCTTACAGGGTCGTGATTTAACTTAAAAATTTTAGGTTCATGAATAAACTTTAAGTTTATGAATTGATTGATTTAACTTGCTGAAAGCTTCAATTTAGATTCGATACTTGATGATTTTGTTCTTCTAAAAGATTGTAAAGTGCAATTCTAGACACTTTTTTTTTTTTTTGATATATATGGTGCCGACATGTTACATTTTTAATATATCAATTTGAGCACATATTTATGAACTTTTATAGATATTTTTTTTGTGATGCATATATTATGTGAATTACTAAATTTTTTGGGTGGAGAAAATTTTAGGACGCTAAAAAAATTTTAGCGGCACCCTCAATATGAATTGTCTGGCTCCCACATTGGCTGAGATGATTTTACCTAATGAGTTGCTTAGGACAGGAGCAGTGGTTGAAAAATAAGCATTTTAGTAGCAACATCAAGTTAATCTTCAAATAACCTTTGGGATGGGAGGAGGTTACCAAATAGGTTGACCAAAAGAAGATGATTTCCAAGCTTGGAGATGGGTCCAAATGACATTTGAGATTGACTTCAAAGTATTGGAGATCTTAATTTTATCCGTTCATAAAGTTGATTGCAATAATGCTAATTGGTATGCGCATAAATTAACTCGAAAAAAAAGTGTAAAAATCTCATTCCCTTTAGAATCCAATGTATTAGGTTCATGTGTATCTTCTGGTCCCAATTCCATACCACAATATCCAATAATCATTCCTTATCTTTTATAGTTTTTGCAATTATCGCCTTCAACTTTAAAAAGTGTCAATTTAGGATTATCATCTTTTAAAAGTTTGCATTAATGTCACCTCTTCTATTCAAATTCAGTGTTAAATCCTAATAGAGAAAGTGAAATCCCTAAAATACATAGTCAAAATTCAAGGTATTTTTGTAATTTTATAAATATATTAAGGGTATTTTGGGGATTTTACTCATCAACGCTAGATTTTGAAGGGAGGGTTGACATTGCAAATTTATGAAAAGATAGTAACCCTAAATTGGTTTAAGTTTAAGGCTATGTTTGCAAAAGTGATGAAAAAACCAAGGGTGGTAAATAAAGTTTTTCATTTTTATAAATAACGTTAAGCGTATAATAAAATTGTAGTAAATTAATGAATCCACGATTGAATTTGTATGTGGTTGGATGAGAAATTGTGGAGTCGGTCAAGCGCAATCTAAAAAAATCTATAATAAAAACAAAGTTGGAACCAAAATTCTGGCCAGACAAATTAAGTGGTAGCATGAGTCTTGTCGAGTTGTCGGTATATTTTCTCTATAATCTTGCTGTCATTGTTGAAACTGACGCTTCCTTCATTCATATGTATTCCTGTCCTTTCACGTTGATTATTATTGTTAATAATATTGCTTCATTTTCTTTTCTCCCCCGGGCATATGAAATGGTAATTAAGAAGATGATTATTACAACTTCAAAGATTTTTATTACTGTCCAAACAATTTTTCAAAAATTTAATGACACCTACAAATTAGTGTTGATTAAAAAAAGGGTAAAGTCCACTTAACCCCTTTAAACTACTACTCCAATGACAATCTACCCCATAAACTATTAATTGCGACAATTTATCTCCCAAACTACCAAAACAATGACAATGTATCCTCAATTTTAACAAAATGACAAAATTACCCTTATTAAAATAAAAACAAAAATACTAATTTTTTTTTTTTTTTTCCAAATTCTTAAGGGTATTTTTGTTTTATTAAAAATTCTATAGAGGTAATTTCATTATTTTGCTACCATTGGGGGGTACATTGTCATTGTTTTAGTAGTTTAAGAGTTAAATTGTCGTAATTGATAGTTTGAGGGGTAGATTGTTATTGGAGTGATAGTTTGAGGGAGTTAAGTGGACTTTACCCTAAAAAAAAGTACTATAAAGAAGATGAAATTAACCATGGAGTCCGTCTATGCGACTGCTATAAATTTTTATGAGCTAATATTTGGGTTCTAATGCTTCAAAACTCGTTTTTTGAATTCAAAATTAAAACCTAGGGGTGGAAGGTTAACCATTTAGGGATGATATTACCTTAAAAGGATTCGGTCATCCTAAATTTGGTGCTAATGCCTCAAATTCGGTCATCCATAATCTCCCTTATAACCTTTTTCCTCTTCAATTAACAAAAATAAATAAAAAATAAAAAAATGATAGACACTTGGCTGACTCAATTTAGCAGCCGAAAATCTCTACTCTTAACCATGGTATTGATTTCTACCATAAAGCAATATATATATATAAAGAAAGTAACCATGTTGTTAAAACTTAAAACCCACTGGTCTTAACAAACCCTGTCTTTGGTAAGAAATAACGTTTGTTAAGACCAAGGGTTTAAGATATTTGGTAATACATATATAGCTCAGGGAAATCTGTGATTCACATTTGTCTAAAGAGAAATGCTAAATGCTGCATTCCTATTTTACCTTGTTCACGTGGGAGTGCATATTTTACTGTATTCACGTGGTTAATCCAAAAGTTGAATGGCACTACACGTCAACTCAATAAAATGGAGTGTGGTTTTTAGCGTTACTCTTATCTGAAAGGGTCTCGGAGAATCCTAAACAAAATGACCTTATATATGCTTGTCAGCTCTGGCTAAACCGATCCTGCTTCGGCTCAAAACTTTCATCATTCTTAGGCCTTGTGTTCATAAGAACCTGTTGGAGAATAAATTTAAATTATATATGTATACCATGTGTTTGTGTAAATGCAGCACTGAGAGAGAGAAGTGATGGAAATCTCACCTTCCTAAGCATGGTATTTTCATTGATTAAAGTTGAGATCTTCTCTTCTAACTTGGAGTTTCTGTCCTGCAATTCATTGGCTCTTGATTCCAGCTCATTCACATATACCTTCTTCCTTTCTCTGGCTTGCTGAGCAGACACTCTGTTCCTAAGCAACCTATAGTAAGAGGAGAAATGTTATGTTATTAAAGGGGTCGAAGCATGAATATGAAATATATTGAGATTTAATATTAAATTAATTAAAAAATAATAAAACTAGTGTCCATTCAATCTGGCGCTGAATCTCTGCATATATTGAGATTTAATATATATATACCTCTTGAGGCGTCTATACTCTTTGTCAGCAGGGTTTCGTCCCCGGCGGCGCTTCCCGGATAACCCAATCTGGCGCTGAATCTCTGCATTTTTCTCATGCTCATTGTGGCCGAAAAGATTTGTCATGCCAGAAGAATTCATTGGCGGTGGAGCCTCCACGTCAGGAACTGTGAACAAATCTTCATCGCTGGATTCTACGGAAAATTAAAAAAAAAACAACAACAACAACAATCATAATGATTGATAATAAGTGGAAATTAATCAACGTTTAATTTTATGCAATGCACCAACCAACTTTGCTCTTCTTGTGGGGAAGGAAAGACCGGGAGAAAGGGCTGCTGCTGCTGCTGTTGTTACTGAGCCTCCTCCAAGTAGAGGAGGCGGCGGTGGCGTCGTCCGCCATCTGAGCTTGTTGCTGCTCCTGCTGCTCGTTGGCGGATTCCGGCAGGGAATTAGTGGCCTCACCATGATCTGCGGCGCCTCTGGGAAGAGACATATCTCTAGCTAGGAAGCAAGCTCTTGTGAATGAACAACAAAATATTGCAGAAACTCAGATATTCGAGTTGTTTGGAAGGTATAAAAAAAAAAAAAAAAAAAAAAAGTTTGGTTGATAAACGAACACGTTGAGGTTGAGAAAGCCGCCACTTTTCTTTTGCCCTGCCTGCCCTATTGGAAAAGTCAAAAGTGAAATAAATATTGCGATTTTGACTCCCTGATTACTCAGACTATTTTCTTCTGGAGGAATTGGAATGAAAACGACCCATGAAATCATCTTCTTCTTACCAAAAGACAAATGATAATCTATTATTATAATAATATTAATGAGAATATGTAGTGCACGTCAGTTCCTTCATCTATAATCTATAATCTATCATCTATCATCGTTGGTTTGGTGTGGCTCCTGGGGTCTGGGGTCCTTCAACATAGGCTTCCCTTCTGGCCGTTGTCTAAATTCATGAATCATACACAAACATGTGCAAATTATTGTCACTCGACCAAAGGGGGAAGAATCAGTAATTTGCGGTTTTTTTTTTTTTCCTTAAAGATGCAATGTATATTGTATATATAATACAACATTGTTATCTTAGTGCTATGATGTGGCCGTGCGGCCGGTGCGCATCAGCCTATTGAATTATTTTTTTAATAAGGATTGATCCAAGAGCTGACAATGTGCAAAAATATTTGACACGTAACTTTAATTATTGAGTATCTATATATATTATACTCATATCTCATTAGCCTGATCTGGCAGTACGCATCAGGTTTTTTTATTCTTTTCTTTTACAAGAATTGATCCAAGAGCTTATGGGGTGCAAAAATATTTGACATGCATGATGTGAAGGTGTGCATCAGTCTTTTGATTTTTTTTTTTTTTTTTCTTTTAATAAGGGTTGATCTAAAGGCGGATGGAAACTCTCATATGAGTCCAGTAAAATGTGGGTGTAGTTTGTAACTCTTAGAGGGAAAAGTTAGTTGTGGTTGAATAAGGGTTGTGGCTGGAATTGGGCCACAGCTAAAATGCATATGGGCACAATTAGCTTATGACTTGTCTTTGTCATCTTGCAAGATGCATTACCCATTACCTCATATTTCATTTATGGATACGTACACCTTTTGAATATGACTCATACCTACCTATGTTTACATTCATTTGGTTAATTATGAATGAATCACTCATCCATTTTCTGGAGCCAGTAGGGCTAAACACACCAACCCCTTTGGTTTAGTTTTCGGTTCATTCCAATGGCCGTTTGTAGGAGGGTTCACTAACCGGCCGATTGACTAGGTTGTATTTGCATATATGCAAAGTGATTAAGCTGATCCATATAAACCCAGTGCATGTATGAAAGCTAATGTGAACACCTTGCCACGAAAACAATTAATTGAATAACTTTCGGCATATATAACATTATGAATAAAATCAGAATATTCGTCCGTTCAAATTTTCTCAATTGATATATGGAGTGCCCCATTCGCCAACATGTGTGCCGTCATATTTGCTTCATTTCTTGTATACATCACAAGCCAAGACCCGAAGCTTTGCAGAACAATCTCTGCCATAGTTGGTCTTCTATTTGAAAAACATGAACTATTTTTAGAGTATCACATTTCATAATAACATTTGACATTTCGTAAGCTCAAATCTCTTCCAAAAAATACTGTCTTCCAAGTTGAATAAGCTTCTGTCATTGTTGGATCAATGATAATACGAAATAGACATACACATAGATGCCAAAACCATACCCATATTGTCCATTACAATAACCCTCACACCCAATTGATTTTGTATACATCATTTGGAGGCGCTTTCCGCCATGGGAGAACAGTAGGTTGTCTTCTTACCTCCTTATTCTTGTCTTTTTGTACCGCCGTATAAAAATCCTCAACAACCTCATTCACAAGTTTTACAAGCTGCGCGAGTTCAGTGGCGGAGCCACTAAAGGCTTTGGGGGTGCCACGGCACCCCCAAAGCTTAAAAATTTTTTTTTTTTTTTTGCTATTTTTCTCCCAAGTTCCACACGGTACTCCAAAAAAAAAAAGAAAAAAAAAATTATTCTCTCCTACTTAACGCAAGTTATCGTTCGGCACCCTCAAAATTTTTTTAACGGCACCCCCAATATAAGTTGTCTGGCTCCGCCACTGCGCGAGTTGTAAAAGCTCTCTCCCAAACACTACTGTATTTCTACGTAACCATATCCTACGAGCAACTGTGCGCCTGTGGCTACAACTTCATGAATATCTTCCATTTCAAGCTTATTCCAGAGGTCACCTATCACTTGGAAAACATCTTCCTAATTGCCATCATATTTTTGTATCTTCGAAGAACTTTCTCCTCATATTGCATGAGACGATGGACAGCACTACAAGATATGATTTGTATTTTCCACCTTCACCCTACACATCGAACAAAAAGGATCTTGCACCGCCTTCCTTTTGAATAAATTTTCTTTGATTGAAAGCATATTATTGCATGCCTTCCAAGAAACACTTCACACCAGGCACGTTGAAACCCCACAAATTCTTCCAAAATTTGCTATTTTCAGAGAACCTAGAGCATTCACCCACCTCCTGTAGGGACCTTTCTTTTGAATAAATTAATCTGGAGCGGTGGGAATTTCTTTGTATAGAGTGCATATCATCTGTAATGAATCTATTAAGCACACAAACACGTGGGGTGTATGGATTGGCCCAACCCAATGCTGTCTTTCTATGTGTTGAGTCTTTTGACTACGGCATTGGACAGTCTTTAAGGGCATTCAATTCTTACAAGCCCAATTTCAACCCTATTTTTTTTTTTATTTAACTATTCGTTTTTTATTTTTCACTCATATTTTTTTCACTACCTTATTTAAATATTTTTTTCTTTTATTTTTTGAGTGAGATGTAAGTATTCTAACCCATTGCTTAAACCATTAAAAAAAAAGGGAAGAAGAAAAAAAGAAAAAAGAAAAAGTGAAAAGAAAGCAACCTTAAAAATGATTGGGAAAGATGGGTGGTTGGTTACGAAATTGTTGTTAATGCGTGATGAACTTGCCTGATTCTAGTTGATGAATTTGGATCATCTCCAGTTCATTTCAACGGAAAAATATTCAGTTAGTTATAGTAGATGAGTATTTTTGTTATCTCAAAAAAGTGAAAAAAACAAAAGGGAAAATTGCAAAATCAGTCCCTGTGGTTTACCTGATTTGCAATTAACTCCTTGTGGTATTAAAATGAACTCACGGGTCCCTGAAGTATACTAAAAAAATAATTTAGTCCATACAGTCAAATTTTGTTCATTGACTTAACAGGTTCTAATAGCGTGAAACGTCAAAACCAATAAAATTGTGATACATGTCCTATTTAAATCAGTGTCACAATAACGGAATATGTTAAATTAGTGGACGGAATTTGACTGTATAGACTAAATTGTTTTTTTTAGCATACCTCAAGGACCTTTGAGTTCATTTTGATATTACATGGAGCTAATTGTAAATCAGGTAAACCACAAGTACGAATTTTACATTTTTTCTAAAACAAAAATACCCATCCACTAGCTATAACTAATCAACACCAAACATGAGAAATTATTGCACATGTTGCCCACAAATGTCATTTAGAAAACGTAATGGAAAGGGAAACAATCTCAATTAAGCCTCCAATCAACTCAAAACAAATAACTTTTGGATTGATTAATCCCAAAAGCACTTTCACAAAGACAATTAAACTTGTATTAAAGTAAGAATAATATTTACTTCACACATGGTAATAGGCTACCGGATGATAAATAAATATATATATGTATTTTTACACCCCCTAGATTAGAGTATTTAATTTATCATATCATTACAAAATATATAGGAATCCGGTATGTGATATACCCGAATATTGTCATGGACTATCCATGCTTCAAACCGAGGGAACTTGGACACGCGCGGGACACTCCTTTCAGCTTTTGCCCTCTACATCTTAATCATCACTGATCACATCAACACAAGTCATGAGTATAACAACTTCATGGGTGTTTCCTTTAAATAGTATGATTAGGGTGCGATTACGATTAGGATTGCAGTTTTCTAGATAAAAAGTACGATTTTAAACCAAATTGCAGAAAGTGAATCACTTGGGATTACATTTTTTAAAAATTGTAAGTAATGAAGTGATTTTTTTTTTTTTGAAAACGCACAATTTTAAATGTTAAAATGTAATTTTAAAGATCAAACTGTAATTTTTCTACCCACCTCAGCATAGCAATTTTGACGGGCAATGGTCTGATTCATCGTATTTACCACCACTTCACATGATACTTTTGCCTGTTCAAATAAAAATTCAGTAATCACAATATAAACGGATTAATTAATTATATTCTGAATTATAAACGGATTAATTAATTAATTAATTATGAAATAATGAAATAAATAAATAAAGTAGTAATTTATGACAATGATAGTTTTACCAGTAGTGGGACTTGAAAGAAGAGCAGGCCCAGCTGGGCTTCTATTTTCGTAACAGTATCAAACGGCACCGTACCCTTGGCCAGGTCCTCCAGAAGGTGCACCAGGTCGGCCAGGAGCTCGACCCCGTCGAAGTCCAGCTCGGCGTCCACGTAGGACGACCCTCTGGCCCTCACGTGCCCCTGCTCCGAGCGCACGTGCCCCAGCTTCTTACCCCTGTAGCCAACCGCCACCTCAAGCGCCCTGTAGTCCATGGAGTACACGTCGGTGTTCCGGACCCGCACTGTCACGAACATGGAAATGTCCACGGCCACGCGCGGCACGGTGTGGATGTGAATGCGCTTCATCCGAAGCCGTACGATCTTCATGTCCGGCTCGGAAGGCCAAAAGAGGTACACCATGGCCGCCAGGAGGACTAGTGAAAAGGTGCAGATCATACGGCAGCGGCCACGGTTGGGGGAGGGGTAGTATGGGGTTAAAACGACGTAGCTTTGGGGTACGTGTATTGGTAAAGGGGCGTAGTAGTCGGCTTTGGGAGGCGTCGTCATGGCGGTATCCGATCGTTTCACAGTTTGGGTATTGGCGGGGTATAGACTGCAGAGGGGAAATGAAAAAGAGTTCTTAAAATTGAAGATTTTGGGGGTGCATTTGCACGACGTTTTTGTTGGTTTGCTCTTCAATTATTTTGTTTTCTTCTGCTTCATGGAAATTGCTGTGGGGTACACGCCCTATTTCCTAGTAATTCTTTCACTGTTTGGAATTATTATTATTATTATTTTTAATTAGTGAACATGAAATTGATGAGTATCCGCAGGGTTTAAAGGAACAGTTACAAGCAATCGGAATCAGTTTTCCGGTTTACCTGAAGAGTTGCAGTGACAGAAGAGAAATCGGCGGGAAGGAGCTCCGCAAGTTCTTCTTCAAGCTCGTAGTCTACCTCGCCATCTCCCGTATGTCCTTTAAAATCAACTCTATCCTTCCCTAGTTCCCTTTACATCGTGCTGCTGCCTCTTCTGTTTACTTCTTACTATAATCGCGCCGCTATTTTGCTTCTTCTCTTCACTAGTGATTTATGTTTGGCGATGAAACACTGAGGTCTGAGAACGTGTTTGATCATGAAAATTCGTTGAATGAAATTGGGATATAGTGGATTTGGATCCAACTGTTCACGCTTTCTGCTTGATTTATTGAAGGATTGTCAAGGGCACACCATTTTTGGTGTTCTTCCTTCATGGTGAATTTAGGATTAATAAGATTTGTTGTCGACATTGGGGAGCAGGTTTAATGATTATAAAGTTGGATTTGAAACTTAATTACTACCATATAGATTTGGTAAGATCATGCTTAGAAGTTACTCTAATTAGTTGTTGAGGCTAGTTGCAACATTTTTGTTCAAAGATATATTATTACTGCTTTCCTTTAATCTTAAAAATGAATTTTAGTTTACTGGTTTCCACTGAATCAATGGCAATGAATGAAATGGACAACCGACCAAATTATAGTTTTGGATTGCTTCAGAGAATTACTCTGTAAAATTCAATTGATGTCACTACAGAATTACTTGTGTGGCTGATGTTCTTGCCTGATACACGAGGATGTTCTTTTAACAAGTTTGGGAAACCAAATATGTCTCTTTCTCTTTTAACAAACTGGGACATCTCCGACCATAGTTATCTTAATAGCTTCTGATTCTCCTTTGCCCCACATGACATGCTCTTGCTACGGGGTTAGTAGATGGACTTGCATCATCATCATCTCCTTCTTTCTCTCCTTGGCAGAACCTTAATGCTTCAAATTTGTTCGCTGTGTTGAGGTCCAACTTTTGCTTTGTTTCCTCTTTACAAGGGGAGGCCACTTCCTACGAATTTGTTCTCCTTTGCTTCCCCAGTGTTGCTCATCTCTTTACCAGGTGACGTCCCAGTTTCCTTTGTTCCCATTGCTGGTTTTTGCATTATGAAGAAGATGCTTCATATGTTTTTCACCAGCCAGTTCTTTCCTCTCATCTTTCAACCTCCATTGCTGCTTCTGTTAATGTTTCTTAACATTCTCGTTACATTGCCGGTTCCGTCCCTCCAATGTCCCAGGAGCACTGACTTAGGAAATTGGAGGGAACTTTCCGGCAAGAGCTTTTCCTGAAGGTTCTTACCTAGTGTCAGTAGATTTTGAATTTAGGAAATTGGAGGGATTTTTCCCTCCCAAGCTTTCTGCTCCCGAAGCTTCAACCAAGGGGATAATCTTAGCTTCATTTTTTGGCCGATTACCTCCTACAGTCATGGTCTCTTCATTTCCTGAGTAATTATCATCTCCATTCTCCTCTTCTTCCTCATTTTCATCTCCTCCACTTCATTGTCATCCTCTCACAAATAGAACAAACACCTTGACTACTGCAGTGGAGCACTCTGAATCGCTGACTGCTGTAGCTTTGGTCTTTTACCTCCTTTGGATGATACGCCATTTCCACGGTTAGCTCCAGGGTGTTTTTTACCAGAAGTCACATCTTCATTTTCATGCTCTAGTACCTTGCCTGTCCTGACACTCCATGTCATCTGTTGGACGCTTGAACTAGCAACCAGGTGACCAGATTGCCTAATCAACTTGGTAAAATCTTCATCATAATTCCAGATTTCAGCATCTACATCCTTCATTTTAATGGCAGAAACTCCAAACCAAAATAACTCTCTACCTTCCATGGCAAAAAGAAGTTCTAGCCCTGGTTTAATCTCAAGACAGATTTCTCGATCGGTCCTCTTATAGTCTTATGGCTAGATGTTTTCATTTGGAACCACTCCTCTCTAACCCCTAAAGAAGTAAAGGCCTATTGCCATTTCTTGGATTGAATTTTCTGATATACATACGATTGTCCATCAGTATACTTATATCCACAAGGCATTCGCCCCAAATAACCAAAAAAAGAAAGAAGAAAGAATCCATTGAACACACTTAATTCTTCTAACTTAAACTCATAAATAAAGCTTACTCAATAAAGGAGAGAGGGCAATGATTCCTGCATATTAACCCAAATGCAGAATTTTGGGGGTTGGGAGTTTGGAGAAATGTCCAATTCTAGATGGTGCTTATGTTCTTTCCTTATTCATCCAACCCCTGTTTTCATGCTAATTAACTTAACTTGATTTTCACTTGTTTTTTTTTTGGTTCCCAATACATTGATTTTGAGTGCAGAAAACCGCAGACTCATGAGGCAAATAACACAGAAAATTGAACACACAAACAATTGGGTTTCATAATAAGCAGAATTACATATACACTGTGAGGCAGATGACACATAGACTCCATTCTCACATAATTCATCTTATAATAGTTTACAAATCACTGAAAGCTTTCCAACAGTTGAACCCCCAAATTAAAGAAGAAACCAAAAAGGGAAATGATTTGGAATGTTTTTCCGATTATTGGGGGGGTGAAATCTAAGCACAAGCACAAGGATTATCAACGAGAAGCGTAGCAGCATCGTCATCCCCACTCCTGAAGAACAAATAGCCGATGGCGAGGCCGAGCACGACAGCCACGAAGACCCCTCCGTTGAAGGACATGACGGCCAGCATCAGCATGTACCCGATCGCGGAGTTGACCCCGAAGAGCAAAGCCCCGCCGATCCTGGCCGCCGACCACTTGCCCCCTCCTCCAAGGATCTTCCCCTGCAGAAGAGGCGCCTCGATCTGCGCCGGCGGCTTCCCGGACGAGACGATCTTGAGGCGCACGCGCCGATCCTCGAGGTACTGGTAGAAGGCGGAGACGATGAGGCAGGCGAGCAGGGTGAGGGAGTAACTGGCCCACGACGAGGTCTTCCATGAATCGAACAGGAGGGTCAAGTCCGTCCCCCAGTAGAAGGTCATGTGCATCATCTTCTCCGATTTGGAATTTTTTTTTTTTTTTTTTTTTTTTTTTCCCTTCTTCAGAGAGGAGATGAATTTAGGACGAAAAGTTGGTTGAGTGCAGGCCAGGGTAAAGAAAGATGGTTATTATGGTTACAGTACATAAGCTCGTCTTACCTAATGGTCGTACGTTTGTCTTGTTTTGGGTACTTTACGTTTGTACGACAGCGATGTGGGTTTCCGCCGTTTCGGTTCGGAAATACCCTCGCACTCCTTCGGATCTCTGATTCTCTGCTTCTTTTGGTCTATTCTGTTCCGGTTGTGATTGGGGCTTCTTTGTTAATAATATGTAGATTGGATATATATAATAAATATATAGATAATATAGAGATAGGGCCAAATACTTGTCTATATGACATTTACCGAAACTGAACGGCCTTTCTTATTCGGTCACCCTTTGGCCGTCCTATTCTTATACATTTGTTTTTTTATTTATTAAATAATTGTGGGCATCCTTTGCATTAATTTTTGTTATGAATTTTTATTCACTTTCCTAGTAATTTGAGCAAATAATTGGTGTGAATTTTTTTTTTTTTTTTGGGGGGGTGGAGGGTGGGGGTTCAGCCTTATCTACTTTCTTAACAAGTGTGCAATGTGGCAGGAATATGATATAAATAGCTGGTCCTGGCCTAGTTTAAAAAATAAAAGAAACGTGGCTTCCAGAGTGAAGACATAAATTGCGTAAAGTATGTTCACACCCTTTGATATCCTTCCATGCGATGGAAGAAAGAAAGGTCCATGATTGACGAAGCAAGCCTGGAAATAGGATCATGCGGCCCCACCCTTCCAACTCTGCTTACTTGTGGGTCATGCATCAGATGGATGGCACCTCTCTATGGAGACCAGAACCATTGGCATGGCTAGGGTCTAGGGAGTAGGGATTTGTTTTTCAACAGATTTGTTATGAGATGCATCAGAAGAATATGACTGCAACTTCCCCAAACTCAGGTTCCACGACTTCCTTTTCTTCACATTTTCCTTTTTATCATCTCTTCCTGATTATAATAAAGAAGAACAAACAAACAAACAAAAAAAAACTAAGGAATGAATTTATAAAATTAGCCTTGAACACAAAGTGAAAGAGACTAGGGGAGAAATTTACTTACATGCTTAAGCTGTACACAAAGTGCTTTGCAAAAACAAAAACAAAAAGGCATTGGGAAAAGAGAAAGATGTCTGACAGAAGCAACATGGGGGAAACCAATTTTCTCCTTTACCTTTGTTGCAACCCACATAACATAACCTTTCTTCAGGAGCAAGCTTGCTCTCTTGTTCCCCTCTCTTTTAAAGCAAGCACCTACTTGTATGAATATGTAATTAGCATGCACATATTAGGCTATACATTAATATTTAATTTCATGAGGGGATACAAGCCGCTTTTATATACGGGCAGGAATGCTAACATACTATTAAGTGTATATTCACTCTTTGAAGTAATCGTAGTGAAAGAGATGAAATAACAAATAAAAGTACATATAAAATTCACCCAATGATGATTTTCACCTATATATTTGTGTGTGAAAGACTACAATTTCTTACATATTATAGGCATGCATATGAATTTCATTTATGAATGAGTGAAAATGCCTGTTGTGATCTTCCTCTCACTTAGAGACATTAATGGTATCCCCATACAACTTTGCCTCTTTCAGTGTAGTCTCTTTTGAGAGACTTCTTGGATAAAATTAAAGGTCCTATCTAGAAACATTCCATCAAACCCAACCACCTATGACTTTTACACTTTTTTTTTTCTAACTTGCAAGTTTGAAACCAGTTGTCCATCCTTTGCCCCCCACCCAACAACCCTACTTTCTTTTTCTCCAATCGCTCGGGTCACTGCTTTTTCTGAATTCCATCATGTGTTCTTCAACCTATTTTCTTAGAATCAACTTTCACCAACTTTTGTACCCTTTTTTCTACAAGGAAAAACGAATATATTTTACCACTCAGTTAGTGCTTAGTTAAGGAAGACAAGTAAATATTGAAAGGGTTTTTGTCGGAGGAAATTGACGAAAGATAAAGTAGTGCATGCTCCTTTTGACTCATTGAAGAAGTAGTACTAGTGGGTTTTGTTGGCTTATTTCAAGCAAATGGGGAGAGATTTTTCAAGATTTTAGACTCCTAATAAGCTTAATTGGTTGCAAATTAACCAGGCATTGTATACCTTGTAAGGCTAAAGAGCATATACATACTTTTTTGTTCTGAAAATTATATATAATTAACCTATCTTCGTGGGCGAAACTAAGTTTTTAGATGTGGAGAAACGAATTTCAATATGTCTTTCTTCTTTTAATTAATGGTTATAATTTATACATTAGAAAAAGGAAAAAGAGAAAAGCAAATATGAAGGAACATCTCAAAACAATTGTCCTAAGAAGTAACGTAATGAACCGACAATGATGTCTCATTAGGTGAAAGTTATTGGTTTGAATGATGAATCCTTCCCTCTTTTTATTTTCTTTTCATACCAAAATCATTTCTCAGAAGAAGAACAACGAATCAATTACTCCCACAAATGATCGATGATAAGTGAAAGTTGAAAAACTGTATACATATTTTGAAAATGATTCTCTAGAGTTTAAAGCAACAATTAATGTAGCCATCAGTCATGCAAAAAAAAACAAAAACAAAAAAATAAAAGAGGAAAAGAAGAAAAGGGTTCCCATAATAGAGCAAAAGCTTCGTCGTGGACATGTGTATATATATATATATATATATATGCAGAGGGAGAGAGAAAGACAGAAGATGGGAAGGGAAACTCATTCATCATCCTCTTCCATAGACAGCAGCAACCACTCAGCTGCTGCCTCCTCTTCTTCCTCTCTCTCGCTTCCAATCCAAACTAATAGCAAAAGCGGCGGCGGCGGCGGTGGTGGTGGTGGTGGTGGAGGAAGATTGGATTTGACGACAGACCTGAGACTTGGTCTGAGCATCTCACCCTCTTATTACAATGACTTCTCTGCCACCCAAATGTATGTGATTAATATCTGACAAACATTTTCAAGACAAAACTCGTGAGATTTTCCCGTTTGAGTTGCTTATAATGTTTCTGACATTAATTTCAGGCCGCCCATCAGATCAATCCTGAGGAGCGAAGATGCAGGGAAATCACATCATGATCTGCAGGAGAATCGACGACCCTCTTTATTTATAAAGATTTACATGGAAGGAATTCCCATTGGCAGAAAGTTGAATCTATTTGCACAAGATGGTTATGAGGGTCTAATAAGAACCATTGCCCATATGTTCCCCACCACATTTCTCTGTAAGTAGTAGTCCCAAAACATATATAATTACTTCTTACTTTAATTGCTCAAATTCATTGCTTTCAAAAGTTTAATTAAGCTGATAAATTTGGGCTCAATTGTGTTATATTAATTACTATTATTCATATGATATATCATTTGGGATATGTAATTAATTTTCACTCACTTTGTGTATATATATATATATATATATACAACAGACTCTAGTGTTGATGATGATCCAGTTCATTCTGATAAATATCATGTGCTGACTTATGAAGATAAGGAAGGAGATTGGATGATGGTTGGAGATGTACCATGGGAGTAAGCACACCTTAACATCTCTCTCTCACTTTTTTTTTTTTTTTCAATGTCTCTTTTAATCTTTCAATTTTTGTAATATTCTCCTCCGATCTATCATTGAGGTAGCAATATTCCCTTCCGCGCCTAAAACAACAAAAATTACTCTTAACTAAAAGTTTAGAAGAAAAGGAAAAAAAAAATCGCTTTTTCCTATTTTATTATTATTATTACTATTATTAATTTCTATCATTTAAAATAACGATATGAGACCATGCAATAGTAAATTGGAGGGACATTGCAAAAATTAAAACATTAAAAGGGACATTACGAATTTATTGATAGTTAAATAAGATAAATGTTTGGAAAAATTTCAATTTGACCTCCTGAACTTTCAGCCAATTTGACAAAGTCTCTCTCAACTTTAAATCTCTCACTTTGGATTCCTGAACTTTGATTTGCTCTTATTTTGGACCTCTCTATTAGTTTTCAACGTTAAACTCAAACGGTTTGACTTTTTATGCCCATTATACTCCCATCCAGTCCACTTGAAATTTCGAAAATGCCCGAAACCACCCCAGGCCCTTGGGGTTGGTCCGTCCACCCCCAAAAGCCACAAAGCCATTACCCCTTTTTTTTTGGCCTTTTGGGGGTGGCCGGACCACCTCCTTGACCATGGGAGTGGTTCCACCTTTTTTTTTTTTTTTAATATTTGTGTTTTTTTTTTTTTTAAATAATAATTTAATGCCCAAAACAGTGTCGTTTTTGGCTGGGTGGGTGCTGAAGTTTGGGGTCCAAAATGGTGTAGTTTTAACGTAAGGATATAATGAGCATAAAAAGTCAAACAATTTGAGTTTAACGTTGAAAACTAACAAAGGGGTCTACAATGATAAAAATTGAAAGTTCAGGGGTCAAAAGTGAGAGATTTGAAAGTTTAGGGGGCTTTATCAAATTGATTGGAAGTTTAGGAGACCAAACTGAAGTTTTTCCTTTTTTTTTTTTTTTTTTTTTTCATGGCTTTACACCTCCTATCTTATTTAATCAAATTTGGCTTTGGCAGGATGTTCTTAAACAACGTGAAAAGACTGAAGGTGACGAGAGCCGACAAATGCTAGATTATTGAATTTGTTCAATTCCTTCCACCAACATTATATATATCAACGTAATTAGCTCATCCATAAAATGTATTACGCTTAATTTTTAACTAAATTTATTAAACTGACAAATACTTTTAGAATATTAATTCAATTTTCGCATTCAATTTTAAAATATATATGAACATCACATACTCTATTAATCTGATTAAAAATACATACAAAAATCACAAACACGTTAACTTGCATGAGTTGCGCCATGATGCTTTTGATAACTTCAATTTCGATTACAAAAGCATTCACTTATTGCTACATTCATGTATGATCATCGTTCGTACTAGAAGAGCATTTGCGTCCGGCTCAGTAAATTTTATGTGTTGGATAATGCATAGACAAAACTCTTCACCTTGTGTACAAATTAATATTGTTGTATACACCGTTGTTATCGGGAGTGACGAGGGTTCAAAATTTTAAAACTCTCCCAAAGATTTTTGTTTTTGTTTTTGTTTTTTTTTTTTTCTTTTTAAATATACCCTTAAAAACTTTTTTTTTTTCTCTGCATTTTTTTTTTTTTTTTGTATAGTTCTGCCTACCTGGTTGTTATATTATTTAATCAATTGGTCATTTAGTTAAGTGGGATTAAGGAAGACAGGAAAATTAATGAAAGGGTTTTTGGCTGAGAAAATCAACAAATTAAGTTTCCTTTGTTATTTTCCTTTTGATTAATCGCAACCATCCTAGAAATGTTAATTATTATATTAGCGTTCTTAATAATACATTGATATATAATACATCCACACTCCACCTAAAAGAGTCATGCGTGGAGAAACTTTTTTTAAAAAGTCCAAGAAGTCAATTTATTTCTTGTTTTGGGGAAGAATTACATGAAGATTCACTAATTAAGTTTTGCTTCTTAAGAAAAGATAAGGTGCTTCTTTTGACCTATTGAAGGACTAGTGCCTAGTGCCCTACCTATTTATACCACTGATTTGCTGGTTCTGTTGGCTTATTTCAAGCAAATGGAAAGATAATTTTCAAAGTTTTACATCATTTTGTAGCTAATTTATGTCCCTTGCTAATGTTCCTTGGACATTTATCTCCAGCATGCGTTTGCATTGGCATGATTGTAATTGGATATTGACCAAAAGAGAAATGTTACGAATTCATCTCTTATTCATCATTTTGTCAAATCCACTACTAAATTTATATGACATACATTTAGTCTTACATATTTAATGGTAGATTTACCCATCTCTTATACAGAGATTGACAACAAATGAAAACAAAACATTTCTATGACCAAAATTATCTTACCTTTGTGACTTGTGTCAAGCTCTATGGGAACAGAACCTCACTGGTGGCAATTGCAATTTAAGGAGGGTAGAGCACAAGGACGAATCTTAATTAAGTTCTTTCTTAAAGCATCTCGAGCAGAACAGGCAAATGACTTATAATAATCAATTGCTTATTAGTGCCGGAAATGTTCTTATGAGTCATGATCACTTTATCCTTTTAATAGACACAACGTAATCTGTGACATCATCTTCTCCCTATGATATTTGTCTTCCTGGAACAAAGTGGCGCATTTCTTTGTTTTTGGTTTTTGTTTTCTTTGTTAATTGGGTTAAGATTTTTGTGCTAGCCGCTTGTATTCAGTTTCTCAACTAAAAATTATATTTTTATCTCATAATTATCTCGTAGAACGGTAAACTTCTGTGCCCATAATGTGGCATATTTGGCCAGTCAGATTTTTTTTAACCGCATTCATATAGCTCCCCCTCGCTCATTTCCTGTTGTTAGTGGAAAAGACTCCCCTTCCCCGACTTTTCTTAGTTAAGCTTTAGTTTGTTTGTTTTGCTTTTGTGCTTGTTTTTTTTATGTACCTTATAAAGAAAAAAACAAAAACAAAAAACAAAACAATGCAAAATCACAAAGACCCTTCCTTGATGTACATGAATGAGAGTAGTGACACACGAAAAAAAAAGCGACCTTTCATGTCGGGAAATTTCCCGGCAAATGTTCGCCTGCTCGGAGTCGCACCTCCGAGGCCTACAAATACCATCAGACGTATCCCAAACCACCAACAATTCTCACTCTCACTCTCTCCGCTTACTCTGTTTCTCTTGGTTTGCTTTCTTCTTCGTTTTCTTGTAAAAAACTTTTTTGATCTCCGCTTAATTACTCTGTTTTCTGGTTTGCTTTCTTGGGAAAACTTGTTTGATCTCCTCTTACTCTGTTTCTTGGTTTGCTTTATTGGGTTTTTTTTTTCAAGAAGAATTCTCCAACTCACCCCTCTGAATTTCACAATCCGACTCTATGCTCTCTCACCAACACAAGTTTTCTTTCACTGCCATGGATGAAAGAGAAGATGTGTCCACTGACCTGAAACTTGGTCTGAGCACCTCATCCTTTGATGACAATGGCGTCCCTGCCAGCCCAAGGTATGCGATTGGCCTTTCTTTTTATCTGACAAACATTTCAAGACAAAAACGTTAAGATTTTCCTGTTTGGGTTCCGGTTCCTCATCCATGTTCTCACATTTCAGGCAGCAGCCATTAAACGATCTGCAGGATCGTCCCTCCTTGTTTATCAAGGTTTTCATGGACGGCATTCCGATCGGTAGAAAGGTTAATGTATTTGCTCAAAATGAGTATGATAGCCTCATCAGAACCATTAATCTTATGTTCCCCACCACCAATATCTGTAAGTACCAAAACAGAATTCCTTTTTTTTTTTTTTTTTTTTTGAACTTTTAAATAATTTACCACATTTTATATGAATAAGATTCATTCAATTTTATTAACATTTTATTGTTGAAGTATAATGAAGCTACAATAATACGAGAATAATAGCGGAATTAAAAAAGAGACAGAATTACAGGTGGTTGGATGTTAGATACTTAATTAATTTTCACTCACATGTGTATACAACAGACTCGGGTGCTAATCGGGTTCATTCCGAAAAATATCATGTGTTGATTTATGAAGATATGGAAGGGGATTGGTTGATGGTTGGAGATGTGCCATGGGAGTAAGTCTATCTCTTATTTCTTTGATTTTCTTTTTTCTTTTTTTAAGGAGAAAGCAAATTTACCTTCCTATATATATATATATATTCTTTCATGGCTTTACAATAATTTTCCTCCTAAGGTTTTAACAATTTTGGCTTTGGCAGGATTTTCTTAAGCAATGTGAAAAGGCTGAAGGTCGCAAAGGCCAAAGCTGCCACTTCTTCCATTTCTTTGCCACAAACATGACAATAGTGGATGATATAATGTTAGGCTTTGTTTGGATTAGGGTTAGAAACGGTGTTTGATTAGAATTTGTATTAAAGTAGAACTTTATTTGATAAGGATTAGTGGTTATCAATTAGGATTATAATTAATTTCTTTTTAGGTTTATTGTTTATCACTAGTTAGGTATTATTTATCTTATCTTATCGTAAGTGTCTATTAACCTCCCTCACATCGGCCTCAATAAAATAGCTAAAAAGCTATTTTAGCCAATAGCAAATAAAACTCCACATCTAACTCAACAAAATAATTAAAGATTTGTTGAGTTGCTACCGTGTCCAACAAACATCAGCTCAACAAAATAGCTAAAAAGTTATATTGGCTAGCATTGTAGCAAAAAAATACTCTACATTCGGCTCAACAAAATAACTAGAGATTTGCTGAGTTGCTAGAGTGCTTAGACTGCTCAACAAATTTTTAGTTATATTAATTAAAAAAAAAAAAAAAATCTTGTTCTCTTTCTCCTTTGGGAATAGTAAAAGTAGATAAATAACGAATATTTTAAATGAAAAAAGTGAAAGCGAATAACTAAAATGCTGAATTGGATGTAAGTGTTTTGAGAAAGTTGATACCTAAAATAATTTTTTTTTTTTTTAAAAAAAAAGTATTTTTCTCTTTTTTCCAGGCTATTTCCTTTTGTAATTTGCTTAAGCAAGGACGAAACTGGATGATTTTTTTTTTAATTCAAATATAAATAAGTTATATATTTTTTAACAATTGATTTATGATTTTTTTTTTTTTTAAATGTTACTCAACCTTTTTAAGTGTCAATTTTTCAGTATTCTTGTCTACTTAGCACATGAGATAGTAGAGAGAATGATTGTAACTTTAAAGATTTATATATGTTCAAAATAAAATTTTCAAAAATTTAATGTTATTTGGATAAAAGGAAAGGATCAGGCTTCTATGCGGTAGTGAAAACTACTGCATAGGTGCGGTCAAATAGGTTGCATCAATAATAGTCAATATCATTAAGAAGAATTAATGATGTAATTAGGTGAAGCAACCTTGGGACTGTATGTGCTGCCCCAAAGCCACCAAATATGGTTATTAACCACGAGTAATGCATGAAAAAAAAAAAAAATAGAAAGAAATGTAAAATCAGTCCTTATAATTTACCTAATTTGTAATTAGCTTTACATATGGTATTAAAATGAACTCAGAGGTCCTTGATGTATGCCAAAAAAAATTTAGTCCCGACAATCAAATTTTATTCACTGACTTATTAGATTCTGATAGCGTGAAATATCATAGTCAATAAAATTGTGACATTTGTCATATTTAAGTCAGTATCACATAAATAAAATATGTTAAATTAGTGGATGGAATTTGATTGTAGGAACTAAATTGTTTTTTTGGAATACATAGGCCTCTAAGTTCATTTTGATACCATAAAGAGCTAATTATAAATCAGGTAAATCATATGAATTAATTTTGTATTTTTTCATTTTCTAAATTTCATTCGAAAAAATGATGTGAGATGGCAAAAAATTAATTTTTTATTTTTTATTTACTCCTTTATCCATTTTGTCATCCCACTCACTTTTTTTTTTTTGATGAATTCCAAAAGAAGTGACACTTCACATCATTTTAGTATTTATTTTTTAGTAAAAGATTTAGTACCTTTAACTCTTCTCTTAATTTATCACATAGTTGCCGGTGACTTGACAACTTGTTGATATCCAATAATTCCATGGGCAATTAAACTTAAAAAATTGGCTCCACTTGAGGGTTTTGTTTTTTGTTTTTTGTTTTTTTTTTTAATATATTTTATTATTTTTAAGATATAATCATAATTTTACAAAAATAAAATAAAATAAAATTAGTACAATGTGTTTAATTTGGAGAAGTAAAATGCTACCCTCTCCCTCTCATTTACATGAGAGTGAAAATTATTATTGAAATTAAAATTCAATAAATTTTGTGAGAAATTAAAAAAAAAATAAAAATAAAAATTGTTGGAGTAAATCTTTTTAAGGTAATAAAATTAGAGGGAGTGATTTTTTTTTATTTTTTATTTTTTGTAATTGTATAATAAGTCCTTGAGTCAACCCTAAAATTTAAAAATGCTTAAGGTTTTTTTTTTTTTTTTTTTTTCGAAAATTTACTCATTGGTCAATCAAAATGAAAATAAAATCTCTACAGTCAAAATTTTTTAACAGCCGTTAATTTCACTCAAAACACACCGTTTTATTTCATTAAAATATATATTTTTTATTAATTTAATTTTAAAATTGAAATCTAAAATTAAAAAAAAAATTTTTTAAAAAAAAAAAAACAAGAATTGCCCGACGGTGGGAGTTGTTCCTCGAAGATTGTTTTCCGAGAGGTCCAGCGTTGTGAGGCTCGTCATGAATTTGATTTCGCTGGGGATTTCGCCTGTGAGCTGGTTTCTCGAGAAATTGAGAATGTTGAGATCCTTTAGCTTGGAAATCCCTTTGGGAATATCACCGAACAGGTTGTTTCGACTGAAATCGGCGGAGGTTAAAGAGGTACAGCTCGAAATTGAAGTCGGAATTTCTCCGCTGAGATTGTTGGCGCTCACGTTGATCCTCGAGAGCAAGTGTAGATGAAAGATTTCTTCCGGAATCTCACCGGTAAAACTATTAATTTCCAGCGATAGAGTCTGCAAATTCTTGAAATTTCGAGAGCTGGGGTGTGTTCGCCGGGGTTGGGGCAAGAAGTCCTGTCGGTAAGGGTAAAGCCATGGCTGCTCCTCAAAGGATAGGGACGAACAATAAGACAACTTCGTCCTCCCGAGGATTTTGGCTTTTTTTACAGATCAAATCTCATACGGACTCATCTATGTGTCTCTAGCAAACTAGGCTGTAGGAAGATCCAGAAAGCATGTCGCCAGTTCCAGACATTTACTGCAACATCATTTGGCTGTGTCTCTCTGTGTGTATTTGGGTAAATGCATCTTCCAAACCCTCCTATCCACCTCTATCTATGTAGTTTTGGTCAGGTTCATCCCCCATTTTTCCTCGCATCCAAACACGAATTTAACGGAAACCCAATTGAGCTAAGGAATGAAAATCAAAGGATACGCCTAATCATTACGTTATTATGAATTTATACACAAATTTCACAATTCCATTTCAATTTATACAACAATCGCAAAAGTCAACAGGGAAACGCTGAAGCTGTGAAGCATAGTAAGCATACAGATCTAGATCTCAATACCCAAATCAAATCCAAACGAGAAAAGGAAACTCAATGCTACATTTAGCGAAGCCAAGAAGATAAAAAGGTGCAATTAAAAATATTTATGGAGAATTAAGAGTCATCTGCCTCTGTTATTGAAATTCATCTTCTCGTAGTAGCGAATCGAGAGAAGCGAAAGCGAGAGATGAACCTCGTCTTTTCCTCACCGAGTCGGCGGCTTCGACCTGATCATCGGCGCGAAGGGAGACCAAGACGACGACGACGAAGAACAGTACGGCTATCCACCTCTTCAATTTTTTTTTTTAAAATTTTTAAAATTAAATTAATAAAAAAAATTAATATTTTAATGAGATGAAGCGGTGCTTATTGATTGATACTAACGGCTGTTAAAAAATTTTGACAATAAAGATTTTATTGTCATTTCAATTGACCCATGGAGTAAATTTTTGAAAAAAAAATTAATTTTTTTTTTGGAAAATGTATAATAAATTCCCGAGTTAACCCTCCAAAATTTAAATTTCCCTAAGTTTTTTTTTTTTTTCAAAAATTTAGTTCCTGGGTCAATTGAAATGACAATAAAATTCCTGCCGTTAAAATTTTTTAACAGACGTTAGGGTAACTCAAAACGCACCGTTTTACCCGATTAAAATATTAATTTAATTTAAAAAATAAAATATAAAAATTTTAAAAAATAAAATAAAAAATTTAAGGGTGGCCAGAGATGACAGCGGGCCACCCCCTAGGGGGGTTTGGCGGTGGCTTGCAGGCCACCCCAAAACCCATGGGGTGGCTTGCGGCCACCCCTGGGGTCAGCCACCCCAGGGGGGGTTGGAGTTTTTCGCAGGTCACCTCAAACCCCCCTAGGGCAAGTCACCCCATAAGGGTTGGGTGGTGGCCAGGGGTGGCACCTTCAACTTTTTTTTAAAAATAAATTAATAAAAAAATAATATTTTAATGAGGTAAAACGGTGCGTGTTGAGTTACCTTAACGTCTGTTAAAAAATTTTAACAACATAGATTTTATTATCATTTTAATTGACTCAAAAACTAAATTTTCGAAAAAAAAAAAAACTTAAAGAGATTTAAATTTTAGAGAGCTGACTGAGAGATTTATTATACTTTTCTCAAATTTTTAAATTTTAGAAACTCCTTTCATGGAGTTATTATACAATTATTTATTATTTATTTTTTTAATTGAATATGAGGACTAATTTTTAAAATTGGCAAAAACTTAAAAGACCAGTTTATTTATTTATTTATTTTATTTTCCCTTAAATTTGAGCAATCGTTAACTAAAAGGTTCCGGTGGGTCAACTAGAAGACGGTCAGGATCGGTGGCAAAACGGAAGGGCATAGAGTACGCAAGACAGCCGGAGACGAGGGAGGAGTGGCGCACAGTCAGTGGGACGCCGTGAGGTCTTTTGGGGGATTTTGTAGTGTTTATTCGACATTGGAGCTCCATGAAAGCTCCGGCGTCAACTTCCTATAAGGCTCCCGTCAGGTTCAGGATGTAAGTAAAGTTCAAATTTTTCTTTCGATGTATTTGGCGTTTTGGGCGGGGGATGATGATGATGATGGTGGTGGGCAATGATATGACACAGGCCGACTGCAGAGAATTTGGTGCCAATTCGTCTGGACATCGAAATCGACGGCCAGAGGTTCAAAGATGCTTTTACTTGGAACCCTTCTGGTAATTCTTTCTTTCCTTTACCCCCATATGTTTCTTCTACTTCTGCATCTCTGACTCAATCCCAACACAAAAAGTAAGCACTTTTAGGTATACCCATGGCGCCGATTTTCGTTTGCCCTCATATATGGGAACTTTGATTGGTGTATGTAGATCCCGATTCAGAGGTGGCGGTGTTTGCGAAAAGGACAGTGAAAGATTTGAAGCTCCCTCCAGCATTCATAACGCAGATTGCTTCATCCATTCAAGTAAATGGAATTGCCTACCTGCTTACACCTTTGCTTGTTATGGTGGACATTGATACTTAGATTGCTTCATTCATTCATATGTATTATTTGTTGGTCTCTGCTTACCAGTCGCAGCTAGCAGAATTTCGATCACTTGAAGGGCAGGATATGTACACTGGGGAGAAGATTGTTCCAATTAAGGTTTATTTTAGCTAACTTTTGTCATCTACATTTTTTTGTTCACTCCTTTTCGATGGTTTAGTTATTAACAGAACATCCATTGTACTTTCTTCCCAGCTTGATCTTCGAGTAAATCATACACTTATAAAGGACCAGTTTTTGTGGGTAAGGTTAAAGAATATGTGCTGGATCATATGACACGAACATTAAACTTCATGTTTAGCTGATAGTGCATATCCATGCTTTTATCTTTTAAGATTTTGACGTGCTTAAGCATTCGTTTTAGGCTTGATTGCTTGTGAAATTTTGGATTTCAGGACTTGAACAATTTTGAGAGTGACCCTGAAGAGTTTGCTAGAACTTTCTGCAGAGATCAGGGCATTGAAGACCCTGAAGTTGGAGTAAGAACAACTTATAACTATAGCATTTATAAAAAAAATTAATTATTGCCTCCATGTATGGGTGAGTAGAGGTTGTTTCCATACCCTTCGTGGTCTGGCAGTATATGCCCTGAAAAAAGACCCAAATTGAGATGCAGTGTTGCTTGCTTAGATCTGTTCTTGTTTGTGTGTCATTAACTGTCATGTAGAATGGACCAATGAATGGTATTTTCTGGGTGCTAGAGACAACATTTTGATTTTTCTTCTTGGGTATTGCTTAAAGAAGAAATAGAAGAAAGTCAGAACTGTTTTCATGTGTCTTAGACTTTTAGGCATTATTCTCTCTCTCTTACACACCCGCATGCTCACACACATTAATTTCAAGTTCTTGAAAACATGCTAATACCCAAGGTTTGTTTTTGCAGCCTGCAATTGCCTTCGCAATTAGAGAGCAACTTTTTGAGGTTTAGATTTTATTGCTAGCTCTCTCTCTCTCTCTCTCTCTCTCCTCCTTTTTGTCTTCATTTGCACCTTATAAGGTTGGTGGACATGCCATGACTTAGGTATACTGGTTCATTCACTATGTTCTTATCATATTTCATGTTGTAGATTGCAATTCAAAGTGTAGCTTCTGCAAGAGAAAGCAGAATAAGCAAGAAGGGTCGCCGCGGGGCTGAACATGCTCCAGCCAGGTTTGTATACTCGTTTCTCGGATGTTGCTCATATCCCATTTAGGATAAGAAGATGGATAATGATTGTATGATCTTATGAATTTGCTTCTGAAATAATATAATGTTATTGCTCTTTTGAATTTTAGAATGTAACATTATGGAAAGACTACTGTGTGCACCTCCTAAGAAAGAAAATAAATTTACACACGAGTCACTAACACTCTTTTTTCTCTTCCAGTAAAGCAGGTGGTGCTGTATTGGACCTGATGAAGCTATTTGGTCATAAATCTACTGTTGTCCGGTATGTATATTCATTTTCAACTCATTCAAACATGCATTAATACCTTCTTTAAGGCCCAGCATTCAGGGCCCAGTATTTTTTTTTTTTTTTCATAAAACTAAGACCGGGATCTGAAGAGTGATATAAAGAATGATGGCATCTATGCTAAGGTACTTGAAATTAGAGTCGTCTTCTTAACATTAGAAAGATATACTCTTTTCCACCTGCCTCTCCATATTCTCAAGTACAATGTCCCACACAGCCTCTTTAGAAGAAGAAAAGATAACTTATTAAAAGAGAAATAGCTTTCCTTTCTGCATATTGAATATACTGTTATCATTTACATATGAACCACATACTATCACATACTCTTGTTCTAATCTTTTTCTAACCATAAAACCACTTTAAAGTTGGGCAACTAAGTCGCTTAAAGACTGTAGTTGTTCACAATGGCAGTCTTTCCCATTCACCAGGTATAACACACCTTTAATAGAAATAAATGTTGCATCAATTCTTTCATGTCTTCACAAAAAACCATCTTCCCAAGTTGAAAATGCCTGAATTATCATTCAATGATTTGCAAGTGTAATTCCATTTCTGTTTACCAAGCTGTATAGTGTCAGTTGTTTGATTAGGAAATTCTCAATCAGTCCTCTATCCTCAAGATATATTTGGATAAATTGTGTTTTCTTATGATTTTATTCAGTTGTTCGTTTTTCTTCTAGCACGCTTAATAGTTATGTAACCTGTTGCTCCCAAATGCATCAGGAAAAGAAAGGAGTGGGATGTATACGAACCCATTGTTGATCTTCTATCTAATGAGGAAGTGGATGCCCTTGAAGCAAGAGAAGAGAGGAATTTTTGGTGAATCAACACTTCTGAGAGGCGTGCATGTAGATTTTGAGGCACCTCTGCTGATTTGGAGTTTTCACCATGATAAAAAGCCTTTTGCTGTACTCATAAAATAGCCTAAATTCTAGGTCTGCACAATGAACTTGGTATCTTTTGTTGTCTAGTTTTTCCCCGATTTCTCTGTAGAAAGATGATGTCTAATATTTGACAAGTGTCTAATATTTGACAAGTGAACACGGTGGAACTCATAGGTTCAAACTTTAAATTAGGGATTAGTTTCCAGTATATTTGCAGATTTCTTTCAGCTCTTTTATACTTTCTGTTTGATGGGCTTTATTAATCGTAATTAAATATCACCTTTTAAAGTATTACAACTTTTATTACAAATCTCTTACAAACTGATTAGGCAATTTACGTAGCACTTATCACATCAGTCATCAGACAATTAAATTTGATTGTGGTTGATGTGACAGTTCTTTTTTTTTTTTTTTTGAAGGAAAATCATTTTTATCTCATTAATAGAAGAATCAAGAGCATTAAAACTCTTACAATCACAGAACATAACGTTCTGAAATATCTTAGCCGAAGCTAAAAGATCAAAGTCGTAACTAAAATATTACACATCAAAGACGCCAAACATCCGTTAACCTATAACTAATCTTCAGTTGGAATAACAGATCTGCGCTAGGCAGACATAAATTAATGCATAGGTAGCACTTATTTCTCGACCCTGAAATCAAAAGGACCTCACGCCGACACACATGACACTTATCATTTCAGTCATTAGGTAATTAAATTTGATTTTGGCTGACATTACAGTGTCACGTGAACTTGAAAATTGTAATAAAAGTAGTAATACTCCAAGCATCTTTTGGGAGTTCTCCAACCAGTACAAAGGAAGGTGGAGCGGAGAAAATGAATGGATTAGTGGCTCATAGGGCTCCATCTTAAAGATTCTCCAATCAATTAATTCTTGACATATCAATTTAATAAGTAAAAATATTGGAAGTATTATAATTTTAACTGTAATACGTGGCTCAAGTAGTAAGTGACACGTAGCAAAAAAATAAAATAAACTAACAAAATTCAATAGATAAATTTAATTGTTTAATGATTAATGTGATAAGTGTCGGTTTGTAAACTGTCAGTTTATAAAGAAAATGTAATCTTTGTAGTAGTCGTATCAACAAATAACATTCTTTATAGTAATGCTAGGTACCACATTCTTTATAGCCGCTTCAATGTAAAGGAAAATATTTTCATCCCAATGGAAGGCTACACGAAGCTGACATGGAACATCCAGTAACTATTGGATGAACCTTAGCTAAAAGAAAAAAATATCAACTAGCTATCAGATGTTGCCACGTGGCTTAATCAGATATTTGTACTCTTAAAGAAGTGATGTCATGCAATCCAATCTTCCAATAGCAAGACCGTGAGTCCGTGACTATTGCCTAAAGGGATAAGGTGTGAAATGCAAATGCCTTTCCAAATTCAACCCATCATTGATCGGAAACACAAAATGCAGAAGCAAAAATCAAAAGTGAAAGAGAAAAAAAATCTGGGTTTCTATCAAAATTCAAAATCTCACCATGATATTCATTAATCACAGGGATTCCCTATAAACAGTAACATTTTTTCACCAAAAGAAAAAGAAAGAAAGAAGCTAAACTACAGAGCACCAAATGTAAAAGGGCATTTTATATTAATCTGCCCACTCCAACCTCCATTTTTGGGTCCCTCTTCGGGGAAATTCCTTCATGTTGCCACCATTTGAACAGGATCATCAGCCCAACCCTGAACCAGATCCGAAAGGTTAAGATCTAGCATGATGGAAAACATGAATATTCTTCTTCTTCTTCTTTTTCTTTTTTTTTTGTTTTTTGTTTTTCTTGGGGGTTGGGCTGTAGAATAGAATATCAAGAAGTGATGTTGCAGGCAGTGGGCTTGGACTTGTCGAGAATGGACCACATCACCTGAACATCTTCATACCCGCAGGCCATCACTTCGCCATGCAAATCCATCCCACGATTCTCATTATCATTCCCTGCAAATCATGCACCAAACATTAACTAAATTATTATTATTATTATAAGTAGTGCTGCTGCTGCTTACATTACTACCTAGGGCGACAACATCAACATGGGATAATTAATTACCTGGCTGTGGCTTCTTCTGATGATCCCTCGGTTGCTGGTTGAAGAAAGTGCAGGCTTTTCTGAAGGGGGTTGTGATTGTCTTCTTCCATGAAGCCATTGAGATGATGTATTTTGCTGTGTTTTTTTTCTTTTTTGCCAAGGAGAGGGAGTTTGTGTAGATCTTTCTTGCAAGTTTCAACGAATGAATTCTCCACGCCTTTGTATAAATGCTAGGGGTGTTTTATATATATATATATATATATATATATAAAGAGGAAGATATGGGGGAGAGAGGCAAGATCCGTGAGATGAGCTTTTGAGAAGAGAGAGGAACATCACTACTTTCTAATTTCTTATCTCATCGTCAAAAAAAGGTTGCCGACTGCACACAAGCACATGGCGCACGTGAACTCCCTCCCCCTCATTTTTTTTTTTTTAAAAAAAAAATTTGCCATATAAGTTAAGAATTTGCCTTTTCATTTGTACCAAACCAACCAGGGACGGCATAAAGGAAGGAGCTTTTTAATTTCAAAATTAGTAATATTATTAATTTTATATCAAATATTAAATATTAACAATCAATTTAAAATTCCTTTTTCTAGGGGTTTTTTTTTAACATAAAAAAAATAATATTAATCAAATATTTGTATTCAAGTTTTCTCAATACATAATTCTCCATACATATTAATATAAGTAATCATTTGATATTTCTTGTGACATAATCGATTGTAAATAAGATTCTATACTAGTTTTAGTTTTGAAAAATCTTTGAGGAAAAGCAATTGCTACAAGTATTGTCAATAGACAATAATATTCTTTTAACCTTTTTTTTTTTTTAATTTTTTTTATGGCTCAATCCCTAAGGTTCCTCTCATTTTATTTTGGGAAAAATACAAAATCAGTCCATGTAATTTACCTGATTTATAATTAGCTCTCATGTGGTATCAAAAAAAACTCGTAGGTCTCTGGGGCATTCCAAAAAAACAATAAACTTCCTACAGTCAAAACTTCGTCTACTAAATTAACAGATTTTGTTAACGTGACATTCACTTAAATATGATAATTTTATTGGTTTTAACGTGTCACTCTATCGAAATCTGTTAATTGAGTGGACGAAATTTGACGGTAGGGAGTAAATTATTTTTTTGGCATTACCTTAGGGATCTCCAAGTTTATTTTGATACCATATAGGAGCTAATTGTAAATCAAGTAAACTACGTAGACTGATTTTACTCTTTTTTTTCCTTTTATTTTTCCAAAGGCCTTTTACATTAATTTTATTTATTTATTTATTTACAAATTTAGTATAAAAGGGCATTTTTCTCTTTGCTATATGCATTATTGAGTGAAGGTTTTCTTTATTTTAATTAATTTTATGGTGAGGTTTCACTGCATAATCCATGGACTTGAATTATTTCATTGGGCTCATCGTTGGTACAGAATAACCCAATAGCGCAAAAATTGGGCCTTTGTAATTAAAAAAAACAAAAGAAAAAAGAAAAAGGAAGGGCATCATGTGATGGCCACATGGTGTAGTGGGAACATGGAGACTGACCAAGACATCCATGTCTCATGTCTGTGTGGGGTCTCCATGTACTTTGCACAATTTCACTCCAATATTATTTATTTATTTGAGACTAATAATTGAAGTATTATATTATATTATATTATTATGCAATCCCCGATATATATTATTAATCTCCCCACATTAAACCCACTCCCAATTATATAAACTATGGAGGTTTCCGTTGATTATAATCATGAGTTGACAAATGACATTCACGTACTTCGATGGAGTCGGACCATATATTATATATTGTTTTTGTATGGATAAACATCTCTTAAAATTCCTTACCCGAAAATTATTGAAAAACTGTGAGAGGCGGCTCTTCTGCCCAAACAAAATGGACATATTAGATCTGAATCCCGACCTAATAATTTGAGTAAAGAGTTTATCAATTTCATCCACTTGAATAAGAGACCAGACTATCTAAAACCTATTTGAATAAGTGAGTCAAAGATTACGTAGCCGAAAATGGTATCTTCTCTTTCTCTTCACAAAAAAGAAAAAGAAAAAATGCATGCCCACGTTGCTAACACAACACGAATGGATAATGATCAATTATGAAGTGAAGGTTTAGCTTCATTGGAGTCCTAAACACCATTATCTAATGCTAATGGAAAATGTAATGATGACTCAATTGGAAACCATAGTTTATAGTTTATAGAGAAATAAATGTAATAGTAAATGTCGGTCTGAGCACCTCGTGGGACGTTAACTTCAGTATTTTTTTTTTCCTTAGAGAAATGTGAGACTAAATCAGTGCATCCCCCCTTTGTTTAAGCTTATGTAAAATGTTCTTTTGTTTTTGTTCTTCCCTTTCACTTGTAATTTCTTTATTCCATCCCACAACCCAATCCCAGACCCAGAAGTCTTATATTATTACTATTATTATTATTATTGATTCATCAAATGTTTTAAAAACAATGAATGTTTCATTTCAAACCAAGAAACATCACTCACTGAGCTGGGGATATGTACTGGTTTGCACATGTAGACATGATTGCATTGCATGTTTGGGCATTTAATACATGGTCGGTTCCCGTTCCCGTTCTTGTTTTTCTTTTTTTTTAAAAAAAAAATTGCATCTCTTGTTGCGAATAAAATATAGTAATTTACACGGGAATAACAGAAGAAGTAATAAGTAATGTTATATGTCACTCTCTTATCTATTAATCTTCTTAAAACTTGTGTAGCGTGATTTTTCTTAACATTTGTTGCATGGGAATTAACTTCTTTTTTTTTTTTTTTTTTTTTTGTTGGAGGGACCATACTACATAAGCTCTAGGAGGATGACGGATAATGTGATGGTGTATAGTGTTACTCGTCACGTGGGTTAATTTAACCTATTTTTAGTAATTTCTTATGCCAACCACTTAAAAAAACAAAAGTATAAGTCACTTAAAACAAGTCATATCAATCAATGTAACATGTGTATAATAAATGAGTGTAAAAAGTAGTAACAATACTCTAACGTGTAAAAGAGTGATAAGTATAATTCTTAATTGAAATTGCTGTAAACTGTAGAGTTATGGTTCAAATAAAAACATATGTTCTAATATCATGTGAAATTACTTATCATTTTAAAAACTTATAAAAAAAATATATATTTAATTATTTAATTAATATTCTGCATGATATATTAACAAAACAATCACAAATCTATAATCAATCTATTCATTGACAAAGAGAAAAATCAATCTCACCCACACCCCTAATCTAAGAAACACATTTTAAAAAAGAATCATGTCTATTTTACCAAAGATCTCAAGAATGATTGGAGGGAAGTGATTGATTAAGAGAAAAATTGGGATGGTTTTGTGGCGGTGGGTGAAGAATGAAGATGAGGGAGAGGGACCACAGAAAGCCCAACTTATTTGAAGAAAAGAGATGGTGATGATGATATTTGGAAAGTGCAAAAAGGAAAATACGGAATACGGCCAAGCAAACAACACCCACACCCACCAAACCCTAAAGTAATTTGTGCTTCCCTTTTTGAATGCTCACACAATATGCTTCTTGTCCCTTAAAGCACAGAAACTGGCCCCTACATAAAATAAACCATATTATTATTATTATTATTATTATTTTGTTGAGAAGCGTTAGGAAGCCAAACAAATGAATTTAGAAAATTTTTCAAAATGACGTGACAAACCGTGAGTGACAGACAAGAGAGAGAATTGCATTTTTTTAATTTAAAAACCCTTGTTATGTCAGTTTGAAAAATTTTTTGAATTCATTTGTTTGGCTTTCAAATATTTCTCTAATTTGTTTTTCGCGTTTAACTTGAGTCAATTTCGACCGACCATTTCTCTCTTTGTTTTTATTCAAAATTTCCACCTCTCCCTTCAAACCCCAATCAAATCATTACACTGCAAAAAGGTTAAAGTCTTATACTACTGCATTGCCAATTGTGAAAGTTTTGACCATTTCTTGCCGTACCAATTAATTTGACGGTGGAAGACTAGACCTTCCATTAGAAATATTAAGTACATGAATTTTTTTTAATTAATTTAAGGTTTTGAGACGACCTATGATTTAATATGATATGAAAAGAAAAGATCATCATGGTTATGTTTGTTTAAATTTAAAACAAAAACGTTAACAAACTACCCAAATACAAAATATTCATAAGAATCATAAAATAGTTTTTATCTTTATGTCACATTAATACGCTCTAATTGTAGTGCTTTCACCTAAATCTTGCAGGATGGTGGCATATTACTGTCGAGTAGTTCGGATGTGAAGGCTAAGGGACTAAGGAGTTTTCTCGATGAAGACTCTAGAATAGTTTTTCGACCAGGCTGATACATCTCAATTTTTTATTAGCTGTAGTTTTTCCCAATGCAATAAGGTGAGTATATATGTTTTCAAATATATGTGATGAGGGTAGGTTTTTACGGACAGAGATCTCCTACAATTGGGAATTCTAAGAATTCTATGTGTCTCTAGATCAATCGAATCGAGTAGGGGTTGTGAGGGAGGCTTAATGAGACTCTTTGCCCGAATCGAGAGTCCATCGTCATAACAAGCTGCGCAAATAGGAAAGTTCCCTATTCGATTTGATTTTGACATTATATAGGCTTGTGTTGCTCTCCATGATCTCTACCTCTAGAAGAAGAAGAAAACTTAGTGGTAACATTTGCTTATTTAGATATCAAGATTATTGTAATTAGCTTATAATATTTATAGAAGAAAGACGCATAGATTAAGACAGTTCGGCCTATAACCAACGTCCACAAAATAAAGCTTTTTTGACTACATCTTTCATGTTAAGTTTACAATACATGCAAGGGTTCTATTTATAGGGTTAATACATGGTTTGAATTCAGTATAATCATAATCAAATCCCGTGATTCAATCTCATCAAATCATCTTCAAATCCTTAAATTTAGGATAATATAATCTTCATTAATCTCAAAGGCTTTCTATAAAAAAAACATATAGATAGATGAGTGTTTATATATAGGAAGGCATAAAAATAAATATACCCTTGACTGGATTCTCGTTGAATGAGATGAGTTTGAACTTTGAAGCACCTTTTCAAGGTGGAAGCTCAATTCAAATGCAAAAGAATCTTCAAGATATATATGAAACTCCAAAGCATTCAACTTTTCTTTTTTCTTTTTTGTTTTTTTGTTGTTTTTTTTGTGTGTGTTTCTTTTGGATGCATCCAAGCGATCAATGTGATTCTCTAGCTCCACTGTTACAAGCAAATGGGAACCGTGGAAGATCGAGCACCAATGGTGCCATTCACGCTCGATCTCATCTCAACCGCAGCTTATATATACACCGCTGATTCTTCTTTCCACTTACCACCCCCATTAGAATTAAAAAATTAAAAAATAAACGACTAAATGCTTTTACTGTTTTCCTTTTGCCGGCTGGAATTGAACTTAACTAATTAGCTAGTAATGATTATTATAATTTTTTCACAAAAATATCAAGCTACATCAATTGTGCACCTCATTTGGATCATATGTGGTGGAATATTTTTCTTGTTAATTAGGCCTTATTTGGTTAAAGAGAATGTTAGAATATTAATTAAAGATAAATGCTATTTAGTAGCAATAGCACCACCTTGTTTGGTATAGATGGAAAGGCTATATTCCTTGGCATGCCATGATCCTTTGGTTAGCAATATGAGGTAAACTCAACGTGCCGGCATGCAAAGGTTCGAATACTTTTACTTCAGATTATTAGCCAAGGCCGACTCTTTCAACCGCTCAGACATCCATCCCTTTCGAGCTTCGCCTGCCCTATCTATCCACGTGTCGGCAAATAGGGGCTTATCTATGTGATTTGGTATGCTTTGCTTGTGCCTATCAGCGGATATTGTCATACATACATACGGCTCTATACAACTTAATGATGTAAGTGTAACAGACTAACAAAGAAAATTGGTCCTTGCATCAACAGTTGTAAAACAAAAATAAATGATTTTCACTGCAACATCATCTCAGTTGTATAGTAGTCTACTGAATAATATTATTCTTAATTAAATAATTAATTTTTGTGATTTATCTATAACAAAAAAATTAAAAATTAAAAAGCCAAAGAGAAAGAAGTGAAGGCTCTAATTATTTCAGCATAAAATGATTTTTTTAAAAAATATTTTTCGTATTTTTTAGTATTTTGTGTGATGGAAAGTATGTAATAAGTAAACGGAAAACATTTTTGGTTTAACTAGAAAAGCCTCTTTAATTTGCCGTAAAATGGTTTCATTTTTTTCCCCCGAAAATAGAGGATATAATTTTTGATAAAATGAAGAAATAATTATGGAAATCAATAAATTCCAAGAAACTTGTAACACAAACACAGTGGAGAGGAATGGTGGGCTTAAGAGCACCAATAGTTTAAAGCTGCACATGGAAGAACCAACAAACAAAAGTTACTGAAAAAGGGATCTTGAAAAAGAAGAAGCTCCAAATAAGTTTAGATGGTCCTCCTTCCAAGCAACTACACAAAAAGAAACACAGAACCATTTAATTGAGACTTGCTTTTATCAGCCTGATTCCTTCACTTAAGGGAGCAGGAACAAGATGTAGATCATGTAGCTTAGAATCCTTTATTATGAGTCAATAAAAATTTGCATATGGCCCTGTCTACCTTCTTAATTAAACATTCAATATCCTTCACCACAATCATTTTTTTCTTCTTAGGTTTAGGGTTACTTTTTCTTGTGTTTGCTTTCTTTAGGATATATATATATGGCCATGAGTTGTATACCATATACATGCATTAGGTTCCTGCACCATTTTAATCCCTCAGATTAAGACCCCGTATCGAGATCATATCATGTTAGAGAATCTATCATATTTCTTATAGCCGATGAGATGCAAAAAATAAGAACGCAATCACAAAACATAGAGATTTAAGTGGTGTACACGTCCACAAGGTTTCAACAAGATTTCACTATTTTCTAGAGAAAACTATACAGAGAGCGTCAAGAATACATCTGTACAAAACCCTAGTCATAAACGACTATAAATATGACCGCAAACTGGGTCAAAACACCAAAACAGACCAAAAAAGTATGACTCCACTCCATAGACGTCTATGCCTTAGGAAAACTTCCATGTAAACCGTAGAAATCCTAATGTCGAACTGGGTTAGATACCAAAAAAAAAAAAAACTAGGCTCCACATAGCCTAACATATCATTCTTCAAACCTTGATATTTTCTCTGGCCATTTCTTTTCGTTTTTGGTTCTCATTAATTGGTGTTCAGAATAGCTTGAATCTTTTTTACTTTATTTAAGACAGATGATGGTCAACTTTAAGTCCATTGATGCCTCACAAAATGATCTAAATATGTACAAAATCTGAGTATTCTTACATGGTATTCTGAGTATGAGGAACAAAATCTGTAGAGAATATGTAAAGTTCAAGCACACTTTCTTAATTGTATAATTAACTTGTTATTTATGGTGTTTGCTTTGCATAGGCTACCCCATGAGTTGTACACCATATACAACTAGGTTCCCTGTACCTTCTCAAACAATCTTTTTTCTCTCTTTCTTTCTTTCTTTTTGTGTTGTCATAGGTTATTATATACCATACGCATGCAATTACTTCTCAATGTTGGTGATCATTAATGCCTCACAAAATGTTAACGCAACCATATATAAAAGGCAGGGCTCAAGGTTAATTTTTATTTATTTAATATGGAAAAAAGGGTTACAACATAATGAAAATCAAGAGGGGGTGGCCCGAACCACATGCCATGCAATAAGTACAACTAAGTAATAGAAAATGGGCCAAAAAAATGACCCGGTCCATTGTATTTGGGCTAAAAGTCAAGAAATGGGTAACACGTACAAGGCGGGTTTTGGAGCTGGCTTGCTTGAGTTCTTCTACAACGGCCAATCAGCTGGAGACCGTTAAAGGAGGAGAAGCGCTACTAAACACTAATGCAAGAGCTGATTTTTTTCATTGTCACATCATCAAGCTGTGTAGCAGTTATATACAAAATGGTCCGTTTTCAGTTTGAGATTTCATAAATTGTGCAATTTGAAAACGTGATATTTAAAAACGCAGTTAAGTACTTGGTAAAATCGTTGTTTGGTCTTTAAAATCGAAGTTTAGCATTTAAAATAATGCATTTTTAAAAACGCACCCTCATTCCTATATGTCAAAATCATAATTTCTTAAAAACAAACTCTCAAACAATATTATAAAATATGCGATTTGGTTTAAACTCACATTTTGGTCTAAAACATCACAATACCAAACACGCTCTAAATAACACTAGTACTGATCATACTCTATCAAATCCATGAGTTATAATTTGGACTATGAAATGCAACGTCTCCGTTTCAAGTGAAATCGAGAGAATTCCCTTAAAAGAGAATAAATTATAGAGGGAAGGTAATGATATTTATCTCAAAGAAAGTGAGTCCTAGAGGGATTGTCCTTTATTCATCTCCAAATTCGCATTATGTAGCTAAGAATGTCAATATGCACTTTCCCTATATCGTGAACTTCACGCCCATAAAGGTGATCATATATCATCGCTTAAGAAAAAAAAAATGAAAAATACATATTACCCTTTTAAACTATTTATCTATTTGCACTTTGATCTCCAATGTTTAAAAAGTGATATTTGACCCCTTCAAACTTCCAAATTGTTGCAATTCGACAATTTTGACTCTTTTTCTCCCAAAATGCCCCCATCTCAAGTTAAAAAAAAAAAAAAAAATTAAAATTAAAAATTAAGGGGTGTCCGGTTTGGGGGGCCCAACTGGGGTGGCCGGTCACCCCTTAATTTTTTTAATTTTTTAATTTTTTTTAAACTTGGGATGGGGCATTTTGGGAAAAAAAAAATCCAAAATAGTCGAATTGCAACAGTTTGAAAGTTTGGGGGGGAGTCAAGTGTCACTTTTTAAACATTGGAGATCAAAATGCAAATGAGGAATAGTTCATGGGATAAAATGTATTTTCCCCCCAAGAAAAAAACACTAATAGTATACTCTAAAACTAATATCTACTTTTGGTTTCGTTGCAAAACTATATATATATATATATATAACTTAATTGTTACGTATTTGATTTATTTTTTCACCATGCTAGAACCTTAATTTACACAGAAAATAGGCAGTCTATGTTTTTGCATAGAAGATGAACAACTATATATATATATATATATATATATATATATACACAATAATACAGAGTATATATTATGGTATCAAGGGATCATGATTCATGCATATATATTGGTCTCCCTCATCTCCAAAGCAGATTGGTCTCCTCATGTTTTATCTTTAATATCATATATATTAGTTGAAATATGTTGTGCGATAGATAGCGGCTGCTTTTCTTTTCAATTGTGGGAATTACAGAAGTACTGTATTCATAGGATGTCTGTCATCATTGGTTTGTAGTTAATTAATATATTTTGATGGCGGAATTTTGTTTGTTATGATCAAGATCAAGGGGCTGGAAGAAACAAGAACCCAAATTAAAAGAGAGAAAATCTAAGTAAAAGTAATAATAATAAATAAAAAATATAAAGATATTATTATTAAGTGGTAATCATGATTATTTATTGCTCAGAGATTAGGTGCACACTTTAGAATAAATTACATACAAGAAGAGAATGGAAAAATTAAAGGGCATGGATGGGGGGAAGCATAAGCTGCTATATATGGAGCTGTATCTGTCAAGGGGCAGTGACGGCGTAAGAGTCGGAGACACGAGATGCATGGAATCTGTCAATGAAGGCGGTGGCTTTGCCGTCAATACCAGGCTCTGCAATCCAACGTCCGCCGTCTTCATCGCTTGTACATGTTCTTCTAACACCTTCATCATCATAGTAATAATCATCTCTGCTGCTCCCCCCTGAGAAACATGCCTTGAATATGCCGCATATTGAAAAGGATGATGATGATTTCCTCCCCATCTCTCCAAATTATCTTCTTCTTCTTCTTCTCCTCTGTTTTTTGTTTCTGGAGTTGTTGTGTGAGTGCTGCTGGAGCAAGAAATATCTGGGTGTATTTATAGGAGGAGGGAGAGAAGTAGAGGAGACACTCCCGCCAGGTTGGTGGTTGTTTTAAGATTAAATGGACGGTATGGATGGTTTGAAAAGACAGGTTGAGAGAGAGGAAATCAAGGGTGTAAAGTAAATGTGAGAGAAAGAATAATTTTTATGGTCCTCTGGTTTTGAAATTGACCAAACAGTTTGATTTGGGTGGTACATTACCAACCATTTTCCATTTCTTTCAACCTTTTTTTGCTTTACCCAAAAGATGCCTTTAAACTCTATTAATTTAATGCCTATGGAACTCCCATTTACTTACTTTGCTGAATCTCCTCTTCAATTCTCTCCATTCCCTTTCTCTCTTTGAATTTTTACTTTCTTTGTTTCTTTCTTTGCGTAACATTTAACTGACATAGAGAATAAACGATAAAGTTACGATTAGAATTCAAACTCATGATATTTTGATACTATGTTGAATCACCATTTAAATGGATGAAAAAAGTATATATAGTGCATGTTTAGAATTGCGTACAACTTACTTGTAGGTGCTCTTTGTTAATTGTTCAGCTCTAGAACGATACAACCAACTTGTAGGTGCTCTTTGTTAATTGTTCATGGAATGAATCATGGGGCTAATTAAAATAATTGTGGGTTTAAAAAAGCAGAAGAAAATTTTGTATTTTCAAATTGCTGGCAAATGAATGCATAATTTTAAAGCTTAAACTGCAATTTAACTAATCGCATGCACGTTTTCAAATCGTTACTTTTAAATGGTTCTAGTTGAATCCATCTTATAATTAGAAAAAAAAAAAAAAAAAAAAAAAAAGGGTGAAAAACTTGTGATCATTCCACTCTTCTTTTTTTTCTAATTTAAAAGACGGGAAGGGGCAACCAGTGTAATTTTTCTCCTTGGGTGTGACCATCAGGGTTTTCACCCGCTGTGAAATGTTCGGTTTAAACCATAGCTACTGTCTGGGAAGGCGAATCCGTCACCACAGTCCCACCATAGTGCAAGTTGGTAAAGCCCCTTCTTAGTAGCATCTGGCTCGCGAATTACTACCACAAGCGGTTCGAACCCGAGACCACTAGGAAGAAAGGAGGGGGAGAATTAAACCTTATCCTCTACTGCTTTACCAACTCAACTATTACCTTAGTGGTGATCATTACACATCTTTTGGTAGCCAGAGAAAGTTTCTCCGCGTACTTTGTATATATCTGACATCTCCGTTGCTAAGAAGAAAATTCAAAAGCATGCTTTGTGGGTGCTCTGCTTTGCTTTCTTTCTCTTTTCTTTTTTATAATATTTGTATAACCCAGTTGGTTTCCTTTTGTGAAAGGCATTGGCTGGTTTCAAAGAAAGCCCCTAGCAGTGGCTTCAAGCTGTCTAGCTTTTAGGCTTCTAAAAAACCCTAACTGGAGCCAGGGTTTGGCATGCACTACAAAGCCCCCAAATCTGTCTATATAGTATATATCTTCTCCTTTAGCTTCTCCTGCCAATCACTATTCCATGTTTTCTAGTTGTAATCACATCGATCCATTATATTATTTTCTTTTTCCCCTTCATTGGAATAACAATCTTATATAACAATTGCCTGATACTGTTTTCTCAATCAACATGATCTGGGAAAATACTATACCCAATATTCTCTAAGACGTGTCAACTGATCATTAGAACCCATGATCTACAGATGATGATCAAATAATAGACCACTTTCTCCAACGATTCTCATGGGATGGGAGGTTTTGTTTTCACATTGATTTACATAAAAATTAGCAGTTTATTTGTCAATTTTGGACCAGGCCAAATTAAGTCTAGTGTTGTGATATTCTTAGTTGAGTGATTTTGTCAAATTTGTGATTAAGATATAGTTTTGGTAAGCATCAAATGTTAATTAACTGTTGTTGAAGACGGCAAAACTGCTAATAAGATAGGCTTTGCTTTTTTTCCTGTGGTAGAATGCCTAACCAACCTAATCATGACCAACTTGCATGTGATTAATTATCTATTATGAGATTGTTGATGCGTTTTCTGGTCCAATAATTTGTTACTCAGTGATTTTTTTTTTTTTTGTGGCTAAACTGTGACAAACTTTTTGTATAGCAATGAAGCTCCTGCAAAACAAAACAAGGTCAGAGCCTCATAGGATCTTCAGTTAGGGTCGAAGACTCTCTGATATTTAAGTTAGCATCTTTATTTGTTTATAGAAAATATAATGAAAATTTATCTTTATTCATCTATAAATAAGTGTGTGAATAGTGAGAGATGTATGTGAGATTTACGGGGAGAGAGAAGGATTCGAGAGAAAGAGAGAGCGGGAGAGACATGGGATAGAGAGTCTCAGAGATACGTGAGAGAGAGACTTTCTAGAGTCCAAGAGAAAAGGATCCATAGGAGAGGAGGAAGAGAGCCCCCATAAAAGGTGCCCCTTTCTCCTTTTATTTCCAGGTGCAAAAAATGGTATGAACATGTGTTATAAAGTGAGTGGGTAATGGTATATTGTAAATAAGGTAAGGCCCATGGTAAGATATTTTCTCCCCAAGAGATTAATTAACTTTTATAAGAATGTTGAACAAATTCAATCTTTTGTGCCGTCTAATGAGAGATAGACAACTAACATGGAACAATAAAAGAAAATAGGACCAAAGGGTTGCCGTTCGGAGAGAGCGGGGGCTTCGGGGAATAAGGATTTTAAAGAATTGAAGAAAAATTGGTGTTTTTTTTTTTTTTTTTTAATTTGAGTTGTAAGAAAAATCGGGTGTTTTAGTATTCTCTTTTGTTGTTCCAGGCTGAAGTGTGTCCCTCATTGTAGGGCACAAAGAGTTAGGCATGTATAAGAAGATCTTTATAAAAGTTATTCTCATCTTCTATTTCTTTAAGCTTGGTTCCTTTTTTCTATTTTCTTGAAATAACCCTACTAAGTAATGAAAACTAATGGTAATTAAACATTGGATTCATCCTCCATCACCCAACCAGTCGCTCTCCAATTGAAGAAATGGTCCAAGATGAAGAAGACACCATATCCAATTTGCAAGAAGCCATTTTTCCATTTTTCCATGGAGTTGTATGAGCCGGGCATAGAAAGAAATGGTAAAACGGGCCAAATCTTTGGTGGGTGTGGGTGTGGAGCGGGCGAGGTGTGAAGCTGAAAATTGAGAGGAGAAAAAACGAAAACCGCGTGGGGGAATGGTTCGCCCATACTCCTTTGCCACGTATGGCCAGCAGCTAACCAACCCAATGAACCCATGCACCCAACCAATCAGTCACACTCTCACCTACTACCCCCCACCCTATCCAACGATCCATCATCATCGAACAAAGAAATTTGTCCAAGATTCCATTCAGCAAGAAGCAGCCTTTTTCCCATTTTTCAACGTCATATTATCTATCTAAAGACAAAGACAAGAAAGACGAGGGAGGAGCAGAGGCTATGGAGAAGGGGGGGCCAGCAACAGCAGCATCGTCCAGGACTGGGGAGCTTAATCCTCCGCTTCAGGCGATCGGATTCGAGATTGAGGAGATATCCCCACAAAAAGTTACGGGTCGGCTTCATGTAACCCATAACTGCTGTCAGGTGAGGTCCCCTGTCACTCACTCTTCTCTTCTTCCCCTGCCTTGCTTGTTTCTTTGTTTGAAGACGCAGACAGAATTGAAGATTTCTTTTGCATATATGGGAATTTGAAAACAGCCATTCAAGGTGCTGCATGGAGGGGTGTCGGCTCTGATAGCAGAGTCGCTGGCAAGCATGGGAGCCCACATGGCTTCGGGTTTCCAGAGAGTGGCTGGAATTCATCTTAGCATCAACCATCTGAAGCGCGCTGACCTTGGTGATCTTGTGCTCGCTGAGGCCACTCCTGTCAATGTTGGCAGAACCATCCAGGTGCCTTTTACTGTATTCTGTCTCTCTCTCTCTCTTTCCATTATCTTTCCCTATCAATCCGTCCAAACAAAAAAAAAAAATTATGGGCGCTTTTTGGGAATTGAATCCACGACTGGTTTGTGAGATAATTTACGTGGGATCAAGTTATTGGGTAGGTGATAGACCTGATAGGGTAACTCCTAAAAATTGATTTGAATAATTGAACAGAAGCTGTCCAAATTGGTAGCTACTTCTCATCCCATTTTTGTTTGGTCCAATTCCTATATAAAATTTCAGAAGTTAGCTGGCAAACCATGCACATATTTTCAGTAAATAAAAAATGTAAGCACAAGGGATTTGTCAACTTCCAATACCAATCGCTGTTACTGTTGTTGTTGTTGTCAGACCCCCACATTGGTGGGTTTGATTGTCCACACTAGTCATGAGAATTAAATCCAATTTCATTACTTGTCTAGGTTAAATGAGTGATTTTAAAGACTTCCAATTATAAATGTGGTTAATGCTTTCTGTTGATCATTATAGTTATAGAGTCTTTATCATACAAACAATTAGTTTCTATCTAGAGACCATCGAGGGAGGTGGTCGAGTGGCATTCAAGCTAATTTCTAATGGTTTAGTGAGTAGAAGTTCCGAAATGAGAAGCGCTTAAATTTATTTTCATATCACCTGCTTGTGTGTCATTAGTGTCCTCGGTGGATTTGGATCAAGCTATAATTCAACCGACTGGAGGAAGTGCCTATGATCCCTAATTTTTTTATTTTATTTTTTTAAATTTAGTCTCCCCATATCTAAAATCCTTATCCCGCCCCTGTCTCAATGCTTAACTACTTAGTTCATGATAAGTTAATAACGTGATTGCTGCCTTTTGAAGTTTTGGAGTATGGTATCATATAAGACTTCTATTATAATGTGCATGGTTAATGGAAATTTTGGGCAGGTGTGGGAGGTGCAGCTCTGGAAGGTTGATCCTTCAAATCCACAGAGCAAATCCTTGGTGGCATCGTCGAGGGTTACTCTTCTATGTAACATGCCTGTGCCGCAGCATGCAAAAGATGCGGGTGAAAATCTCAAGAAGTATGCGAAATTGTGAACCTGCCGCACTATATTTGCATATCTTGCAAGCAATATACATGTATTTAACCCTGGTTGGAATCAAAGCATCAATAAGATGAATAATTTGTTACTAGTTTGCTAAAGAGAAAGGGAAGTAATTAACGAATAATTTCTCAAAAACGCTGAACTCTGCTTTCCAATTGAACTTTTTACTGTTCTGATTTGGCAATCCCAACTTTTGCAACAATTTACAAGATTCAAGAAGGTTTTCTACAAAGTGCAGAGATTCGAAATGAAGAAGAGATAGTTAGTTCTCTGCAAATAAATTCTAGATGGGCTGAGAATGCCCTCAATGGCTTGACACTAATTATCAAAAAGAAGCGCCTAGCTTCACCAACATGCTTCAATTCTCAACCACGGCATGACATAATCCTCTTCAAGGGTAGTTCCTCCTTCCAAAAGAAGAGGGCTTATTGTTTCTGACTTTCTTTGGGTCTTGAATTCCAGAAATTCTTGACCTTGAAAAGCCAGAAGCAGAAAAATGAATACTTCTAGTTATGTAGCCAAGCAGCAACAAATTAAAATGTGAAGCAAATTTTTTAGTACCTGAGATTGCTAAGTTGTAGGTTCAATTCGTTAATCTCAAGCCCAGAAAGTTTGAGAGAGGACAAGGTGCCGGGTACCTCCTCTGAGACAACTCGGGACAATTTATCCATTGAAGCTGCCAATCTTCTAAAAGCCTACTCCAGAAGTAATATACAGGCAAAATTAATTTGGGAGTGTGTAAATACAGATGGGAACAAACAAAAGCAAAAAAAAAACAAGCTTACGTTGATTGTTGGAATGGAAATTACAGCCAGGGAGAAAATGGCACCAATGGCCTGCATAATAGCATGCCCACATGCTCGCAAACATCAGACAACAACAAAAGAGCATTCCATTTGTAATAAATATGCAATATTGTTACCATGGAGAGGGCGAAGAGGAGAGAAAGCAGACCCAGTTGAGGGGAGGGTCGAAAGCCTGGAGCTTTGAGCTTGAGGAGTTGAATGGGGGCCAGAGCTGAAGAAAGCGTCTGGCTAAGGGCACTCCCAGATGCAGTGGATGGAGACGGGGACGATGATTTCCAATTGGGTAGAGGTAAAATCCGCAGCCTCGGATCTCGATTTCCGGCCAGTGCCACGGAAACGCTTCTCTGGCGCATTAATCCGGGAACGACGAGGAAAGGAATCCCGGCTTTCAGTTTCACTGCCTGGGGATTCCACAGAGGCAGAGAGCAGGATTGCCCTTGCCCCCACATGTTTGGAATCCTTCCGCAAAATGTTTCTGCTTCTACACCCTTCTCTTCAACAACCCAGCTGTGATTTGTTTGTCTTTTGTGCGTGTGGCCATGAATGGGTGTTTTCTGACTTTTCAGAAAGAAAGGAAATTTGGAAATTTGGAAAGTTGAAAAGTTGAAAAGGCCTTTGGCCCTGCCACGGCCAGGTCAGAAATCACTTTTTTTCCTTTTGGGTGGCCAAAGTACGTTTCTTTTTCCACTAAAATTTGATGAATCTACACCAATGTAAAAGAATCCAGGCGTGAACAACTAGCCCTAATCAGGTCTCTGCTAGTTGTTTGTATTTTTTATTTTTTATTTTTACTATCCCCTCTTTTCACCCAACCCAAACAAACAAATAAGGTGGCATTTAATACACACACATATATATTCGAATATTATATAATTCTGTGGACCAACGACTTTCTCAGTTTATTAAGATCCATCTCCTATTTTCCTTTCTTCAAAAAGAGAAAGAGGTTGCTCGATTCCCATCGGAGAGATTCTTGGCAGTCTTGGATCGATTGATTTTGACAGTCAGTCTTTCGACATCCACACCAACATGGAGGAAGCTAAGGGTGCTCTCTTTCATTTCTCTCTGATTCTTTTTCTTTTTTGGTTTGTTTGTGCTGTCTCTGAGATTCGAATCATTTTTGTCATCATGTAATCCAATTTATGATCACATCACATATGTAGGATTTTTTTCGGTCAATATTGTGGAATCATGCCCATAATTTCAAAGCCTTGATTGCTGTAGTTTTTGGGTCCAATTCCTTTTCTTTGAAAGCTTATCTAAAATGCGATTACTTGGTTGCATGTTTTGGGTAATCTCAGTTGTGGAAACCAAGGATGGAGCTGTTTCTGTGGCTTCTGCATTTGCTGGATATCAAGAAGGTAGGACTAATAACTTGCTGCTGCTCCAACCCTTTTCATTGCCACACTTTTTTCTACCGTAAACGTTTTGGTGCTCAAGTTTTTTTGTGTATTATTTGACCACTCAAATTATCTTCCATGCCGTTGAATCGGAATCCAATTACGTGGGTCATACTGGGTAAAAAGAGTTTTTGAATGATTATAAGTCTAGCACTTGTTTTGTTAGACATGCCCTTGTTTAAAGTGTTATGTCCTCTGAGCATGGAATATGTAGTAGCAGCTGTTGTTCTTCAATTGTTAGTGGTGTTACTTCTTACAAATTACAATTGATCTTGCATCTCGGCTCGTGGTTCCTCAAACCAGCTGTACAGGATAGAGACCACAAATTCTTGACAAAGGCAGTCGAAGAAGCTTATAGAGGGGTAGACTGTGGAGATGGAGGCCCTTTTGGTGCGGTTGTTGTTCGAAATGATGAAGTGGTTGTGAGTTGTCACAACTTGGTCTTGAAGAACACAGATCCAACTGCCCATGCAGAAGTCACTGCGATAAGAGAGGTTAGTCTAGCAAATAACTTCGCCGTATCAATTCAAACTTCCTTTTTCTTTTTCCAAGTGGATTGGCTAAAGCTATGCATGAAATATGTGAATCCCCACTTACTTATCAGGTGAAACTGGTCTTTATAAGTGATTATAAGGAAACTCTAAATTGACAAGTTTTTACAATGACTATGTTACGAACCTGAATTTCAAGTTCTTAGAGGGAATCTCCTTCAAATGTATGTTTGGAAATAATCTTCTCTCTAATGATTTTTTTAGCACTAGAACAATCTTTAAATAGACTTACAATGAGATAACACCCAACTTGATAAGAATCCTAATCATACTTCATAAAACTAATATTAAAATCATAATCCTTAAATAAAGTCCTACTCTAACACTACTTCTAATCCTATCCCCTCTTAGCTGGATCCGTAACACCCTGTTGTTTAAGTACTGGTTCTCTCAGTAAGAGATCTATTTAGTAAGAAGCTACAATCTTGACCTTATAGGGCAAGTGTTATATCTGTGGAGATATTCCAAAACATAAATATCAGTTTGACGGTTAGAATTGTGTGATATTGTCGAATTTGGTGAAGTACATGTCTAACTTGATTCAATTACCAAACTTGATTCAATTAATGAGGAATGCCTTTTGGCCCATAAATACTTTGGGGTTTACTAGTTTTCCTATTGTGGTGTGGTCCAAGGCCCTCATTAATCCACACTCTTTGCTGGGCATTACACTAAGTAATATCAGTTGGAAAGTGACGGATACTGCCTCCAGCTTGAATGCCATTGTTAAATCCCATTTGAAGGCTTGGGAAGAGTCTCATTCCTCTTCTGCAGCTTGGGTTCATCCTTCCTTTGGTTTCCAGGCAAATTTCGATGATGTAATAACTAATAAGGCCCTCTTTTAGTGTTGTTGCTGCTGTGTTGAGTGATCACTTCAGTTTTATTTTAGCTGATTGCACTAAGAAGCTTCCACGTGTTGAAGCCTTGGTTGGGGAAGCCATAGCAGCTCTTCTAGCTGCTCGGTTTGCTGCTCACTTTGGTTGCTTCTCCCTCCATCTTGAAGGAGACTGCACACTCACAATTCTAGCCATCAACAAGGACCATTTGGTCTCTGGCTGGCCTTGTGCCCCTGTGGTGGCGGATATTCATTCTCAGCTTCTTCTCTTTGAGAAATTGGCCACTTCGAAAGTTTTAAGATGTGCCAACTTTGATGTGCCAACTTTGGAGCACACTTAGTTGTTAAATGAGCAGCTTCCCACAATATGTTTGGAACCATTCCCAAAAACTCCCTATTTCTATTCTCCTTACGGATTAAAAGTGGAAAAGTCTCTCCTGTAATATGTATCTTTCCCCTTTCCATTTCCAAAGAACCACTGCTTCACTTTTTGGACTATTATGTGATTAGCTCTACCACTTGTGGATATGTTTTACATCCCCTTTTCGGCTATATTTGCCGTATGAAAATGTGATTAATAGTGGTTGGCTCTGCTCATTATAACACGACTTGTAATGATTTCAACCAGTTATCTGATCCGGGTGCATCCTTTGTGATCCTATTATGCGCTTATATTGTGGACAAGCATCCATTCGCCTCCTTCTTTCTTGTGACTGCTATACTAAAAATAATGAGATTGAGGATTCCTCTATGATCAATTGGACCAACTGTAGTTCAATTATTTTTCTGCAGTAACTGAATTTGACAGCTGGAAGGGGGTTCTCGAGACTTCTCGGTAGACTTTGATATATTTATTTCAAGAAGTAAACTTAAGCTGTTAAGACCTAGTTTTAGGTCCCAATTGTATTGGGCATATATTGCCTGCCTGGTTGGGAACAATATCCTGCCTGTATCTTTGCTAGAGAAAATCAGCAAGGTAATCATATGCTGTGATTGAGTAAAGCTGAAGTTCCTTATGAATGTCCTCCCTTATGATTCTTAACATAAAAAGAACACTATCTGGCCTTGTTAAAAACTAATAAAAGTTGTGTTTACGACATCATGGTTTGCTGCCTCACTCCTGGGGCAGCAAGATAGCTATTAAGGGCATCACATGAATAACAAATTGATTGACCTATCAAATGCTGTGTCAAACCCATAAATATCCTAAAAATAGACAATCCCCTTGTGAGTTTATGCATCTGTTAGTTCTTCTTTCTTTGCCTCTTTATTTAATATTTAACTGGGAATCTAGTGGTGGGCGCTTGTAACTTCATGCAAAGTTCTAGTGTAATTTGGGAAGTGTGTTTTGTCATTGTTGCTTACCAGGCATGTAAAAAGCTCCAGCAAATTGAGCTTTCAGACTGTGAAATTTACGCCTCTTGTGAGCCTTGCCCCATGTGCTTCGGTGCTATCCATCTTTCGCGAATTAAGGTTGAAGTATCCTGCTGTTTCTTTGTCTCTTTTCCTTTCCTGGTAGTTGTAGCATATGATATTAACATGTTTTGCTACTATTTTTTCTTTTTTTTAATGCCAGAGGTTGGTTTATGGGGCCAAGGCTGAAGCAGCTATTGCTATTGGGTTTGATGATTTTATTGCGGATGCATTAAGAGGCACTGGTTTCTATCAGAAGGCTCAGTTGGAGATTAAAAGAGCAGATGGTAATGGGGCTATCATTGCAGAACAGGTCTTTGAGAAGACAAAGGAAAAATTCCAAATGTATTGAATTCTTCAGTTTCCTCTTTACTTTATTTGGCACTAACCATTCATTCATTCTGAATGGCTTCATTTTCAATCCATTTGATTACAAAACTGCTTATACACTATCATGCTCAGTGTTGTTGATCATATGCTTCATTTCTGATGTTGTATATGCGTGGTAGATCCTCTTAACAGAGATATACACTTCATCTACTCTGTTGTAGTTGTTATCTACATACATCCACAATAAATACATTTTTCACAAAGTTGGGTAGGGTGATCCTGGAGGTTTTCTTCCTGGTATTCATATGAATCTAAAAAGAATGGAGGAACTACTTACTTGCCTAAAGTGTAGGTCAAAATTCAAAAGTACAAAGGATTATGACAGAAATACAAATCTCAAGTAAAACTCACCATTGAAAATCGGTTTACAAGGGGATGGCTCTCAAAAGATTACACTTAAACCATGTAGAACACTTGAAATCTTAACACTTTCTTGGTGATAAGTAGGGCTTCAACTTGGTCGGTTCATTGGCAATTGGCCGTAATAGCCACCCCTCCATTTCCTTTGTTCTAGCAGGATCCCTCACTCTAAGTATGTCAGTTGGTGCATTTGATGAATGTGTTTGTCCATTATATACATAAAAACATGGGGAAACTATCTTTTGCCCCCATGAATTATAATATCTTGGTACTTTTCCTCTATGAACTGCCAACTGTATTACTTTGCTCCCATGAACTACTATTTTGTGCCTAAAACCCTCTTTTGTCAGTTAAAGCTGTTAACTCAGACAGTCAACACATCACTTTGCCTCCATAAACTACAACGTATTGTCACTTTGATCGTCTGAGTTAACAGCTTTGACTAACATAAGGGGGTTTTAAGCACAAAATGGACAAATGGTAGTTCATGGGGGCAAAGTAGTACAGTTGATAGTTCATGGGAGGAAAGTGCCAAAGCGTTGTAGTTCATAAAGACAAAAGGTAGTTTCACCTAAAAATATGAGACGAGGTTTTCTGTCTAATATCCTAAGATTGGGAAGTTGGACAAAGAATTACTTGGTTCATTCTGGGAAGCTTCAAACAATTTTCCTTTGTATGTTATGGAAATGGTACTCCCTTCTAAGTGTTGCAAATGAATCATCTCAAATATTATCTAGTTTGATTGGGAGTTTTAATTGAAGTTGAAAAGGATGACGAATCTTAAAACTAAAAATACTGTTATCTTGCTGCCTTTTAGTAGTAGAGAAGAAGTCCTAGTGTAGAATAAACATCAAACACTATATATTGATGTACACTTCGCTTTCATAAAAACACATTTAGAGTTATGCTATTATTTACATCTATTTATCAAACTCATTTTACATCAGTTAAAATTAATTATTTTAAGTGGCTTCTTATGTTAGCTACTTAAAAAAAGTGATTATAAATGTTAACCACTTAAACACATCAGGATATGAAATAAATGTAAAACAATAACATTACTCTTTTCTTTATTCAATTATTATTCTTGAGGTGCTACTCCACTTGCCGTTTGGTAGAGCCATAGAGGTGAGACTCCATTGCCTTTCCTTTGCTAGGTCGCCGAAACCCTAATCTCTTCAAAGGCTCTCTTTCATACGTGCCAAACTTGTAGCAATATTAATCAAAGATGTGACGTACGTGGGGATCTATTCCTAACCCATTAATTCTTCCCAAAGTCCTCCATTGAGAATATAAGAAAGTCTAGAAGGAAGTACCGACAAGAGGGTAAATCAATTAATTGGACCAACTTTGGGAAAGGCGTGTTGAACAGCGGAGAGCAGCCGGCATATACATCTAGAAATGCCATTTAAATTTCCACTTATGTTGTCCAAGTTTGAATTGGATATTCCTCGGCAAAATTCAAAGGTTCCTTCTTTTTTACAGTTTTGCACAGATAGTTGTTTCGATGTAAATTCTAACGTTTAACTTGTACGAAAAATTAGTGATGACAAAAAACAGTTGACAACTTCCTCTGAAGGTTCAGCCATTTGAAAAGAAGAAATTTCAAACCATTTTCCGAAACTAAAAAAGATTTTTAATAAAACTAAAATTATTTTTAATTTAATTATTATTTTCAATCGCATCAAATACCCATAAATATATATATATATATATATATATATATATATATATATATATATATATAACCTAAACAAACGAAGCCTTGGTTTAAGATGATTATCATATTCGTTTTAAAAAAAAATAAAAAATAAATAAGTGGTTGTCATTCATTGGACAGGTACTTGGTCTTTGTTAGTAGGTCTATTTGTCAAATCCTTGTTGGAGAAAAGAATATAAAAACACGTTATTAAATTTGTAGTATCCTTCATGGTTCATATGGAGACCTGGACTTTTTTGTAGGTTAGCTAACGACAGCTTGACCACATTTTCAAACATCTTGACCAATTACCTGTCTACTCCAACGTTGGTTTAACTGCTTGATCATTCATTAATGACATTTTATTAATTTTGATATTTTATGATTAAGATTCTAATCAATCAACTGGTTGATTTTATTTTATTGCATCGATCTGTCAGATATTCACCATTTTATGATCAAGATCTGTGAAATATAATCAATTTTTAAATTTTTTTTTTTAAAAAAAAAAAAAGAAAAAAAAAAAAAGAGAAAAGGTTCCATTTCTTTGGTTGAAATATGGACATTATATTAACAGTTTATGATAATTGAGATGTCATGCATTAATTTAAAAATCCAAACATGTAAGAACCCTTGATTCACTCCTTAATTAATTAACTGCTCATGGTTGAAATATGGACATACATTAACTGCTTATGCAACTGCTCTATATATGATGTTGAAAACATATCTGACATTGTTTATGTATTTTATTTTAGGACAGAGTTTTCCTCCAAACTGAATTGGAAGAATTTTCTTCAACCTAGTCTATAAAAATAACGTGTGTCATTTATTTTAATAACATGTGAGATGCACATAAATTAAAAACATGTCCTTTTTTTATTCCAACTTTGTCCGTGCTATTTAAAAACATGTGTATCTCACATGTTATTAAAAAAAAAAACACATGTCATTTGTATAGATTAGGTTGAAAGAAATTTCTCCAACCTAGTTTAGAGGAAAACTCTGTCCTTTATTTTAGTCTCAATCTTTTCGCTGCTTTTTTTTTTTTTTTCTCCCTCTAAAAAAAATTGAATATTTAAACTTTTGGCTATATTTTCAAATCATTTTCTTCTATTTCCTGTTTTTTCAGATGAGTTTAAAAACCATTCATCTCAACATTATTCTGTTTCAACTATACACAAAAATATCTATATATATATATGGAAAAAAAAAATGCACCTAATAATGAAATACATCATTAAGTTCCACTCTCGATCACTCTCTCTATGGGTGAGCACTGACTCTGATATAGTTACTGTTTAACTTCTGTTTCTACCGAAGTTAGAAGTACTAGCAGAAAACTTTCGACGCCACCTCCGACGAAGATAATTTTCTCGATCTGACGCCAACTCTAAAAAGTTGATGACTGTTTGAGGTCGACACCACAAATCAAGTGGTGGCTGCCATCATCAAGCGGCCGCTTGTTAGGGACATAGAGGATGAGGGGTGTAACAAATTAACTGCTTCGAAATATCAATTAAAAGTATATAACTAAATAAAAAAATGGGTGAATTACAATAGAAAATACATAATATGAAGTGATACTTAGAGAGAATACTTAGGCAAATGATGTCTTAAAGACTTAAAATAATGCATATTGGGGGATGGCCGGCACAAAAAGTGGCTCTCATATCATATACAAAAAGAAAACGAAAATATACGAAAGAGTTTAGTGAGTAGAATTGTATAATGACCAAACTTATTTATAGTCAAATAATTAAGGAAATATCCCTTGGATATCGTCATGCTAACAACCTGTAGCACTTCAAGGCGCTCTTGCATTGGAGCATCTCCAATAGTATTATGTAAAATACCTAACCAAAAAATGTTAAGTCTTTACTTTACCTACTACTTTTTTTGTATACACTCCAACCAGATTCTCTGTTGTCTTCTATATTTTGAGGTTGACTTGAAACACTCTCGACCACACACGGAGCGTTCCGCACGTAGAAGAGCCGGATTTCTTCGAAAACACGTTGAGCAGTTCGAATACGGTTCGTTTGAGAGAGCATACGAAATATTCCTAGAACCTGAAATTTCAAGGAAATTAGGGCTCTAAAATACTAGAGTTCAAAATAAATAAGGGTAGGTGGGAGAGAGAGGCTTGGGGGCCGGGGGTTGCGGGTTGACCTGAGAAGGCGAAGACGTGCGCACTCCCTTTCATCAATCTCTCAAAAGAAAACATCAACAACGCCAACTTGCTTATATTAGCCTGCAGCCGTGACACACACAACAACCTCAAGTCTTCTCTCCTGGTCAAGAATTAATCTTGGTCACAAAGGAAGTTTCTTATCTATTCATTTCTTTTTCTTTTTCTTTTTTTCTTATCAAAAGATGATGAAGAAAGTCTTTGTTAAATGCAGGAGAAGACTTCAAAAGACTAGTGGAGCGGCATATATACACATTCTTTATATATAGTCCCTCTTTTGCCGTCAATATTGTTCTTCAAAACTTGCAAAAAAGTTTGATCTCAAACTCCAACCAATTGAATTCCATGGATGCAGTGATCAAAGAATTTGACTTCTTTTCAGCAAATCATCATCACCAAGATAACAAGGATGCGCCATCGAATGTTGATGTAAGTGCATGTTTCTTAACTTTAGAGATCGATCATCTCATGCGTTTTCAAAAAGTTGATATATATGTTTTTTGAAAAGTTGAAAGCCAAAGTCTTTATCGTATTTCATATGATGTTTAGTTGAGCATGCTACGGGTGAAGCTTGAGAAAATGAAGGAGGAAAATCGGAAACTGGTGGACATGTTGGATCGGGCTACCAAGAGGTACAAGGATCTTGAGAGACACCTACGTTTGGCAATGGAACAACCAGCAGCAGCAGCAGCCCACATTAATAATTATCTGCCGGTAATTAAAATTTGGTTTGTCATCGTTTCGTACTAATTACCTCATCAGTATTTCAACTACTACAAATACTAATACATATATATTAATCAAGATGTATGCGCATGTGAGTCAGTTTATTCATTGGAGTTTTCATGATGTAATTAATACAGAATTCAATTCAAAGAACTGATCACTTTTTTATCAGCATAAATTAATGGGTCCTGCCTCTTAATTAGATCGTCTTAATTAATCCCTTCTAGCTCCAAGGGTTGTTTGGCCTCTGCAATAAAAATGTATAGTTGTTGATAAAGTATCATGACCACCGCCTCCTACCTCCGCCTAAAGTACCGGAAAAACAAAGGAGCAAAGGGATACCGGCGGGATACTCTGATGCTTAATTCAGTGTAGAATTTTTTAAGAAGAAATAAGGCTATTAGGCATGCACAAGAGAAGGGGTGTGTTGTATGCACCTTTAACCTAAGGTTTATGCCCCTCTTTATAGTACGGTTCCCTAAAAGGTAAGAGTATCTGTAAAGGAGAGTACAGGGGATTAGACCCTCGTAAGGAATATGGCAGGTCTCAGGGATCCCTTTCTTTTTTAGTATTTATCTCGAAGGATCTTCTCCTGGTATGGTGTGAAGGTTCGTATTGGATGAGGTAATCAATGACTTTTCGTGTAAGGACCATCTGCATATACATGTGCTACAGTCAAGGCAAAGCCACCCACCCCCAACTACGCTCGAGGCTTATATTGTGGGGCTAGTGGCTGGAAAATTGCTCGAGTATCGCTCCTGGTGCACGCCCGTCAATTATGTTTAGGGGTCATTCGTTTCCTCCATGGATCGAGGGTTTGTGAGCCAAAAATCATAGGGGCCCACAAGTCGCAGGCCTAGTGGGCAACTGAGGGTCAGGAGGGTAGCTGAGGGTACATATATAGCTAACGGGGATTTTTACTTCATACTGTATCATTCAAAGTTCAAAATAATGCGATATGTATTCACACAAAAAAAAGAAAAAAGAAAAACTAATGATCCTCTTTACACCATGTTTAAATCAGAAGGAAGAGAGAAATGAAATGGATGGTTTGTCACAACCCAGCCGGCAGTCCATAGAGACAGTGCCATCTACTTCAATGTTGGATATCAATGAGCCTTCCGATTCAGACGACAAGACAAACGAAAAGAACATGATGGAAGTAATATCCAAGGAAATGGATCATCATCATCATATGACCAATATTAATGTTGGAAGGAAACGTATGTCCAGATCAGACGATGAAGGTGTCGGGGGTGTTGATTATACATCAAAAGGTGAGGGGGAAGCTGGAGCAAAGAACTCAGAGGACAACATGCCTCATGTATCTTCTCAGAAGGCCAGGGTGTCCTTAAGAGCACGATCAGATGCCTCTTTGGTATGATATATTCTTTTACTATATTCCTTTTCTTTTAATTTTCATTCTTTTCTTCTTCTTTTATCTGCATTGATATATTGCATGATGAACTAATAAGAGGGAAGAAGTTAATTGGGTTTTCAGATGATCGATGGATGCCAATGGAGGAAATATGGACAGAAGATGGCAAAGGGTAACCCTTGTCCACGTGCTTACTACCGTTGCACCATGGCCATTGGATGTCCAGTTCGTAAGCAGGTAATTAACAATCTTTCATATGTCGGAAAAGCGACAGTACTCAACTTTGACTTTTTAATTTGCATGAATTCCCTTTCACAAAGTTTTATTATTTATATGGAAGGATTGATCCGTTGTGCATATTTAAGATTAGGAAAAATTAATTGCAAAATCAGTCTTGCATGTGGTTTGCAATTGTTATAGAATCAATCCATATGCTTTGAATTTTATAGAATAGATCCGTGGAAAACTCTAAACAACACCTAGATGGGGTGAATATGTGTATACCAAACGACTCATGTGTCTCCTGCCACAGTATAGCTCCAGAACTCTTGCCAATTTTTCTATCAAGTCTCCTCTTATAACCCGAAACTTCGGTAGTCTGAATTTTTTTGTGACTTTGTGTGATTTAAAGAAACTCTAAAGGCCTATTTGAGATTGTGTTTAAGAGGCCTAAAAATGCTTTTAATACCTAAAAAGTCTGTTTAAAAAAACTATATTTGTTTGGTAAAAAAATTAAAAGTACTTTTAAGGGTTCAAAAAGCCTAAAAATAGTCAAAATGCACTTTTGACAAAAGCTTAAAAATAAAGCTTTTGCCCGAAAGCTCTTTTTGACTTAAAAGCTTTATTATTCAAACACAATCCCAAACAGACTCTAAGAGTGATTAGCTGACAAATTAAAATAATGGTCATATATGGGGTCTCTTGAAAATTGCATATTCTGAGTTAGGTTTATATATGTAGACCCTCAGAAGAAAATGTTGTTTTGGGCACAATTTATATTTATGTGTCAGATTTGCAAGTTGTGTCAAAAATTACTAACCTTACCAAAATAATTTATTTATAAAAATACAAACCACGTAAACTAATTTTACTTTCTTTTTTTTCCCTTATTTTTTATTTATTTATTTGGGTTGGAGTAAGTGTTAAACTCACTCATGAATACGTTCCATGTCACAACAGGTGCAAAGGTGTCCGGAGGATATGTCCATCCTCACAACAACCTACGAAGGAAACCATAACCACCCTCTCCCACCGGCAGCGACATTCATGGCTAGCACAACATCGGCAGCGGTGAGCATGCTACTTTCCGGCTCCACCACCTCCAACATTAACAACCCCTCAAATTCAGGCCTCTTGCCGTTAATGTCCAAGTATCCCTCCACCATCGCCACCCTTTCCACCTCCGCACCACATCCCACAATCACCCTCGACTTAACCCCCACCCCCAACGAACACAACATGCAATTCATCCAACGTCGATCTTTCGTCCCACAGCAACTCCCAGGGCATCATCATCATCATCATCCCTTGAACATGTCATCCATGCTGCCAACATTGTTTCCGGCAGAGAAAGGCAAGCAACAGGCCATGGTGGATATGGTCACCGCAGCTATTGCCACCGACCATAATTTGACGGCAGCATTGGCTGCCGCCGCTTCCTCTATCATGCGTGCAGCTCAGAGCAATAGCCATGGTGGGCACCACACTACTTCTTCTTCTTCTTCTAAAATGCCTGCAGGCTCTCCCACACACCACGTCAAGGATCATCACTTTCAACGGTCATCTCCAACAGAAGAAAATAAGTGTACGCTGTAATCTCTCAACATATACAGGATATGTTATGATTCTTTGTGTATATTATAAACCATATGGTATTTAGTCAATCCAAGAGTATGGAATACAGAAAAAGTACATTTCTTTCACTCTGATTTTCTAAGAAAAAGTACACTTGCTTGATTTTTCCACATGTATTTTTAAACATGTGATGGGGATCCTAAAAGAGGGGATATCAACATTATCTGATCTAATGTGAACCGTTAATTGAGAAGGGTTTGAAGAATTTTTGTTTACATTCGTTTAATTTATTAAACTGACGTGTTCAAAATGCAAGGGGCATCTTGAGGCTTGCCTCCAAGCAGGCAGTCACAAATAACTCGTGTTGGGGTGGCTAGCCTAGGGCGTATTTGGCTTGTCCATCTCGAATGCCTTTGTCGTGTGGATAGAGATCTAGTGCAATATCCTGTTTTATTGCAATACAATAGGATAGAGGTATGTGAATGTAGGAGTCGGAGGGCTTTAGCTGTTCGAATAGGTGTTCAAACAGTTTGAGCAAGTGAGACTCGAACTGTCTGAACACCTACTTGAACAAATAAAGCCCTTCCCTTGCATTCACATAGGGCAGAAGTATTGTGCTGGATCTTAATCCTTGTAATGTAGTACTCAAGATGTCTCTGCAATTCTATGTGTCGTCATAACGGTGTCTTAAACTTAGAGTAAGCTTTCCCGTGGCCTGATCAAAAAGAGAAAAAGGGGAAGTATAGAGGGCAATACAAAGATAAACAATCAATTCCTTCTTTCTTAATAGAGCATGTGAGTTTTACAAATCCATGTGGCATTTTAAACTTGTGTTTAATAGATTAAGTTGAAATAAATTCTTCCGACCCAATTAAGAGGAAATCTTTGTCCTAATTTGTGACCTTGTCTCCATGTTCACTTTGATCAATACTCTGAATAAATGCTCAAGTTAAATTGGGGGTCATCAATCATCTTTAATTGCATAAAAATATGAAAAGAATTTGTTTTTTAAAGGAAGCTTTGGATTGGTGAAGATATTGAAAAACGTACTATGAAATGGTGGGTGACGATTGATTACAGAAAATAGCACTATAAACAATGATAGGTGATGATTTTCCTGTTAGGGATAGGATTTGCACTTAATTTGCATGCTAGCCACAATTACAGAACTCAGATAACAAAAAAAGGTCTCTCGGGCTGTCAAGTTTTCTTATATATGAAGTATGAACATACCAATTACCTTTATACAAGGCCCTCACGTTTATTTATGAACATACCAATTCCCTTTATACAAGGCCCTAAGGCATTGGAAGTCAAAGGGCCGGTATGTATAAACTATTTGAATATGGGTCATGTATGTTGCACCTCCTATCATTCTTTACCATATAGCTTCCCTTAGCTTTAACACCAAACAGTCCTATGCAGATTTTGCAAATCCAATCCTAAGATTACCAAAATCAAACACAGTGTGGTATGCTCCCAAGAATATGTCTCCAAGAATCCTGCAGGCAAGCATGCATATCTGTTATACACTGTAGATTCATATCTTAACATTAGACTTAATGATGCATTAAGAAATCTAGAGCTGCGTGTTACTTGGGTGCATAGGCATCTGGATGCAAGTTCATAACTGGATAAATGAATGAAAGTGACAATCATTAAAGAAGAAAAAATAATTAGCCTTACCAGACGGGACCTTCAGGAGGAAGCACATCAAAAGGAACAAACCCACTAAGGCAGACAGTGGCACAGCTTTCTTCAACTCTAAGCGTGTACTGAGTCAAAGGTCCAAAAGGAGGTAAGAAATTTTCAAAAAAATGAGCCTTTTTTCTACTAGGATTGCATAGACAAACTAAAAAGAGAGTCATTATAGTACTTTGCTTTTGTTCATAAGAAAAGCTACTTGTAGAACAAAGTGATATGAACATAACAGAAAATTTTGAGCAATGTAGCACCGAGGAAAAGCTTGAGCCCATCTAACCATGTATCTGTGTTTTGCAATGACAAATCACAACTGTGGATATCAATTTCACATGGACGTTTAATATTGCAAGCAGTTGTATGAATCAGTGAATCGTGTTTCTTTAAGAAGCCATATTTGATATATATTATGAGGCATGATTTGTTGTTTTCATTGGTCTAACATGTTTGCCTTTTCCAAACAAATTACATGAATGCATAGAAGTTAACTAATGAGAAATAATAAGATCCACACCTGCTCTGGGGAGAGAGGGAAGGATTTGTTTCCAATTGTGAATGAAATATAGGGCATGGATGCAACGTTATCGCAGTTGATAAATGACTTTCCCATGGGATTCGGGAGCCTGTCGCACAACTTTAGGACATGGAAATTTCAGAACTGTTAGTCCTAGTCTATAGACACATAATATTGGTGCAAAAATTAGGGAAAAAAAAAGCTCTATTCTTTGGAGAGGAACTACCTCATTCACATATTTAAAAACTTTTTCCTTTGTTTTCTCTTGTTTAAGCTGTACTTCAACCCAGAAGACAATCATCTCACAGAAAGTACAGAAAGCACTCTCATCAAGTGAAGATCCCTCCCAAGTTCGATTTTGAGCCATTGATGCAATACCAGGGCTGCAAAAGTTAAAGTTTAGTTTTTCTTATGATAACTAAAAATGAAAATATACAAACAAAGTCCATATCGCAACCTAAGAAAAGCGCCAACTACATTTGTGCTTTCACTTCAAAATGGCTAATTAAAATATAATTGGAGCTCCCTAAAATCACTTATAAAGCTAGTCTCACCAAGTAAGAAATCAATTTGAGACTTAGCACCCATGTAATACCATTAAAATCAATGTGGGACCTAACTTTCGTTAGGACTTGCATCACGTTGCAATGCTTAAGTGCTGCATAGTATTACTAGGTTGACTTTGATACCATTTGTCACAACTTAAAGAAAGCACTAGCCATATTTGAGTTTTCACTCCAAAAAGAAAAGTCAAAAGTTACAATTGGAGCTCTCTACTATCAATTATAAAGTTTGGTCTCACTTAGTAAGAAACCAATGAAAGACTCGCACCCATATAATACTATCACAATCCAACCCAATGTGAGACCTAACTTTCCAAGGTGTCACAATCCTCCGCCCTCATCCTTTAAAACAGCGAAAAGGAAGTAGGTTGATTACCTTACATGATGAGATCCATTGTAAAAACAGAGTCCAAGATCCACACATATTATCTCGGGTCGTATCTGTAAAAAGGGGAAGTGAATTCTTAATCTTCTAAGAAGAAGCTGTATATTTTTATCGATCAAATTAAAAGAAAATGTAAAGGGGTTAAAAGAACCAACCCCTTCTATTAAGTATTCCCATATCATATTCCCATAGTTAAAAACGACAGCTTTACATTCCAAGCTCACGACTCCTGCTGCTCCAATGGCATGGTTGATTTGAGTGACAATAGCCTGAAAACTAGTACTAGTAAGGATGGAACAAAAATTTTCTAGGAAGAAAAATAATGCAAAAGGAAATTGAATCAAGCTTAAAGTATTGAGTATCAATACAGTTGGACCCGCAAGTAATGCTGTCCCTGAATCCACAATGGCAGTACATCCACCCTTGCATAATCCTGGAAATTTTAAAACTTGTCACGATTTATTATGCATGTGTGAGCAGAGGAAAAGGATTGAAGTACGTTGCCCTTCTTGCCTCTTTAATGTTGAAATAATAACTGAAGAGTTCATTTTCCTTTTCGGTTCATGTAAAGAAAATGAGGATTTATGCTCATTAATGGTCAAACACCTAGTGAAACACCAATTAAGAGGACATATAAAATGGAAATCCATCAACAATTAAGAGTCTAAGAATTTTGGCTTATCCGGATAAGAAAGGCACGGACTTCATTTATTGGCAATGCTTTATTCTTGACTAGACCTAATGCAATCTTCAGCAAATTTAATTTCACAATGTCTTCATTCATGCTCATTTTAGAGTAACAAAATCAAAGACAGTTAAACACCAAAGGAAATGGAAATGTAATAAACCTGTTGAATAGTTTTCAATAAGAATGTCTCCCACCTGAATCTGGATAGATGAATGTATTTCAAGTTAAATATCTTTCTGTTTGATGATAAGAAGATAATTAAGGGGAGCAACTAATTCTTAAATTTGCAGACCTGCCAGTAACCCCTGCGAATCAAGGGGACATAAGTATGGTCACCCCTAAAGTGCCTCCAATCAATACCTCCAAAGACAATCTCACCTCCCAATTTTGCTGTTGGATCTCGATTCAGCCAGAAAGAGAAAATTTTCTGGCTTACGTGATGTTGTAAAAACATATTATACCTGTAATCAGAAAGGACATTTGTGTGTTCGAGGCATCAAAAGCAAAGAAGAAAAAGAAGAAAAACAGAGAATAGCCTTTTGAATTTTTCCCTAAATGAAAAAAAGTAGTATATTGTTAAATAGATGCATCAAAACCATACGGATTACAGAAAAAGGAGGAAAGGGGAGGGGGGGCAAGTGTTTACAGATTAACACTAAACCAGGTGAAAACTATACCACACTGGCGTGACTTGCCGGGCAGCTGTATCTGAAAACCCAAGTCCAAGTACTCCATCAAACTCTGTACCTAAGAATGTTAAAAATCCTTCCCTTGTAACCTCAACGAATTCCTGAAGGATAGGAAATTACACAACATCATTGCAATGAAGACACTAACAAGTTTAAAGCATGAAACTTTGGGCAAGCCAACAAACCCAACTTGATTTTTAATGAGAAAGTCTCCAACTTTGACATGATCTTGGCTGAAGAAGCCGGAAAGGGAACCAGAACCATAAGGGATTTTGCAATGTATTCCTAAATAAAATTGAAAAACAGATTTGAGAATGACTGTATTAACGAAATATTTCGTACAAGCTATGTTATTTATATTCACAATACAACAGAACTGCTTTAAAGATAAATAAATTTAGAAAAAGTAATGCACCAGCAAAATTTACCAATCTTAGTATAGGTATGGGATAGCCTGGCCCTGTACTTAGAATGGGTATAGCAAGCAATCTGCATAAGGTCATCCTTTACAAAGAACTTCAATAGATTGAAGGAATATTAAACACTTCGGAGTACTGCAAAACTTACAGAAAGGATGCATTTTGAAGATGGAACCCAAAGATTGGAGCTACCAGTATCAAAGACAACAGTAAAGGTTTGCCGGGGAGTACCAATACTAATCTCTCCATAATATTGGGTATCAAGATAATTCTTTAGATATATTATATCTGCATTCACATCATTAAAATCACTATTCGTATCCCCAGAACCTCTAGGATGAAAAACCTCTCTACTGGTGATTTTTGCAGCATTTATACTCTGAAGGTCTAAAGAACGCTTCTTTAGACCAATTCTCATCAACCCATCAGAGGAAGTTGTAGAAACAAAGGAATCTGACAAAGCCCATATACAGAGTGCGACTAGAAGGCACTTGATAATCCCCATGCTCATGCAGGTCTCTGATTTAACATCATTTCACCCAAAAAAAAAAAATCAGCCAAAAAGGTATAACAATTCCATATGATATAAAAACCGGTGACATTTATCATATTCATTTTAACAAACGCCTGTCCTACAAAAATGGGTTCAATAATTTTTTTTCACATGCAACCATTTTTTCATTGCAACTGAACTTTCCAATCACAAAACACCCCACATAGAAGCAAACGTTGATGAAACTAGCAGTAGGATACGAAGAGATTAGTGTTTATATCTATAGCATAGTTATAGTTTTAACAAAACCCCAGTAGGAAACGTCGCATGCACTTGATACCTGAAGTGGGTTTATGCCAGAAATGGGAGCCAAGTATTTGAGGCCGACATAGTCCACCAGACAGAGGAGTTGCATGCTTTTATGCAACGAGATACGAGAGAGAATGGGCTTTCTACCAATCATGCTCATACCAAGCAAAATTACTCAGTCAGTTCAGGAAACCACCTCGTAACTTCCTGCCGGCGGATGTATGCGCCATGAGTACGGGTTTCGAATTTGCTTAACGCATACGTTTTCCAGCGGAGTCTCTATTAATCTCTGTTCTTTTTTCATCTGATAACTGTATTAACCAACAATTTGCATGATTGGGTCTCCGAGTTCTCACATTATCGCTATTGTTAATGCCAAGACCAGTCTCCAAGTTCTCACATCATCTGCATTATTAACGGCATCACAAACATTCTCCTCCGTTGTACACTATTTTTCTTTCTTTCTCTGGATAAGCTTCTATACTTGTTTTTATAGGAAAATATCTAACCGAGGATAGATTATATATTACTCCAAAAGTACTTGGTTTAATGATATAATTGTTAAAATCACTTGTAAATTTCAGTTTAACCGATTAGCGACAGATTCACAATCGTCACACAATCACAGCAATATTGGCCGTGGGCGCGGAACTAGCTTATAGCTTGGGGGCTTCAACTTCAAGCCTAGGAGTAAAAAATGCCGGCGGTTTTTACCGTTAATCGCAAATGGCTTCTTAAGGATAAAGTTTACCTTCAAATTGGGTCGAAGGAATTTTCTTCAACATACTCTATAAAATTGACATGCGTTCCTTTTATTAATAACATGTGAGATGTACATGAGTTTTAAATAAAATTTATTCTAACTTTGTCCCTACTATTAAAAAAACATGCATCTCACATGTTCTAGGAACACATGTCACTTTTATAGAGTAGGTTGAAGAAAATTATTTCAACCCAATTTGGAGAAAAACTTTGTCCCTTCTGAAGGCCGTTAGAAAAAATTGCTAACCGCCTATGCAATTACGGTTAGCAGTTTTAGGTTTTTTCAAAATTGCTGACCGCCTATATATATATATATATGAAACGATGTCATATGTAGTATGATATTATCATCTTACCATAGAAACAACATGGATGTGATCCTTCTTTTAAAAAATAAAATAAATTTTTTTTTTTTTTTTTTTAAAAAAAAGGCGGTTAGCAGTTATTAAAGTTATTAACCGCTAACCGTCTAGGCAGTTTTAGCCAATAATCGCTAACAATTATTGTCTTTTCACCCCTATCAATCAAGCCATAAGCTAATTTCCTGAAAAATTTAAGGGGTGTTTGATAACCCTTTTTAACGAGTGTTTTTATGTGTTTTGGTAAAAAAAAAAATGTTATGATATAACATAAGGTAAAATGAGTTTTGAGTTTTTTTGGTAAAATAAGTTTTTTTTTTTTTTTTTTGGTCAATGTTTTGACTTTTTTGAATAAGAAGGAAAAGGAAAAAGAGAAAGGGTTGGCAAACACATATCCTAACTTCCTCAAAAATATATATTTTATTAGGTAGACCTTCAAATATTAATTTTCTCCTCCCCATTTTTTTTTTAACGAGTCTTGCCCCCTAACTCTAAAATTCCTAGTTTCGCTGCAAAGAAAAAGAAAAGAAAAAAACTAGCATAATAGTAAGCAACATCTTCTCTATACTTCAATGCTATAATTGTTAGAATATTAGTTAAATGATTAAATTTATTATTTTTTATAAGCTTAAGCTTCTAGGACTAGTAATTATTTAACACGTTGCAAAACTTAAATCTTAAGTTGAACTTTATCTTAGTAATTCATCTATCATTTCAATTGAATATTCTGCGTGTTAGACCTCACTTATTAAGAGTGTGTTTGAGTCCTTTCGTTAAGAGTGTTAGGGCATTAAATTCACAGATGTCTCACTTATTAAGTGAAAGTTTGAGCCCACATTCGTGAGGATGATTAAATTTACAATTTTTTGTCAATTTAAATTTTTAGGAAAAGTCGTAATTTAACACAAATCGACTACTTGATTATTGAAACCTAGTCTTAGATTTTGCATAATCAAGCTTCCATATGTTAATTGATCTTCGAAGATGTTTGCTGAGAATCCAAATTCATCTAGCTAGTCTTACATTTTACATAATCAAGCTTCCATATGTTAATTGATCTTCGAAGATGTTTGCTGAGAATCCAAATTCATCTAATCAAGATTTCAGCTATTCATCTTTCTAAAGTTTTCGTGGAGGATAAATTTGGTATATCACTCACTCAATCAGTGAGCGGAATCTAGGATATTACAGATCAAAAAATACTAGAATGAAGGCTCATGTCCTCTTTGTGTCCTTTTAAAATTGACGTGACTTTTAAAATCATCATTAAATTTGTGATAAATGATTGCCAATCAAAGTACATGTGTTTATGCTCAGTTGCTGCTTACATGAGAGACACTCCCTCGTTTAGCATCCGTCAAACCTTGCAATTAGCTTCCAACCAATAAAAGTATGTAATTCCAATCCGCTGCCTTATTCTAAAACCATGCAAAAGGATATTGAGAAAATGATAATGTTTGGAATATTACAACTTTTACTGCAACCCTTACAAACGGACATGGCATTGTTACGTAAGCCATAATCTAATTTAATTGTTTAGTAGCTAACGTGGTAAGTGCCAGGTGGATTGCAACGTCAGTTTGTAAGGAACTTTTAAAAAAAGTTGTAGCAGCTCCAAAGTTATGATAGTGAAAGGGATACTTTTCAAATTAGCAAATTGTATGAATTACTATTTTGGATTATTCCTTCAGTTTAGGAAGTTGCATCATCTAAAAGCAAACATATTAAGCAAGAATTCGATCTCCACAAATCAGTATTTATAAATACATGAACCACATGACCAAAAGTATTTGACCATAAAGTATCATAGACATCTATCAGTCATTATTAGACATCCATCATTCATTCACAACCTACCATACCTCCATCTAGCTAATAGCACTGTCTTATTCATTGGAGAATCACTAAGCAGCCTCTGCAAATCCTACTTGGAGCTTACCAAAGTCAAACACTGTGTGATAAGCTTCCATGAAGATTTCTCCAAGAATCCTGCATGAATAAAATTATTTAATGTGTGCATAAATAACAAGAAAACAATTACAAATGCATTACGATTTTATCATCTGTACTGCATAGAAGGATCCATGCTTTAAATAAGAACATACCAGAGGGGACCTTTTGGAGGAGGAACATCTAAAGGAATAAAGCCACTGATGCAGAAGGTAGAAAACCCTTGTTCAACCTTAAGGACATACTGGATCATACAATGCAAAACACAAAAAGAAACAGAATGAGAAAATGCCATTTCTTACAACATATATAGTTTTTCTTTTTTCTTTTTTTCACTTGGACTTCCATACCTGCTCAGGTGTGAGATGGAAGGATCTATTCCCAATGATGAATGAAATGGATGGCATGTTTACAATATTATCACATTTGACAGCTGATTCTGCCATTGGATTCTGCAAGTTGTCACACAGCTTCAACAAAAGCAAAAATGTGCAGAGAAGATTAGTCCTATTATGCAAATATCAGTGATTGATTCATTGAGACAAACAAAAGAGGATGTGGGAAAATAACCTTGTTCACATATTCGAATACTTTTGTTTTTGTCTTGTTTTGTTTAAGCTGACTATGGATAAATATAGCAGTCATCTCACAGGCAGTACAAAGGAGATCATCACCAACTTTCAATTCCTTCCCACTCTTCGCTTCCACCTTTGTTTCAATAATCTTGCTGCATAAATTCAAATTTTGGATTGAATACAGAGGCTACTGAGAATAAAGAAATCATAGTAAGAAAAAATAAAAGGCTTTCATAACCTCATAGGCTGAGTCCCATTTAAACAAAGTCCAATATTTGAACACAATTTGCCTGGCTGTACCTGTAGACCAGGGAAGAACAGTGTAAGACATATAACATTAGCATAAAAAGGTTATCAGAACAGACATACCCCTGATATCAAGAGATCCCACATCAGATCCCCATACTGAGAAACAACTCTTTTACAGTCCACATTCTTCAATCCTTTTACTCCAATGGCACGGTTGATTTCAGTGATGATGGCCTGAAGTTGATGAGCTTATTACAATGAAAGCATAAAAATTTAAACAAAGAGAGAATTTATTATTATTTCTTAAAGCATGTTTGGAATTGCGTTTGAGAAATAGAGTTTTTAAGTCAAAAAGAGCTTCTGAGCCAAAGCTTCGTTTTTAAGCTTTTTTCAAAAGTGTGTTTTTGCCATTTTTAGGCTTTTTGAACCCTTAAAAGTTAAAAGTGCTTTTAATTTTTTTTTACCAAAAGAGTTTTTTTTTTTTTTTTTTTTTTTCAAACGGATTTTTTGAGTATTAAAAACATTTTTAAGCTTCTCAAACGCAATCTCAAACAGGCCCTTAATCTGATTAAATGAGAAAAACTGAGTTCAACAAAGCTCTTTCCAAACTTTATGGCCACAAAAGTGGCATAGAAGAATTAGGATCCTCTTTAGTTAGTTATAGTAGAAGGATATTTTTATCCCATAAAAAATTAAAAAGACAAAAATACCCTTTCAGTATAACTAACTAGATATTATCCAGTTCATTTGAAAGGAGGGGATCGTGTTCCGGCATAGAAGTACTATCACATACCGTCGGTCCAGCAATGAAGGATGTGCCTGAATCCATTATAGCATTACAGCCACCCTCACAGAAACCTGAAATTTCAAACTTTGGAATCTTAGGAATTCAATGAAGCTTTTTATCAGAAAACAATCTAACTCTGAATGGAAGGCTTTTTGTCAGTATTCACTTTAAATGTTAATCATTTTAAGTTTGTAATGGCATTACCTGTAGAATGGTTTGCGATAAGAAAATCTCCAAATCCAATCTAGAAGATGAAACATCAAAGCAAAAGACATAAACTTAATATCTATAGAAGATTAGAAGAACTGCAAATGTGAATTATAAAGACAATTGGGTGGGAGATGAGATAGCATAAGAAGTGCACCTGCCAGTAACCTTTTTGAGTAACCGGAACATAAGTATGCTCACCCTTGAAGTGTTTGGGATCAACACCACCAAAGATGATCTCACCTCCCTCACTTTTCTCTGGATCCCGATTGAACCAGAAAGAAAAGATCTTCTGGCTTATTAGACCTTGTTGCACCATGTTATCCCTGTAACAAGTGCATGAAACATTGTCCAAAGCAACAGAAGTGAGGAAAAATCCTTTCAACATTAGAGTTAAGACAATGAAAGTTGAAAAGAATGCCAAAATCTTTACCAAACTGGCACAGCATTCTCTGCAGAAATTTCCTGAAACCCAAGTCCAAGTATCCCATCAAAGTTTGATAGTACGAAAGCAACACCTTGCCGTGTAGCCCCAATGAGTACCTCAAGGATGATAGAAATGTCTTAGCATCAAATGAAACAAACAAACATAGCATTACTGCACTAAAATACAAGGTGGAAATTTCTCACTTGATCTTTGACAACAAGATCTCCAACTTGCACATTATCTTTGCTGAGAAAGCCCGAAATTGATCCAAAACCATAATTTATATTGGAAGGTTTACCTATATCAGAAACAATAAGAAATCAAAGTCTTTCCTATTATATTCCCTCTCAAATGCTACACGAACTTCTCTTTTACACTCTTAAGTGCTTATTTTTTTTATTTAAATTCCGTCTGCTTACTCTCTTTCTGCAAGTACATGTCTGAGAGTAAGCATTTGGGAATGTAAAAGATTGAGTTCATGTAGCATTTTTACCAATAATTTCACGAAACTGTAGGAGCATTCGACTGAAAACTTTACCGATCTTCGCAAATGTACTGGACTGGCAAGTGTTGTACCTAGCATGGCCATAGCAGGCCATCTGCATGATTAAAGGGTTTCTAAGAAAACAATAGAGGGGAGTATGAAACCAAAAGCCCTTAATTACAAATACAACTTACAGAAAAATAACAGTGTGACGATGGAACCCAAAGATTGGAACTGCCTGTGTCAAAGATGACACTGAACTTCTGTGGTGGTGAGCCAATTCCAATCTCTCCATAATACCGGGCATCAAAAAGGTTCTTCAATGAGGCATTATCTGTTGCTGAAGCACCCACATTAAGCGATTTCTTGGCGAGTTTTCTCTCTTTCCCAATTATTCTAGCCGTTTTTATACTGTTGAGATCAAAACGTTGTTTCTTCAGATAGATTCTCACTATGCCATTGGAGGAAGAAGGAACAGCCAAGGAGCATACTGAAGTCAATAGGCAGAGAGCCACCAAGAGAAACTTATTCGCCATCTATGCAAAATATCAGACGCTGAAGAATAACATAGCTTTTTTATTATCATTGAGAGAATGCATTAATGGCAATAACTAATCAATTATTAGGAAAAGAAAGAAAAGAAAAGAAAACACTTGTAAAGTTCAACTCCTGCTTTCTTCATTGTTTTCATCAGGTTCTGGGAAAATGATAAAAAGATAAAAAGAGGCTGGGAAATTGCTAGATATATCTAGGAGTTGCATTCCACCAGTATCCAGAATGTAGGGAATATTGAACAATGAAGTCCATAGTGATCAAACATGAGTGCATATGCACAAAAACACACTTCCACAAGTGAAGGAGAGAGACTAAGAGCATTTTAGTATGTGCAGCAAAAACTGGGATATGTATAGTACATGTAGAGCATGTTGGGAATTGTGTTTGAGAAATATAACTTATAAGTTAAAAAGTATTTTTTTGGCAAAAGCTTTACTTTTAAGCTTTTGCTAAAAGTGCGTTTTGATCATTTTTTACTCTTAAAAGCGCTTTCAACTTTTTTTTTATCAAACGAGTATTTTTTTTTTAAACGGACTTTTTTAGTATTAAATGTATTTTTACGTCCCTCAAACGCACACTCAAACAAGCTCATAATGGACTGTTAGCTTGTAAGTTGTAACACCCAGTCTTACATTGGTAAGATGATTCGCCTATATAGAATGTGTAGATTATAAAAAGAGTTTATAAGTGCTAATTAAGAGCCTGTTTAATATTGGGTTATGGAGCTTAAAAAACATTTTTAGTATCTAAAAAGTTGTACTGAACAAAAAAATTGACATGTTTGGTAAAAGATTTCAATTTTTTTTTTTTTTTTTTTTTCACTAAAAAAAATGGCTACACACTTTTGTGAAAAAGCTTAAAAATACAATTTTTTTTTTTCTTTTTCTAAAAAACTCATTTTGACTTTAAAAACTCTATTTTTCAATGCAATCTCAAACATGCTCTAAGTCTCACATTGGTTATTTACTACGTGTGACTGAGCTTTATAAGCAAATATATGGAGTTTCAATTACAATTTGACTAGTTATTTTAAAGTGACAACATAGATGTGGTCGGCGCTGTTCATAGGTCGTTACAAATGGTATGTTAGGGATAAAGGGAGATATTGTAATACCCAAATTCCATACTAGAAAAATGATTAGCCCTGTGGATGGATTATAAATGAGCTCATGGGTGCTAAAAGTTATACATTGATTCTTTATTAAGTGAAATTGAACTTTATAAGTGATTTTAGAGAAACTCGACTAATCATTTTGGAGTGACTAATGTTTTTTCTAGCTCGAATTTGTTAGTACGTACAATGCAAACATGAGAATTCTGAATGGAATGGGAAGGGAGCTACTCCTCAGTGGAAACTGTAATGTAGTAGTTGACCTAATCTGGAATAAATTATACTTTCAGAATATATAGTTCCATTTATGGTCTAATCAGAAGGCAACACAAATCAATAGATCAGTTGATCTTGAGTGGATTAAAAAGTATATTATATGACAATTTAACTATGAAACATGTGTTGTCATTTGTGTTCAATGTTAACATGTTGTTGTGGATAAGTGTTGCAGAAACATGAAGCACTAGTCTAATCAAAATGCTGTGACAGACGTTTAATGAGGTAAATTAAAGCAAGTAACCTTTATATCCATCAACTCACATGCAGGCTTGTAGATGATGATCACCAACATAAGCAGCATTGAAATCATTTTTTCAAACTAGACAATTCCATTAGAAGATAATTGATCATACCAATTAAGAAGAAAAATTACCAGAACTTTGAGGAAGATGAGGACGCTGCAGAGAGACAGCAAAGATGGGTTGGGCTTTCTCGAGTGTGAAGCAGTGGGCGCAGCTCTTTTAGTAGTAATTCTTTTCTGGGGAAAAAACAAAGCCAATGATTAACGTACTACGTTTCATGTTTTGCATTAGACAATATTCAGTTTACTGTTGAGGAACACCGCATGAAGTTTCCTCGTGCATATATGGTTCAAAGAAAACTGGCCATATGGAATATAGCCATTGGGAGGAGAGTGATGGCACAATTTTTGGGAAGCCAACGCCGTATAGAGGGAGCAAAGTTTTCCTCCAACCAGATGAAACATGGAAAAAAACTGTCTACAATTTTTCTTCAAATTGAGGCGAGGAAATTCATCTAACTCAATCGATTTGTACGTTTAAGGACATATGTCGTATGTTCTATTATTTAGTTGAAAAAAAATTCTTTAACCCGGGCACCATTTGTTTCGACATAAAATATTTTTTGAAAAATGTTTTCTATTTTTTGGTTTTTGGTACGACAAAAAATCGTTGTCAAATTGAAAATATTTTTCAGTTGACTAAGAAAACCTCATTTTATTTTCTGTAAAATGGTTTTTTTTTTTAATTATAAATCATTTTCCGAGTTTAAACTTCTCATTCTTGCACGAAGTCTTCAAAACCACCGCCACCATCACTGAATTTCGTCAAAATCCTTTGCCACCAACCGATTGTCACCACCGGTGTTTACTGGAAGTTGCAACCTAGCGCCTTTTTGGCCGTTGTGGGAGGTCGTTGGCCATTGTCTGCCATCAGTGATTTTTCGTACGAGTCAAACACTAAGAAATATTTTATGTCATAACAAACTAAGCGTTCGAGGAAAACACTCCTTATATATATAACAAAGTTTTCTCAAAATAATTCTTCCAATATAATCTATTAATATGACATGTGTAAGGATCTAATGCATGATTTAGTACTCATGATTATTTTTACAATAGATCCACTCTATGTGTGCTACTTTTCTTTTCGATGTGGACTGGGGTGTTACACATATCAAATTAATAGACCAACCAAATATTTTTTTTTTCTTAAAAAAAAGAAAAAAACTTTGAAGGTGGAGGAAGGGGAAAGGGTTGTTTTGAACTGAAAACAAAAGAGGCCCATTTTCTAGGGTTACCCAAACGTTTGATGGCTGTTGGGCCAGCAAAGAAAAGAAAGAAAACAATATGGAGAGTTGAAAAATCAAAATTGGGCTATGACACACGAAAAGGCGAAGGAAGAATTGAAAAATCAAATCCGTGGCCATTAAGTTTGCCCCCCAAAAAGCCTCTTCTCCTTCCAAAACCAAAGCAATTGAGCAAGTGGCAGTGTACCAGTACTACTCTATATGCGCAGAGGAAGTAGAGAGCGCGCGCAGAGCAGAAATGGAATTGGACGATGATGACTGGGAGTTGAGTCCAGAAGAACTGGATTCCCTTGAAAGAGACGCCTTTCAGAAGATCGCTCAACTGCAACGCCACAATCCCAATTCTTCTTCTTCTTCTTCCTCCGCTTCCGTCAACTGTTCTTACTATAACAACAATAAACCACCACAACAACAACAAGAACTGCACCAGCGGTCTTTGCCTCCCAAACCCACTACTGATTCTTCTTCTAACAAGGTTTAAAAGCTCTCACATTGGTAGTTATTTGTCAAAAAATTTACTGGGTTCTTTTCTTAGAGTTTCTAGGGTTCAATTCTCTATTTGCTCTTACCAAATCTTTACCTGTGTGAGACTTGCTTGCGTTTAAGTTTCGATTTTTTTTCCTTAATGGCTTGTTTGGATGTCACTTTGAAAGATTTTATTTTTCTCTTTCTACGCAGCTTTTGAAAAATGTAAATATGTATATTTCTTTTTTACATTTAATTTCAGGTTGAAGCTTTGTCTTCTGGGTCCAGGGCATTGCCCTCATCAATCACAGTCAAAGTGAACACTGGTTAGCGACTCTCTTAAATTAATTTTCTTTCTTTTGGTTTGTTTTGTTCCATTTATGTGGCTTGCAGCTTCTCCAAATTATCTGCTATTTTTCCCAGTGCCCAGAGGTCCCTACTCTTCATGGACCGACTCTGCCTCTCTCTTGTATTCTGATTCAAAAATATTTCTTTGCAATCACTAACATAAAAACACAGATTAAAGAATCAGTTCTTCTTTGACGATGAAGAAAAAAAGATTGAATTTTTTCTACATCCCAGCACCTGTCTATAGTGTTTCTACCCAGTAACTGATCTTATTGTCCACAGGGTCACATCGTTTTGGCTGTAATTTATGATTGTGATGATTTCAAGTCAAATGTTATCTGAATAACTGCATATGTCTTTCTTTCTGTGCTCGAAGATAAACCATCAATGGGACTACCCAAGCTATCTGTCAAATTTTTTCTTCATGCCGGCGGAAACATTGCTTCAAAATTCTCATATGACCAGGTAGTGCCTTTATCTGCTTGCAGAATGTTAATTTTTACACGTGCGAGTCTTCTTTTGCTTATGCACTATGTTTTATTTTGTATCAGGTACTAGTAGCTGCTTTCCGCCAAATCCCCAAAGCTACTTGGAATGCAAAAGAAAGGTTTCGTCTCTCTCTCTCTCTCTCTCTCTCTCATTAATTCTATAGTTGTATCCTATATGACTTCAGACTTATTATGATTGCTTGTTTTGCACATTTGCTGGAACTATGGAATCTGTAGGCTGTGGATGTTCCCAATATCTTCCTTGTCATCGGCAGAAAAAGTCCTTGGTCAGATATCTGGTTACAATGTTGAGGTGATAACTTGTGCCCTTTTGAAATGCTGTATAGTTGGGCTACTGCAGTGATGGTTTATTTTGAATTTGTACAATCTACAAGGTTTTTTGTTCCTCTCATGTTTTAGTGTCTTAATAACTAGTAATGTTTGTCTGGAATTTGTGAATGTTTGGATTGTGCTGTTCTGTTTTTTTGTTTGGGTTGCCACATTGGATTATTTTTATTTATTTGATATTTTTTCCCAGGTGGAGAACATAGATCCCTTGGTGCATCGTGCTATTGCTGCTGCCTCTGCTCTTCCGGATCTTCGAAGTAAGATTAATGTGTGTGTATAAAATTGATTGCTACAGTTAGGTGTGGAATAGATTTGTTGGTACATCACATGATTCACATGTGCTTTGACAATTTTCAAATACTACATTATTTTCTTTTAGATTGTTTAATCTATGCCATTGTACTTTTTTTATCATGGAATTCAGTTGAAAGTTTATTACTGACCAACATAGAAACATGCATTTTGGTAGATAAAGCGTGTCATGTAAATTTGATTTTATGTTGAATGAGAGAACTCAGCTTTGAGGCTGCATTTTGATTTCAGTAAATATATATTTCGGCGTTGTTCAAAAGTAATATTTTATATACATTTTTGGATTTCCTTTTTCTTCGTGCACAGTTTCTGAAGATTTTTTTCTTTTTTTTGGTGCTTTATTTCAAGACCGATATGACAGGATGCCTAAACATGTTGAATCTAAGCTTTTGCCTTTTCAACGTGATGGTGTTAGGTATGTAGTGGATTTGGATATTTTTCCTCATTGGATTACCGTTATTTAACATGCATTAATTATTTTCCCTAGGAACACGATGAAGTTTCTCTATTACTTCATTATCACTAAACTATCGTAGTTTTTGAAACTAATATGCGTTTTTATAAGTTTTTTTTTTTTCAGGTTTATCTTGCAGCATGGAGGGCGTGTTCTCCTAGCAGATGAAATGGGACTAGGAAAGACTTTGCAGGAAATTGATTATCACTTGAACCATTTCTAGTCTTCAATGTGATTTAAGCATGTATATTGAGTTCATATGTCTTTTGCAGGCTATTGCTGTAAGTGCATGTGTCCGTGATTCGTGGCCTGTTCTTATTCTTACGCCTTCTTCCTTACGTCTGCATTGGGCTTCAGTAAGTGTTTTGTTAACTTCATATTTCAGATTTAGAAGATGGCTTCTGCCCAAAGTGCATTTGATCTTCTACTTCTTTCTTCTTATTTTTTTTTTTGTTTTCTTTTTCAGATGATTCAACAATGGCTGGATATTCCTCCATCAGATATACTTGTATGTTGTCTGAAGTCCCTTTCTAAAATTTTCTGGTTACTTTTTCTTTTGTTGTTGAAGTTGGAATCTTAATCACTTATTTTGTTTCCCTTTTATGCCCTTCATCTTTGAGAATTTGAATATTGGTTATTTTGGTTCTTTATTTTTTTTTTTATCTAAATTATTTATGTTTTGTGAATGAGTTATTCTCTAGGTTGTTCTATCTCAATGTGGTGGATCAAACAAAGCTGGGTATACAGTAGTACCATCAAATACCAAGGGTAGCATTCATCTTGATGGCCTATTCAACATCATCTCCTATGACGTAGTCCCCAAGCTACAGAATCTACTAATGGCATTAGAGTTTAAGGTAAGTACTGCCATTATTTGATTTCTACATCTTCACTGTGTTTTCCTTGTCTCATTCTCTTGGATCTTAACAATTAGTGCTGAATGGATAGCGGGGAACTAATTTTGTAGTTTCATTTTATCAAGATTCCTAGAAAAGTAAGTAATACAATTATCATGCTGAAACTTAGACAGTTAGAAAACACATGAATAAAAATAAGAGTGGATGAAATGGGGTTCAGATGGATGAGTGGCAATACTAGAAGTGATAGAGGCCTTTCTTCTCTCTTCCTCATATGTTCATGTGGCTTATAAATGCTCAATGGTTATATATTTGTGACTTACCAAGAAAAGATAATATATTGTTGTGTGCCTCCATATGCTCTCAGCAATGATACATATATTCTTTTTATTCAGGTTGTGATTGCAGATGAGTCGCATTTTCTAAAAAATGCTCAAGCAAAGAGGACAACTGCTGCCCTTCCGGTCATAAAGGTCTTTCTTTCTTGATTAAATATGACTGTATACTTGTATCTGCTAATTTACTCCTAGACTATGTTCATGCTCAAATACTAATTATCGATCCTGCACTCTTTTTGAATTACATGGTTCTTCTTGATCCTCTGTATGCAGCTGATACCCTCAGCTGCTTTTTCCCTTTCTGCCAATTATTGGAGAAGTATATTCATATCTGTGAGCAAGTTTGCTTAAGAATGATTTTTAATGGCTTCTAAGCAATCTTATTGGTCTATTCGAGGGATTTTTGTTTTCTTTTAGGGAAGCAATTGAAGTTTAAATATGCTATTTGGCCACTTCAGGGTCCTTAACTGCAGAAACAGGCGTACCTACTCTTTAATGTATTTCTTCATCAATGATCTCCAAGCATTTAAATTGGTAACCTTATGATGATCTCCAAGTATATCACATTATAAACTTTGGTGGCTATATAATCTTTCACTAGATTTGCTTTTGGTGGACAACACTGCCTCACTATAAAAGACTTGGTTGATGCCCTTAAGCAAGCTAAACCAGCACCCCCTTGCATAAAGCATGCTTAAGCAGTTACATTTTTCCTTTTTGTCTTACTGAACCAGCAAAAGTGATTATGGTCCAAATAATGATGTTGAAAGGAGGTATCTTTTGGAAGAATTGGTTGGCATTATGAGTTGGTGGAAGCTGTGGTGTATTAGAGGTGACTTCAATGTTTCTTTTTCATGTGAAAAATCATGTGAGTCTAGATAATAGCAGCTACATGGGAGTTTTCGGAATTTATATTTGATCAGCGACTCATGGACAAAGAGTGGGGAGTCTAATCACCTTCTTCTTCATTGTGATGTAGCAAGAGATTTATGGTGCTTGCTATTTAATTTGGTGTGTAGTGGGTTAGGTGAGAAGGGTGAGAGAGTTGTTGATGAGTTGGGGAGGTTAGGTGAGGTGTTGTAACTTTTTGGAAGTTTTTAGGTTGGCTCCTTTATGCTTAATGTGGTGTATTTGGAGAGAGTGAAATGCATGAAGCTTTGAAGATAGAGAGACTTCGGTAGTAGAGCTGAAAATGATTATATTCAACTCCCTTTACACATGGATAGTAACATATAATAGTTTGTTTGTTTTTCTAGTTTTTTTGAGTTTTTGAACCTTTTTTATTGAATAGTTGTGTACTAGGTTTTTGTCTTTCTGCATTTTTCAATGAGATTAAGTTACTTAACAAAAAAAAGAACAGGCCAAATGCATATTGATCTTGCTCTCTTTGTGTTTCCTCTTTCCTCTCATTCCTTCTGTTGCCACAAAACTTACAAGATCAATGATTTCAGAAAGCTCAATATGTAATACTGCTTAGCGGAACTCCTGCTCTATCCCGACCAATTGAGCTATTCAAGCAGGTACTTTTACATGCCAGTTCACAAGTTATTTGTCACCATCAAAAGAACAGTTGAAGGCTATATTCTAATCATTCTGTACAAATTGTGTTACATTTTACAGCTGGAAGCATTGTATCCTGATGTATATAAGAATGTTCATGAATATGGTAGCCGATATTGCAAGGGTGTAAGTGACAAGTCTCTTTGAATGAAAAACCTGTGTAGTTTAGTTATTCTACTGTTATATAGGTCATGAACGATGCTGCTTCTTTCACTAATCTTTTAGGGAATTTTTGGAGTATATCAAGGTGCAAGTAACCATGAAGAATTGCACAATTTGATGAAGGCAACTTTGATGATTAGAAGACTTAAAAAAGACGTTCTTTCTGAGCTTCCTGTGAAGCGCAGGCAACAGGTAGTTTTTCTTTTAACCTTTTCTCCTTGTCGTTTACCAGCAGTTCAGCCTGTGGCTGGCCTTTTTACATATGAGGAATACTACATTTTATAATGTCTGGTTGGTTTTGTAGTATATGATAGCTCTTTGCCCTTGTAATTACTGAGCTTTTGTATTTGCTTTGAATTTTTTTTTTTTTAAAAAAAGGATCAACTTTGGGTGGTAATAATCTGGAGCATCAATGGGTTTGTGCAATCCAAATTGGGAAAAGTTATGCAGTTTGGATCTGGGAGATTTTTATTCCATTGGCTTGGTGCAGCTATTTTGGCATTTAAATACCATCCTGTGGGTAAAACTCTTACATGGCTGGGAATCAAACATTGCTTGAATTGTGTTTTTCGAATTATTTTTCTTATTCTATATATATATATATATATACCTTCTGCTCGTGTGGTGTGTCTGTTTTTGTGGGTGAGCATTTGATTGCATGTGTGTTTCTATGCACATGCACACCTGTAAGTATGTCTCTATGTGCATTTGCGGGCACTCGTGCCCAAGATCATATGTGTATGGGTTGGAAGTTGGAAAATGTTTATCTTTGCGGTCCTATTATATAATTTCCTCTTAATTGATTCTCAGGTCTTCCTAGATTTGGCTGAAAAGGACATGAAACAAGTCAATGCTTTATTTCGTGAGGTAATTTAGTTCATTCATAGTTGATTTTTAACTTGAACTTTGTCTGATTAAAGTAATTATGAATCTTTAGGGAAGTAAAAGTGGTCACTTGTGCGTTGCAACTTTATCTGGTTTTGGAAATTTAGTTTCGATTCTGCGTAATAGTTACAGTTTCATCAGTTGCATGGTAGATGTCAAACAAGTGGAACCGGTTTCAGTGGTTCTCTACTAAGTTTCATAGGGTTGATTTGCCTTAACCATTGGCTGCTAGGTTGAGAATACTTTTTATATTTATACGTATGTAGTACTTATTCGATAATGTTGAACAATGGACTTTTTTTTTTGTGAATAATAATTTATTAAAAAGAGAAGGCAAAGCTCTCGTACACGAAAAGTATACAAGAGAAGCTACTAGCCCTAAAGGTGTTTGAAATCTAAAAAGTTAATAAGATCTAAATACTTGAAGAGGGGAAGTTAGGAACATAGATAATAGCCCAATCCAAAAGAGATCTAAATAAAGAGGTTTTTAAACAAAGCATTTTTGACTTGCAATCCTTGAATAGGCGCCGATTTCTTTCTCTCCAAACGCTCCACATTAAAATCACATAAATAGCTTTCCAGATAGCCTCCTTGGGATGTCCCCACCGCTACTCTTTAACGAAGTAGCTCTTGGATGTTGTTAGGCATAGTCCATGTAAATCCGAATAAGATGAGAACCAAGTGCCACAGATCTCTAGTGTACTTGCAATGGAGAAAAAAGTGATTAACGGTCTCCTCATTCTTTTTATAAAGGCAATACCACTTAACAAGAATGATACCCCGCCTTCTAAGATTATCAGCTGTAAAGATTCTACCCCAAGTTGGCGTCCAAGTAAAGAAGGCTATGCGGGGCGGAGCCTTAGCCTTCCAAACACCTTTCTAGGGGAACAAGCACGACTTTTTAGTTTGTAAAGACTTATAAAAGCTTTTCACTTCAAATATATTGTTGCTGGTTGGGTTTCATAACAATCTATCCTCTTTCCTGGATGGGTTGTTGGGGGGTATAACAAAGAGAGGAAAGATTCGAGAGATTCCAACTCCCAATCCTGTATTGCCATGATGAAACTCAAATTCCAATAAATAGAAGTTTTTTGGATTCCAAGTAATCCGACACCAAGGCCACTTTGACACGAGCTATTGTGTACAAATTTGGGAATGAAGGTTTGAGAGTAGCTTCACAACACCAGACATCATGCCAAAACCGAATACGAGAGCCATTTCGAACCCTAAATGAGACAAAGTTGGAGAAGAGCCCCTACCCATTCCTAATATTCTTCCAAATGCATATCCCATAGGGCTGCTCGGGCCAATCCCCACTCAAGATCTTGTACTTCTCAACAAACACTTGTTTTCATAGAGAAGACTCCTCTTGCATGAATCTCCAAAGCCATTTACCAAGTAAAGCTTTTTTGAATAGCATGAGGTTTTTAACTCCCAATCCTCCCTTGGGAATTGAGGAACATATTATTTTCCTAGTTTCACCAGATAATGCTTGGCTCTCCGTCTAGTCCGTCCCAAAGAAAGTCCCTTTGAAGGCACTCCTACCGTTTAGCTACTTCGACCAGTAAAGGGAACAAGGACAAGAAGTAAGTAGGTAAGCATAATAACATGCTCTTGATTAGGGTAAGGCGGCCACCCCGAGACAAGTAAATTTTCTTCCAATTACCAAATATTCCTTTCATTTCTCAGCTACCCCGTCCCAAATAGCTTTTGATTTAAAAGAAGCGCCCATTGGAAGTCCCAAATAAATCAAGGGTAGAGAGATGTTGTAGCTGACAATATCAGCCAACTCTTCCTGATGCGGAACCTCCCCCCACTGCAAAAACTGATTTCCAAAGATTAACCTTTTGAGCATTCCTAGTGAGCTCTTCAAATTTAGGTTTTCTAAAAAAATTTGAAAAACTCACAAAAAGGGGCATTTGACAAGCTTTCTACTCTATTTCTATTAAAGTATTGATTAAGTGATTAAATTTACCTTTTCTTATTAGCTTAAACTTTTGGGATAACTGGTAATTTAACATGGTATCAGAGCCAAAGGTCCTGAGATCAAACATTGACTCCATTTAAATTAACAATTCACCCTCATTTAAATAAAATATTCCACGTGTTGGGCCTTACCTATTAAAAGGGAGTTTGAGTTCACACGTGAGGGGGAGTGTTAAAGTATTGATTAAGTGATTAAACTTACCTCTTCCTATTAGCTTAAGCTTTTGGGATAATTAGTAATTTAACAATTTCAAATTTTACTTTTGTTAGACAAGCTCTTCAAATATCAAGAGCCAAAATGTGAAAGCTATTTACTTTTTCAAGCGTATATATTCATTTCCCTCCTCTCTCATCTATTAAGGACATAAAAAGAAATAAAAATGAATATTTAACTAAAATAGAGAAAGAGAAAACCTTTTAGAAAAGGTTTGAGAATATGGCCCAAAATTTTGGGCTTAGGCCCAAAATTTCCTCAAAATACATGAGAATATGGCCCAAATTATAGATTTGATCTCGGTCTGCACCGCACATAGTAAGTGTATCATTTGCAAAGAGGTGTGATATTCCCAGTAAGGCGTTCTTGGAATCTTGATTGGTAACCACCAACCATAATTCAAGAGAGCATTCTATTGAGAACCTCCATGACAATCACGAAGAGGAGAGGCGAGAGAGGATCCCCTTGACAGAGGCCCCTAGAGCTACTGAAGAAACCATGAGGACTACCATTGATCAAGATAGAGAAGCAACCGTGGAAAGCCTGTTTTTCTTGATATAAAACATTTCTTTTATTGATATCTGGATTTGTCTGTAGTGGCTAACATTTCTTTTTCCATATCTTGTACAATTGTATTTTCTATTTTTCCCTGTATGTGTTAGTGTTGCTATCTTTTAGAGTCATAGTATGCATGATCTTCATTCATTGCAATTGGTTCCTCAAAGTTCCTTGAAGCTGCAGTTTGTTTCCTGAAGAAAATAGGGTTAACAGAAACTCATATCGACATCTGTTTTGTAGTTAGAGGTGATAAAAGGCAAAATTAAAGCCTGCAAATCTCAAGAGGAAGTTGAGTCACTTAAATTTGCTGAGAAGAATCTTATTAACAAGGTATTCATATATAGTTTTGAATATATCGAAGAATTTGGTGCACATAATATGTTGAAAAGGTCGCTACTATCATTTACATGACTTTTCTTAATTATGTGCAATAGGTGCCTCTTTAACCCATTTTTTACCTACTGTTCAAATTGATTTTTCTTTATAGTTGCATTACCTAAGGTAAATTCTTACCCCTGCTAACTCTTTATTGGATTCCAGATATATACTGATTCTGCTGAAGCCAAGATCCCGGCAGTTCTAGATTACCTGGGAACTGTCATTGAGGTACTTTTACCTTGACCTGCCTTCAATTATCTCCTCCCTTCTTTATTTAGAAGTGTTTAACTGCATACATCTATGGAGGATGGAAGTTATTCGAAGACATCTCAAAAATTTAAAAGATATGATTTGTTCATTGATATTCTTGGTGTATGCACATGTTGTGAGGTAGTCTTACTTTGGGAAGAAGAATTTTCCACATTAAGTAGGTGGATTATAAATGTGCTCATGGGTGTTAAGTCCCACATTGGTTCCTTACTATTAAGATTGGGCCTTATAAGTGATTTTAGGGAGCTCCAATTGCAACTTGACTAATCCTTTTGGAGTAATTGCGCAGATGTGGTTAGCACTTTCTCTGGGTTGTACACATGTATATTAACTGCATATTTTTGATGTGCTGACATTCATGGGCATGTTTGTTAAGTTCATCTTTGCCTGTTTTGCATTTTACTACATGGACAAAGTCCCTTTATAAGTGCTTGTTTTGGATTGACAATCTTTGAATACTTGACATACATTTCCTAGAAGTTTCACGCTTAAATTTTTTATCTTTTTCAAATCATGCAATACACAATAGACCTCAGATCTACATGCATTTGCAAACCTCTCTGTTCACTGCATGTATGGGACAACTTTACATATTCCTGGGCAGATTATTTCCTATTTTAGGTTCTTAGTTCAAGGCTTTGTTTATACTCGTTCAAAGATTTAGATCGAACTCCATTTTTAGAGCTCATTTAAGTGGTGATCTTATGTTCAGTTGTCTGGATTGTTTATGGTGGTGAGTTAAATACATCAAAAAATAAATAAAATTGTGACATTAATTAGTTACATTAGGTACATTATATTTCACTGAAGGGTTATTATGTTTGTCTGATCCATGATGAAATATCCCCAAACCAGTAACTCACACTATCTGCGTGCAACTCATGATGTTTCTAAATTCTACCTCCTGGCAGAAGGCATTCTCAATTTCCAGTATTACTTGTACACTTGTTTCTGCATTGTAAATTGTATTGGAATGTTCCTTTCATGTGTTTTAACATTGTCATACAATGGTTGTTGCAGGCAGGCTGTAAGTTTCTTATATTTGCACACCATAAGCCGATGATTGACTCTATATATGAGTTTCTTCTTGTAAGACCTCTTACAATTTTATTGAACTTCTCTCATGATTGATCAATTCTCACAAAAACTGCCAAAACTCCAGAAGAAGAAAGTGGGTTGCATTCGAATTGACGGCAGCACCCCCCCAGCATCAAGGCAAGCTTTGGTTACAGATTTTCAGGAGAAAGATGCTATCAAGGCAGCAGTAGTATGACAGTTTGATCATTTATTTCTATAACTTGTTGACTACTTTCTCCATCAATCTTCTTTTTTACTTGTAATCTGGTATTAAAGCTATAATCTGAATCTAAGTTTGCCTTTTTAATTGTCAATGTGCAGCTATCTATCAGGGCTGGAGGTGTTGGGTTAACTTTAACAGCTGCAAGCACGGTTATTTTTGCAGAGTTGTCTTGGACTCCAGGTGATCTGATTCAAGCTGAAGATCGTGCTCATAGGATTGGCCAGGTAAACTACAGCAAAATGTTTCTGGAGTCACGAAACATAGCACACATTAATTCAGAGTTATTAATTGTGCCTCTTTAGCACTGAAGAAGTGGAGGCTGTGGATTGTTCTTGTCTGTGGTATGTGCTTACTGGTGGTAGTGAAAATAGGAATTACTTAAGATTTAGGAATCCTCCCTGGGCTATTGCTTCTATTGGTGAAATTCAGGAATCAGTTTAGTGGAAAGTATGATAGGTGGCTGTGGAACAATGGTGATTAGAACTTTATTTGTACTTTGTGAAGGTGCAGTGATTGGGTTGTTTCGATAATATGCATCAGTGGCAACCACACATTTCTTTTGATTAAGTGGTACTTCTGCACACACACATTGATGCAGGCCTGATAGCTTCATTTTCTAGATAGGACATAAAGCAGCCTGGGAGGCTTGGAATAGGGGGCGTAGCACTACTTTTTAAGTGTTCTGTTTTGGTGTTATTGTATGTGTGGTCCTTAAGTAGGGTTCTCAGCCATTATTCTGTTACCTAAGAAGTCATGTGCCAGTAATGTGATATGTTTAAGGGTGAGTTTATTCACTTTTATTTTAAGAGTGAGCATATATTTGCTTTTTAAGCCTCTTGGCAGAACTTCTTGCCGCTAAATAATATGAAATTGGTAAGTAATATGAATTTTAATACTCTCTCTGAGCTGGGACTTTCTGCACTATTCAGAGGCCAATTGGGTTTGGTTGGTCCCATTGCCTAAACACATGTTTCTTGGTTTTCCTCTTGTATATGTGATCTGGAAAAGAAATGTTAGAATTTTTTAGGACCGTGAGAAGACGATGGAGAAACTTAAGTCTTTCTTTTTCAAATTTTTTTTCCACTGGACAACTTTAGATCTTAATGGGCTTAACTTTCATTATTTTCTTGCCTCTTTTCTCCTTCTTAATAGGTGTATCACTTGTATACTTTTTGTGTATTTGGGTTGCGCTTTTCACCCTTTTCAATGAAATTTCAATTACTTATTAAAAAAAAAATGAAATATGTCAATGCATCAACTCATCATGTAACTTGAAATGCATGTCAGCCTTATCAGGATAAAAGGAATTGGAATAAGGTGCTGGCGTCCACCAATAGGAGTGTTTAGCTTTATTGTCTCTGATTTCGAATTGTTGGGGTTTACTGTATGGAGCAGACTTGAGGCGCAATTCAATTCTGGTTAATAGTTACCAAAACCATGAGACAGAAAATGCTGAAAGTCAAACACTCTTATCTTGCTCAAAATTTTTTCTTTTTCTTTTTAAAAAAGGCATTCCACGTTTTTGAAAGCATATGTGTGTTCTTGGAAGATTAAGAACATGGCAAAAGTCACTAAGTACACCTCGTCTCCTACTTTCTTCCGTCAAGTTTTTGTTCATTTATAATTTCGGGTTTGTCGGTCCATAACCCGACTATAAACTGACCTGAAGGAGATCGGTTTGGTTCATTAGCTGACCCCCTTGGTCTGTTAGTCGGTTACCATAACTGACCACGGATGGCCGTTGGTAGGGCTGAATATCGACCCAAGGGGGCTGGTGCTCGGCCCTAAGATTAGGAATTTGCTGTACTGTCATTGCTCCTTATTTTGAGCTTTCTTTAAATATTCTACTAGCTAAACCCAATATCTGTTTGTCTAGTTCTTTGACATGCTTGTTTTATGTTTCTAGGTGTCTTCAGTCAATATATACTACCTGCTAGCAAATGACACAGTTGACGACATCATTTGGTATGTTTATTTGCTATTATTAGAGGGCATAATTTATGTCTTTGTTGGAGTTTTAATGGTTGAACAAGGCTGTGGTCAATGATTATGATGTTGATGATGATGATCGGTAAGTAGCGTTGATCTATTATTTCTCCTCCAGGGATGTTGTTCAGAGCAAGTTGGAAAACTTAGGACAGGTAAATTTGCCTTCTTTCTCTCTCTCTGTTCATGTGGATTAATTGTGTCTTGATTTTCCTAAGAGCTCCGAGATTTGTTTGTCTACCAAAGTAGTAGTAATAATAATATAACAATATCATCAATAATAACAATAACATATGCAGTCACTGTACTGTGCTCTTATATGTAGTTGCTACATTCCTCTTCAGTATCTTGGTTTGAAGTATTTACGAAGTTAAAGAGGTTTTCATTTTCCAACTACCTGGTAAAAAAAAAAGAAAAATAGGGGGAAGAGAATATCTTATTTTTTGTGATTTGCAGTTGGTGATTAATTTTTATACTGCTTGATATGCCCCTTTAGTTTGTAAACTGAATTCCAATTACTGAACAATTAGATGCTTGATGGCCATGAGAATACCTTGGAAGTTTCATCCAGCCAGCCAAGAAGCAGCCCCGCAAAGCAGAAAACACTCGACTCTTTCATGAAGCGCTGTAAAAACGTGGATGACTTGGAACATCAGTCCAAGTTCAAATATCCCCGGCACTGAGCCACGTACCCACATATACAAATGTACAGGCACACGGAAATTGTCCTTTTCACATGGCAGAGGCATCCAGAAGTATTTTGATCATATCCAGGTGTGTCCTCTTAACCCCCCATTCTGCAGTTGGGGCTTTGGCTCCCAGCACTTTTTAAGGGAAGAGGAACCCTCAGATTAGAGTTAGGAATCAGTAACTAGATCCATTGGAGCCGAGGCATGTAGATTTATTTAATAGATGCCTCTTCCCGTAAATCAGATGCTGCTGGAAAAAAAATCCAACAGATCAGATGGTTCAGCACTTCAGCTTGCCATTCAATAGTTTTGATTTGTCTTGTCCACTTCGCTTCGTGGGGGCAATTATACAGAGAATCCTGAACCAATCCTGGGCTTTTTGTTTCTTTCATTTTTCTTGTAACATAAACAGCAAATTTTAATACAAATACACAGGTGTTGAAGTGCACATCGCTATATCTAATCTAAGCCTATTTACAGAGTATTGTAGTGAAGTATCTCTACTCCAGACTGATAAGGCAATTACTTAGAGAAACTGCGACGCAAAAGAAATTATTAGAGCAAGTTATTGCAGAATGCATTCCATTACGCAATAGGCATATTTAGATTTACACTAATGAAAATAGGATCTTTAAGTATGTCAGAAACAATGCAAATTTGTTATCACAGACAATTTGACCAAATACATATTGGAGCCAAGCAATATCACTAATAAAAAGCTCTACTGAACCGCTGCTGCCAAGTCTTTCTGGTCATCCCCAAAGAAATTAGAAACAATAGCACCCACATCTTCCAATGCAACCCCAATAACCAAGGGATTCGTAGGAGCCATAACAGAAACATCTAACCCCTCAGCTTGACTGCCATCAGCACAATTCAAAACCCTTACATTAGGACCATCTTTGCACTTGCCCAAGCATTTACACTCAACAACAGCACCCTCGACACCTATTACCCTTCCAAATTCTTCCAACAATGCAGGACCTCCTGATTTTTTGCACTTCTTACCCATGCAAACCTCAATCCTCTGTGCTCCTGTCGCTATGCTACTTATGTCATTATGGCCTACATTGCTACTACTAAAACTCGTACTGATTTTAGTGCAGCATTCTACTTCATTGTTCTCTGATCTACAATCCCCCAATCCATTTGCCTCAGTTGTGTTCCCTTCTTCCGTCAGCCAGCTAGAAAGGGTCAATGTTGTTGCATTTTCTTGAGTAGCAGATTGCAATTCATCTAGTTGCACTGGTTCTTCATGGGGTTCACTTCTCAGGCAGCTCATGTCAATCACCTCTTCACATTCACTGTCACTCGATTCAGACAATGATGATTCACAATCAAGCTTGGAAGTCTCTTGCTTCCTTTTTCTCTTCAAGTCATCCTCTGCTCTTAGATGTTGCAGTTGTTTCATCAATACCTCTGCTGCATCCTACATTGCATAAAATAGGCATGTCAATTATGAAGCTAGAAGAATTACGTGCGACACAATCTACAATTTCCTCTGAGCTCTGTACAAGAAAAAATAGATCATCTATGCATTGTTCAAGTTTTCGGTTCAACCCAAACATCTGCAACAATATCAAAAAACTATGGAAAAAAAAGGCTTCTAGGTTCAATAACGAATCAAATAGTTTATAGAACTACGCCATGAAACGTCCCCAAGAATTTCATGTATACCCTTAAGTTGGTGCCTACATAAGCCTAATCTAGTTATCCCAACAGGGTATAGGTTAATTATACAACCAAAAACATGGCAGCCAGTGCAGATCCACAACCAACTAGAATCATGATTAAATTTAAGAGATTCTTCCATAAACCAATATATATATATGAACATTCAATTCTAAAGATAATTTTGATAGGATTCTCAAATAATCCCCTTCCTAATTTAGCTTGATTTTCCTTTGATTTTGTGTCCGAAAACCTTGGGTTCCTCCTATCAACTTCTATGAACAACGTGGTGATTAAGACGCGAATCATAATTATAACTATACAAGCCTGATCACCTTATAGAACTACAGATAAAACAAAGAGAAGTTATAGGGGATCAAGTAATTAAAAACCAAAATTATACCAGATTAATAGAGGTTTAAAACAGGCAAAAGTCATACCGACATAGCCTTCCGTTGAGCTTGAGCAGCCAAATCGTCGTCAGAGTCCACGCCAAAGCCCATATCAGAAAACTTGGACAAGTCCTTGGTCAAACCCTTCAGCAATTTCAACTTCTTCTTTGCAGTGACCGCCTTCTCCTTCTCCTTCTCCTTCTCCTTTTTCCCACCACACCTGGGACCCGCATAATAGTACTGCAGATGCCCGTTATCGCAAAACCCAGAATTTATCATCAAAGCCCCATACAACTTTCTGGGTCTCGTGAAAGCTCTGGAATCTCCGTAACCCAGAACCCGAAACTCGCTCGGACCGACCGAGACAGATGGCTTGGCAGAGTGGGCATCGATTACAGCGCCGGATAAGCACGGAACCCGCCGGAAAGCTACTCCGGAGACCTCCATCGACTTTGCGCGTTTGATTGATTTTGACGCCGAAACTTCTTCAACAGTTCAACCCACCAAAAAGTCGCGCACACAGAGAAAGAGAACGAGAGAGAGAGAGAGAGAGAGAGAGAGAGGGGAGGGATTACTTTGGACGGATACGTATCTTTATACTACGGAGAGAGATGGTGGGAAAGTGTCTGCAAACGTGGGTGTTTTCCATTGGGTGCTTGTGACGTGGCTCAGAATCTGGAGGCTCGTGACAGTTTTCTGTTTGCCACGCTCTTTCCTCGCACCGGCGTACGAACCCGGTCGATCTCCGATGTTTGATTGTTCGGTAGGGGAATACACGGCTGACAAGTGAGCCAAGTGGTTCCACGTGGGTACTTATCTTTTTTCTTTTCCAATTCAATTAAAATGAGATAAGTGGTCTATTTTTATTTTATTTTTTAGAAGTAAAAATAATAAGGAAAAACAATCAACTGAAGTTAATCTATTTGGGTGTAATCATACTAACACTTGTTGAAAATCAATGATAAGAAAGGTCTAGACAGTAAAAAACTAAAGCATTCTTTGAGTTATGGTTGAGTTATGGTTTGATCCAATAACATCATAGACTAGGTGTCTTAGCTTTGTTGTTGTATGGAAATTAAACTTCATAGTATTTGGTTGATTCAATGATTGCATCTCCCTTTCCAACCCCATCTTCCATTCAAATCTTTGGAAATTTCTTCATATCTAGATCTCCTATTCGAGATTGTAATCCTTTTATTTTTTTATTTTTTCTAATGAATAAACAAATATATTTGGATGCATAAATAAATTCACAAAATCATATTCTAGAGAACAAAAAGCATGATCTAATTGTATATGTTGTCACATAATGAATATGATTCCACGTCATTTGATTTTCATTATGTACACCGTTGAGTATAACAAAATGAAATTTAAACCATTAAATAGGTTTAAATGGTCAAGATTACTGGCCCTTAATCTGCCAAGAAATAAGGCATGGAATGGGCTATGGAGAATATAATTGGTGGTTGGGAGGTAAATTGATGAATAACCATTATTATTATTATTATTATTATGTTCATTTTTTTATTAAGGGTTAAATACTCCAAACAACCCTAGGGTTTTCCAACTTTATTTTTTCTCCCCTGGGGTTTCATTTTTATCACAGGAGGTCCCTGTAGTTTTGATAAATGATCAAGTTAGTCCATCCGT